>NC_083733.1:5565000-5890833 GCF_028564815.1 Eubalaena glacialis
CTTGAGCCCTGAAGTGGTCTTGAGGGTGGAAGCCATGTGCTTAGATGGCAGAACCTGGTCCCAAATGGCATCTCGAGGCTGCCCTATACGACCTCTGGATGTCTTTTATGTGAGAAAAACAAAGTTGTCACTGCTATTTCAGATGGTTTTCTGTTACATGCAGCTGAGTTTAAACCTAAATAATGTAGGTAGAGAGGAAGGTTTCAACTGTATCTGTCATATCTTATACCCTAAAAAAAACTGGAGACAAAAATAGAAAGAATGGGCTGATGATCAGTAACCAGTGAGGGTTAACTTCCTTCTCCAGTTCTGTATTTTGATAATCTCAAGAAAACAAAGAAAAGCACAAAGAACAATAGACTAAAAATCTGTACACCCACCATCTGGAATTGCCAACTATTAACATTTTGTCATATTTGCTTTGCCTTTATTTTATTCAAAGAAATAAAACATTACAGATCTAGCTTAAGTCCTTATATCTGCCATTCCCTGTTCTATCCCCCATCAACACTTTTACCAGCAAGAGCCACTGTACAGAGTATGGAAGCTCCCAGTCCATTTCAGGTTATCTTAGGCATATATTTGTTTCCATGAATAATAGATTAGATATATATATTTATTAATTTTTAAATAAATTGCATCATATGGAATACACACTAAAATTGGCTTTCTTGTTTCTGAGCTCTACCTTCACAGAATATATATGTATACGTATACATATAAAATATACAAACTACTGCAATTTAATACTTATTTAATTTTATCTAGCCACTCCCCTATGGATGCACATTTAGGCAATTTTCAATTTATTGCCTTTTTTTCCAAGTTAAGATTAATCCTTTCTTTTATTTCAACAGTCAATATACTCATTATTCTCAGAAAAAAACATAAAAGCACTCAACAGATGCTTAGATTATTACATTCTCTGTGTAAAATAGACAAATTTTAAAACAGGTAAACAATATGTTGTTATACTAGAACTTATACCCACAAGGTGGTATGTGAGGCTGATCCATAGCAACTCTTATGATGATTTGAAGATCCAGGGGAAATAAGTAGAACAGAGCATATTAACGAGAATATACCTTTTTAAAAATGTTACTCTTTTTGCATGACATTCTACTCCTGCATGCAACCAAAATTATTATTTTTTTCTAGCCTTATCAAGGTATAATCAACAAACAAATACTGTATATATTTAAGGTGTAGAACTTGATGTTTTCATATACATATCATTGTGATATGTATATTTCATATACATATCACCACCATAATCAAGCTGATTAACATATGCAGCAATGGACATCCTCATGTATGTCTCCTGGTGCACATGTATGTTAATTTCCTTCTTGAAGCCTGTTGTTACATACTGATGAACCAGGAGAATGTCAAAGATATAGTGTAATTACTTGAGAAAGGCATTTGAAAACTCCTCTTATGATCCCATTATAGATACAATGGGGAACATATAGGCTTGTGTGATCATATTCCCAGGTGAATTTATAACTGGTTAATCAACTTCACCAAAACACTGTACAACTGATTTCTAGGAAAAGATCTTTGTGGTGTGACAGAGATCTAGAACTTTATTCTATTCAATAACCTTATCTGCCATCTATCCATCCATCCATCCATTCACTATCCATCCATCCATCCACCTATCCATCCAATGTTTTTGAGTAACATTGTACCAGGCGTCATGGTAGACACTGGACACTGAAGAGTCAACAGCACCCAGCACAGTTCTTGACACATGGTTGGTATCTAATTAATATTTGTTAGCTGACACTTGAGAGAGATGTGGTCAGTACCCTCTCAAACCTATAGAGTCGCTATGACTTTGGTGAAGATTCAGAATGCATATGAGATTTTAAGATTTTTTTAAAAAAAGGGACTGGGAATACTTGGTAATAAGTCAGATTAATGAGATAAGACATTAAATTCTTTCCACAGCATAAAGCTGATTAAATAAAACTTATAATTGGCAAATGTGACATCAGGAGTAAGCATATGTGTATACACACACCAATATATACACAAACATATGCATGTACTAGTTCTAAGTTTGATAGATCTATCTCGGCAATAATTGTGCGAAATATATACTCAAGTTTCTGGTTGAGCACAAGTTCACCATGAGCCAATGCTGTGAGCTTAGGAGGCTAGGAACACTAGCTGGATCCTAGGCTGAATTGGGGTGTCTGTACCAACCTCTGGGCAATGGTAAATGACAGCTCTACTGTTTCATAGGTGTTTACTATGGTACAAATCGAAGGCACTATCAACAGCATACTTATAACTAACTGCAACTATTCCAATTTAAAGAGGATGTAACTGAGACTCAGAGAGGCCAAGTAACTTGCCTAAAGTCATGCAAATAAGACATGGATCTGGGGGACTTCCCTGGTGGTGCAGTGGTTAAGAATTCACCTGCCAATGCAGGAGACACGGGTTCGATCCCTGGTCCGGGAAGATCCCACGTGCCGTGGAGCAACTACGCCCGTGCGCCACAGCTACTGACCCTGCGCTCTAAAGCCCGTGAGCCACAACTACTGAGCCCACGTGCCACAACTACTGAAGCCCGTGCACCTAGAGCCCCTGCTCCACAACAAGAGAAGCCACCGCAATGAGAAGCCCGCACACCGCAAGAAAGAGTAGCCCCCGCTCGCTGCAACTAGAGAAAGCCCGCTCATGGCAACGAACAGCCAAAGCAGCCAAAAATAAATAAATAAATTAAAAAAAAAAAAAAAGAGAGAGAGAGATGGAGCTGGAATTCAAATCCAGCCATATTTGGTGTCAGAGTCTTAACCACTTGACTATGCTGTATTACTTCCTTGCCTATGTAGATGGACCCACAGTTGCATCCTTCCTGAAGATATGACCAATCTAACTCCATGGGACCCATTTTTGAGGCGTGGGAAACAAAACCATGTATATTATCATTAGTCACCACTAGAACAAAATATCGTACCTATGAGAGCCAATACTGCCACAAGCTCATGGCCACAGCTTGTGCTTTCATCTCCAAGAAACTGCTCTCCACTTAAGAGGAAGGCACAAATGGGCTAGAAAGGCCAAGTTTGTGATGTAGCTCTCCCACTCCTAGTCCTAGTACATTTCAGGGCAAGGCAGACATTTTCAGTCTTTGTTTCATTATCAATAGTGGTGTCTATACCTCATGGTTGTTTCAAGGATTAGAATTAATATTATATGTGAAGCCAACCACAATGCCCACCACATAGTTGGGGCTCAATAGACGGTAGTGACAACGGTGAAACTGCTCCTGCTGTGAGGATGCTTCTAGGAAGCAAAGACCTGGGTCTTCTGTATGGTTGTGAGGGCCCACAGGGTACTGACGAGCAGCCTGCCCTCCTCTTACCTCCTGTAGGAAGAGGTGTATTTTTCTTTATAACAACTCATCTGTCACTCATCAAACCAAGACCTCGGTGGTCTGCTTCTACCCAGAGGGGTACTTTTTTATAATTCATCTGCCCAGAGGGGACACCTTTTTCTAATATTTACAAAGTGCCTCATTGGTTAGCTGTGTGCTAGGGTCTTTCCACCAGACATCTTGACACCAGAACAAAGACCAATCTTACCTCTCCTACCTTTGTCTTTTCCAAGATCCATTCTATTGACTTCCCAAAACAAGGCTTTCAGGTTACAATTCTTGTGAAATAGCATAAATGTGGGAGTCATGATCAGGTAGAAGAAACAAGAGCCCATTGGCTGGAGCCTCAAAAAGTATCTCCTGTTTCTCAATCAAGTAACTTTTGTTTTATTTTTACATGTACGGCTTGTGATTGCATGTTAGAGGATTTGTCACCTCCAGTGGGCACACTGAAGGACCTGAATGAAATACAGCTATGGGAAGACTGACAGTCCCTGTGACTTACAATAAAGCTCACCAAATGTTCAATAGCCCCATCAAAGAGAGAATCCCAGGAGGAAGAGACTGCAGCCTGCATCTATGATTTATACCCACAGACAGAGACACACTTTGGGATTCAGCAGGGAGAGGATAGGATGGACCAGGGTTCTTAGGAACACAAGGCAGGGTGGGTTAGGTATGTGATCTAACCTTCTGTGTTGACATTTATTAGCATTTGCTGTAGTCCTTGCCATTACTTGGTTACATGGACCCTTCCCTCTTTCTCATGTTTAATTCAGTTCCCGTTCTAGTTATTTAGTGCTGCAGAACAAAATAAAACCCCCCATATTTAATGACTTAAAACAATTATTTTGCTTATGATTTTGTCTGCCAGGATTCAGGAAGGGCTCAGCTGGGTGGTTCATCTCAGATCCACATGGGGTCATCTGGGGATGGAGAATCTCTTCCAACATGGCTCCTGCAGTCATGTGGCTGAGGACTTGCTACTCTTTGGCCTCTCTCCTTCAAATAGCATCTCATCCTTCAAGCCCTCTCCATATGGCCTGGGCTTCTCCGAGGAGTCTCTAGATAATCAGACTTCTTACATGGTGCTGGCTTCTGCCAGAGCAAGTGTTGCAAGAGACAGTAAATGAAATCTGCTCATCTCTTTAGGCCTGAACTTGGCAACTGGCAAGAGTTACTTTCACCCTATTCTCTTGGTCAAGGCAGTCAAAGAGACCACCTACATTCAAAGGGAGAGGGCATAGACTCTCAAAGAATTTGAAGCCATTTATAATCCACCAGAGACTCCCAAGTCCATCTCTTTTACCTTCTAAATCTCTCCAGAACATGCCTCACCCTCACCATCTCCACCATGACTACCTCAGACCCAGCCCTTGTTAACAAACTGCCCATCCTCTCTCTTACCTGTTCTCCACTCTGCAGCCACAATATTTTTTTCCAATGCAAATATGTCCATGTTGTGTTTCTACTTCTAAACTTCTTCATGTGCTAGTCATCTATTTCTCTTTATGCCCTTTGCTCTTGATAACAACATTCTCACTTTCCTTTGAGTTACCACCCTTTTTCCCCCATTCTTAGTCCTTGTAGTTCAGGGAGAGCTGACATCACCCTTCCCTCACACCTGGCTCCAGGTGTGGGCATATGATTCAGATCTGGCCACTCAGAATCTACCATACCTGTGCACACACTGATCATTTCAGAGATGGGCACACACTTAAACTTGGCCAACAGAGTCATACCTAGGACTTTCAGAGGAATTACATGTAAATAATGCTTTTATAAAGTGTGTGTGTGGGGGGGTGGTGGTGCTGAAGTTACTAAGGCAGTAGGGAAAATGCCAGGTGGACATTGTTGTTTGTTGCCACCTGGGGAAAGCCAACACTGAAAAAAGGGGAGCCAGGGACTAGAGTGAGAAACATTACTGACAATATAATTAAATCACCTAGATACAGCCATTCCTGAAGTCCCTCTTGGCTTTTTAAACAAATGCATCGATACAACCCTTTTTCTACTTAAACTCACTGGGGCTGGGTTTCTGTCCCTAGGAGTCAAAAGTGTCTTAACATGTCTACTATGCATCATGCTTGCTTTTCTTCACCCCATCAGCGTGCTTTGCTCTCAATGTTCTCCAGGGGTAATTTGCTCACCTCTCTTTCAGCATTTAGCTTTTTGGTAAGTATTGTTTCCTCCATTCTGTCCTGAGCTCTGTTAAGGGTCTGACTTTGATGTACTCATCTTTGAGTTCTCAGAGTCCCCTGGCACAGTTTCTCAGACACAAAAGATAGTCATCAGATGTCAGTGGAACGCTTACATCGTTTAATCCACAAATATTTGGTTCCAAAGTTGTTGGCTGTGTCACTGCACACTTCAGACCCTTCTTGCAAAGAATTACACAGACAACCACAGACCCCACGCACAGTCCCTTATCTGCCATAACGCAAGGGGGTCTCAGCACTTCTTTAAAAATTAATTTGTTCCTTAATTAAGAAACATGAGTATTTCTAATTAACCAACCTTCTATGTAATGTAAACAGATCACAAGTAACTAAACAGCTTTGCCTAGCTTGTTGCATGTCTGAGAGCAGTACAGTGAGACCATTTTTAGCACATCAGCTGGTAGGCTGGGGAATACGCAGAATGCTCTGACTTGGGTAGTTGGAATTAAAGGAACTTAAAGAGTGGGAATTTATCAGCTCTTAATCCCTACCTAGCAAATTAAATTGCTGCTACATTACATGACATCATTTTCAGAATTTCTTGAGATGCGAAATCCCCATGGCTATGAGAGAACTGATTCAACCTAACATATATATATATATGTGTGTGTGTGTGTGTGTGTATATACATGCTACCTACACAGAGATGTGGCAAAAAGGAGATAATTCAGAATAGGATCGAGCTGGTTTGCAACAGGTTCTCACGGAAGCAGTGTACCATTTACACTAGAATAAGTCAGAGTTTGAGAGGAGATAGGAGGTAAGATACTTTGCATCTGTAATGAGAGACCTGTCATTCTCTGATGCCATCAGCTGTGTGGGAAAGCATCCGAGACAGACTAATGGTTCTGTAATAATGCTAATGGAGGATTAGCCCAAGGTGTGTTCATTAAATTTCTTCTACCTTGAAACGATTCACTGACCTGGATCCTCTCATATCCTGAAGGGGGTATGGGTTCCAACTCAGATGCTCTTTACACCTTGACAAAGGAAAATGCACAACCCAGGAAAACTCCAGTGTGAGGACTGTTTTCTACACAGATATTACATTATTTAGTCAAATATTAGTGAACACAGCAGCACATACACTGATAGTTGACTTTATCAGTAAAGAAAACATGTTCTCTTTAAAGGCATGAATAAAAAATAAATAACACTCTTTAACTTTGCCCAAAGCAAGTACCTCTAATAGTTTATTTTATTTATTTTATTTTTAAATTTTTTTAATAGATCTTTATTGGAGTATAATTGCTTCACAATACTGTGTTAGTTTCTGTTGCACAACAAAGCGAATCAGCCATATGCATACGCATGTCCCCATGTCCCCTCCCTCTTGAGCCTCCCTCCCATCCTCCCTATCCCACCCCTCCAGGTCATAGCAAAGCACCGAGCTGATCTCCCTGTGCTATGCTGCTGCTTCCCACCAGCCAACTATTTTACATGCGGTAGTGCATATATGTCGATGCTACTCTCACTTCGCCCCAGCTTCGCCCTCCCACCCCTTGTCCTCAAGTCCATTTTCTATGTCTACCTCTTTATTCCTGCCTTGCAACTAGGTTCATCAGTACCACTTTTTTTTTTTTTTTTTAGATTCCACATATATGCGTTAGCATACATTATTTTTCTCTTTCTGACTTACTTCACTCTGTAGGACAGACTCTAGGTCCATCCACCTCACTACAAATAACTCAATTTCGTTTCTTTTTATGGCTGAGTAATATTCCATTCTATATAGGTGCCACATCTTCTTTATCCATTCATCTGTTGATGGACATTTCCTCTAATAGTTTAGAAACCAATGGAATATGGCCTGAAACCTTCTCAAAGGTTACGTGGCTATCATTCACAGTGATTAAATGGATACAAAGAAACCCCCTACCTTGGGTAAAATGTAATTATATTTAAATGTGTGTGTGGCACACTGTTGATTCTTCCAAAATTCCAGAATTTGCAGGCCAAGGGGTAGGACTAAAGCTTTTCTCCATTCAAGCATGTGGGTCTAGTCTTTGCTTTAGGGAATAGCAGCAAGCACGTGCAAGAAGTTTACATGGTGTATGGAATATCTTTCACTCCCTACCCTACTCTCTGTCCTTGGCACGTGGCCTGAATGGACTGCACAAGCCCTCTGACTTCCTGTGGGGTTTGGAGATGAGATATTGTGGGAGTTGAGTGAGGTCAGGGTGTTTATTACCCTGGACCCCTCCCTTCTGGGTTGCCCTGGGCTGGCTGTATCCCACGCTGAGGGGCTCTACCCCTCTCAGGGTGGCCCCTGTACATGACTCTCTCCTTCTAGCTGTGTAACTGTTCCCTCAGTCCCCAGGGCTAGGGATGATAACGGCTCTGTTCTTCCTGGCTCCTTTGCACTTCCCCTTTTAAATAGGGCCTTTGTAAAATGGGCCCTCCTACAACTGTCTTAATTTGAGTGTGCCATCTGTTTCTTATTGAGATGTGGTTACACACAGCAAACACGTTCAATATCATTTTTCAGATATTTGTTCAATATCATGGAAATCTCCAAACACTCCCAAACTCTAATTCTGGAAAAGCTGTCAGAGCCAAGATTAAAATTGGTGATGCAGGTAATCAATTCTATTGCTACGACCACAAACTACTTAGGGAAAATGGTTTTAGAGTTTTAATTCTATAGTATTTCTGTTGATCGTTATGCTTACATTAGCAATCATTGCACTCCGGAGAAGGTCATTCCATGACTCTTTCTGATCTGCAATTCCGATATCCTAGGAATTCCAGAATGGAAGACAGGCCAGGGGAGGTTATATTCCTAAACAAGTATGCTAAGGGGCCTCGCAGAAAGAGTCACTTCCCACACATGGGGTCCCCGTGCACTTTGCAAGAGAACATCGAGGGAGACACTGAAAGGCTGCATGGTCCTCAGACCGCTGATTGGCGTGCTGTTAAGTCATCGAGGTTTTGCTGAACTTCATTAATGATAGCAGTTTATCCCAACTGCGAGGATAATGTTGCTTTGTCAATGTTGTTTCCTTTTCAAATTCCAGCATTTTATGAAAGATGTCTACTCTGGGAAAGTGAGGTGAACGGTGGCGAGTGACGATGTTACTTCTGAAAGCTGAGTGAGGCTGGGGACCTGCCAATAAAGCTCCTTAAATGCAGTCAGTGTGACCTCCTCAAAGGAGAGTTCATTGTAATTAGTGGCATCGCATGACTATCAAAAGAATTCATAATTACGGAAGCTTCATTAGGCTGTGTTGCTAAACACGTCCTGAAAATTGTTTCTGATGCTGTTTTAATTTAATAACAATGTTGGTATTGGGAATACTTGACAACTATGAGTTGGTAATTCATGTGAAATTGAACTTTTGACAGTTGTTGAACAGTTGATGAGTTTGTGTGTTTCATGTTATTTCTGTTATTTGGTTGGTTCTTTTGGTTTTCATTCTTGTGAAAAGCAACTTCACTCACAGCTGGTGTGTATGGAAATGCAAAGCACACACTGTACTAGTTTTCTATTTCTAACTGCCACAAATTTAGTGGCTTAAAAGAACACCCATTTATTATCCCACGATGTCTGTAGGTCAGAAGTCTGGGCACAGTGGGGCTCATCTGGGTTTCCTGCTTAGGGTCTCACAAGGCTGAAATCAAGGTGCTGGCTGCGCTGTGTTCCTCACTGAAGGCTCAGAGGAAAATTCCCTTCCAAGCTTATTCAGGACATCTGCAGAATGGATTTCCGTCTCATGCTTCTCATCCTACCCAGCTCCATCATCCAGCCAACAACAGGTTGAGTCCTTCTCAGGCTCTGAAACTCCCTGAACTAATTCCTGCCTTACCTCTCTAACCTTATGCTGCTGCTTCATCTCTCTTACTCTCCTGCCTTGCTTTTCTTCTTTTAAGGGATCATATGATTATTTGGATTTACCTGGATAACTCAGGATAATCTCCCTATGTTGAAGCCAGATGATTAGTAACCTTAATTACATTGCAAAGTCTCTTGTGCCATGTAACGTAACATAACCCCAGGGGTAAGACCTGAGGGTAGAGATCATGAAGGCCAGAATTCTGTTGACAACACTGTGATGGTGAATTTTATGTCAACTTGACTGGGCCACAGGGTTCCCAGACATTTCATCAAACATTGTTTCTGGGTATGTCTGTTAGGATGTTTCTGGATGAGGTTAATATTTGAATCAGTAGACTAAGTAAAGCAGATTGCCCTCTCCACGATGGGTGGGCATCATTCAATCAGTTAAAGACCTGAATAGAAAAGAAAGATTTGAGTAAGAGGAAATTCCTCCTGTCTGACTGCTTTGAGCTGGGACATTCTTTTTTTCCTATCTTTAGACTTGAACTGAAACTTTGGTTCTTCTTGGATCTCAAGCCTGCTGGCATTTGGACCGGAACTATACTATTGGCTCTCCTGGGTCTCCAGCTTGCCGACTGAGGATCTGGGGACTTCTAAGCCTCCTTTAATGTGTGAGCCAATGCCTTATTTTATCTATCTACCTATCTATCCATCTATCTTTACTGGCTCTGTTTCTTTGGAGAACCCTAATACAAACCTGCAAAAACTAAAGTCCAAAGTTACCCCTCTACTTTCTTTGGTCCCTAGAGTCATCAAGCTAACTGCAGTTTTGGCCCATTTTGCCTATGGGCCAAATGGTAAAAGCCACCATGAGTTTAAAGTCACCTCTTCCATCTGGAATAAAAATTTTCACTTAGATGCTCTATTTTATACTGATGGTGTTCGCATGGTATGATGGAAGATATGGAGAGAAGTTGTGAGATTCTGGTAAGCTGACTGCCCACCAAGTTCCAGGTCCTTATCTGTAAATGAAAAATTCTTTATCTATTTTTTGGGGTAAGGCTGAAACGAAGTGATGTGTATTAAACTCATAGCTCCAGATCCTGCATATTATCCTGATAGCAAAGCTGGGCACTTACTGGTAAGTAGGAAGTGAGGCAGAGGCTACCTGAAAGGCCAAAACACATCTACCAATAGTTCTGGTTAGATTCATGGGCAGAAAACGTGTCTGTCATTTTTCATTTGAATTTATTATATCTACCTTCAGGATCCTCGATGGTCAATTTCCTACCAAGGACCTGGCCAAAAGGTTGGCCTTCATGAGAAGAGGTGAGGGGATCCTCCAAAACCAATGAAAATGTAAAATTCTTGGTTAAGATTTATGCAACATTTATATTTGTTCAGCAAAGTTTTTACGTTTTGAGTTTTGGCTCTGTGAAGGAAGCTTGCTAAACCCAGAGGGGTGGATGTGCAGGGATTGAGAGTCAGGAAGTATCAATGATGTGGTCCCTACGCCCAGGCTACTCACAAGCTCCCCTCCCTGCACTGTTGGTCCTGACATTCCCAAGGTCAGACGTCTACCTGACACTTGGCACCCTTCACTATGTTCACTGTCTTGCTCTCAGACCATCTTATATTCAATCTGGGTCTCTAACTGCCACTCTGTGGAGGGGGGCATAACTACTCGGGTATCTCATGATGATCCAGCAGTTCAGTACCAAGAGCTGCCTTTCCAAAGTGTCTACCATCTCCTGTACGCCAGGCTCATAGAACATCCTGCTTGTAACAGATTCTCTAGTGCTGCATCATCTTGGTGGTTGACATGACCCTTAGCATCTTGAAGCCTCTGAGAACTTGTGCAGTAAAGAAACCAATTTGACTTTGTTTCCTTCATTTACTTAACCAAGAAACCCTTTGAGTGATGCCTTACCCTCCAACTAATTCTCAAACTCATAACAAAATCTTGGAAGATGCTGGTTTCTCTTGCATTTTAACCTTTTAAGAGTTAAATAAATCCCTTAAACTTTGGGTACTGTGTGGGGACCAGTCACTGGCTAATCCTAAATCTATTCCAAATCTATTCCCAATTCCCTTCTCTCTAGCCTGCCATACATGCATGCGCGTGTGCACACACACATATATGTATACATGTACGTGCGCATATATATATATAAATACTGGTTTGTAAGTGGTTCTTCCTGCAACTAGGGGTAATCATACAACACAGTTGTGCTCAGGGCATTGGTTAACGAAACACCACTGAGGGCTTATGGTAAAGACTTTGCATTCCTAATGAAAAGCGAAGACACTGTCTCCTGTCCCCTCTTTCTTCTTCCTGGAACATAGACATAGCTGTGGCGTTTAGCGCTGGGAAGAGTCTCGCAGCCACAAGAGAAAGGCCAAAGACTCACAGAGACACTGACTGTCAGATCACTGAAGCACAAGCAGCAGCCACCCACCTCTCAGCTTCAGGAAATAGGAGAAAAATCAACCTGAGATTTTTAAGCCACTTTAATTGCTGTTTTGTTACCTGCAGCAGAAAGTGCTCCTGATTGATATTTTACTAGATGAATTTAATGGCTAGATCCCTGGTTATGGTTTTTCTAACTCTAGAACTGTTTCTTCTGGCGGTGTTTGCCCTTCTGTAATGTAGCCTGACCTTACCCTTTGAGTTACAATTAGGACCAGACACAGCTGGATTGTCTCAGGCTATAAGGAAAAATCCATGTAGACAGTCACAACCTAGAGCAGCTTCTTAGCCTGAAAAACTCTCAGCCGAAACTGCACTGTGGTTTTTGTTGCTTGCCTGTTGCATCTCCCGTAAGCAATAAAATAAACATTTCTTATTTAGATGCACAGCCTTGGCTGGGGAACAGCACTGAATGCTTACATCAGAGACCACTGAATAAGGGTAAATAAGTCTTACTGTGGAGGACAAGCAGGCATACTAAGAAGTAATTATCCCACACTGAGACAGAGGAAATGTAGTCTCCTTGAAGGAAGATGGGATTAGAGGTCAGACACAACCGGACTCACATAGTTTCTCCTCTGATTATCTGTGCCAACATCTCTGAGCTTATGTTTCCTCATCTGAAACATGGCGATAATAACACTCAGCGTCACTGGGAGGATGAAATGGAATGATGAATGTGAAAGTACCTGTCCTGATGTCTCTCCCCTATGAGGCAAGCCGTGATGGCTTGGTGAAGGAGCAGAGATATCTGTTTGATGTGGCACCTAGTTGCCAAGGGCAAAGGGAGGGGGTAAAAGATGGAGGATGCCCGAATGTCTTTCATTTACACACCTTGCTGAAATATGTCAGGAAAGACTGTAGTGTGGTTGTTTTCAAAAGCTTTCTTTCGCTAAATCTCATACACCTGACAATGACAATGCCATAATAGAAATGTACTCAGGTTGGCAAAAGTAAAGGTCTTAGATTACCTCACGAATATATGGGTATTGGTGGAACTTTATGAAGGGGTATCTAACTTGAACTATTGTACTGTTCCAAAAACTCGACATTTTAGTGGAAACTGGATTTTTTTAAAAAGAATTTTTCGGATACCTGGTAAGCAATCTCCCTAGAAAACACTTACGAGTAGTTCTTTTACTTAATTGATTGGAATCTTTATTGATGGGAATTCCTTAGGGTGAGGGAAACACAAAAGCAGATGACAAATTAGATGTGCTATAAAACAAACAACCCCAAACAGAGAGGGACCATTTCTTGAGGGGGCACTATATATTGGGGCTGGCAAGAACTTTATATATATATATAAAAATAATCTCATTTATATATATATAATATATATATATATTATAATATATATATAATATATATATAAAATCTCATTTAATTCTTATAGCAAAACTGCAAAATAAGTAGAGCACAGGTATACCTTATGTAAGGGACACACTCTCGAATATCTCAAATAATTGAAAGTGCACATAATTCAAGACTAATCTTTACAAAGAATGGTACATATTCATTTTTATAAGCTAAAACAGCATCAACTATGGCAAGAGCAGATTTATTTAAAAATGAACCCTGTCTTTAGCAATGAAAAGGAATGAAGTACTGGTACCAGGTACATATATACGACACAGATGAACCTTGAAAACATTATGCTGCATGAAAGCAGCCAGTCACAACACCCCACATAGTGTGTGATTCCATTTAAATGAAATGTCCAGAATAGACAAATCTATAGAGGCAGAAAGTAGATTTATGGTTTTGTAGGGTTGGTGAATTTGGGGAGGAAATGGGAAATGACTTCTAATGAATACAGGGTTTCCTTTAGGGATGGTGGAACTGTTCTAAAATTGACTGTGGTGGTAATTGCACAGTTCTGTGACTATACTAAAAACCATTGAATATTACACTTTAAACGGGTGAATCAGTGAATCGTATGGGATGTGAACTGATTTCATTGACGTTTATACTAAACCCTGCCAGCCACTTTGAAAAGTATTTAATTCTTGGCAAATGCTTCAAATTTGGGAGATCACATTGTTTCTAAATTTGTGCACAAATGAGATTTTGTTAATATTTCCATATTGCAGCATTTCAATTTGTCTAATTCAAACTCATACAAAATGCTGCCACAGCGGATGATCGTCAATTGAAAACGAGGAACTAAAGGCTCAAATTCACACAGCTGATAGGAGAAGGAGCCAGGATTGGAATTCGGCTTTGGTGGTTGGCAGAGTTCCTCCCTCCTCTGCAAGATGCGAGGTGACAGCACTATGACCCTCTTGAATCTACTGTCATTAAAAAAAAAAATCGGTCAGTAGCTACTAATATATTTCCAGCACGTGTAGTATTTCGTTAGGCAATGTGCTCAACGCTTGACATCCACTTTCTCATTGAACCTCCCAGCTTCCCTTTGGAGGCATTATTGTTATCCTCATTTTGCAGGGGAGTTACCCAAAGCTCAGGAGGTAAGACAACATGTTCAAGGTCTCGCAATTAGTAGTGGAAACATAACTGAAAACCAAGTCTTTTGGACACAGGAGCCAGTGGTCTCAACCCTCATGCTGTGCTCTTGTCAGAACATATTGATGTTCCTGATGACTGACGGGCACATCCTTACGATGCACTTCCATGGGCAAGGAAAAAAATTAATATTCTCTGAAAACCTTCTAGGGCCGTCTTAACATTCCCTGTACCTTTCCCCTCCCTCACTAGTCCTTGGGATTGGACAGGAGGTCAGCACATTGACGTAAATGGCAGCCACACGATGACGTGCATTACTGGAGCATCTCCAGATAATCACTACTGGACTAGGATCTGAAATTACTGAGACAGGAGGGAATCAAACCTCTATGCCTAGAAAGTTGCCATCACAAGGCATTAAGTATGTTTTTAATCTAATAAAAAGATCTAACGACAAATAGACTTCAGGATGCTTTCTGGAAAGAACTCTAAGATAACGGAGGAGACAAAGACCATTTTTGTTCCAGTAAAGGCTCAATTTTCTGATTACCATACAAAAACTGGTGGCGTGAAATGCATACAGAGGCGTAAGTGGCTCTGAATGTCCTGAGCAGCACAGCATAGCAGTTAAGCATGGCTTGGAGTCAAATGGTCTGGGTTATAATTCTTACTGGTTGAGTGACACCGCATATGTCAGCTGTTATTAGGTTTGGCAACAAATACAGAGAACCCAATGTAACAGTGAGTTAAATAAGACAGAAGTCCGTTATTGTCTTATGTAAAATAATTCTGGAGACGCAGCCCAGGGATAACATGATATTCCACAAGCAACAGAATCCAATCGCTATCTTTGTACACCTCCCTAGGACATGGTTTCCATTCTCAAGGCCACCTTACAAAGCACAGTGGCTGCACGAGTTCTAGCCATCATATCCTCATTGCAGGCAGCAATAAGAAATAGGTGGTAGGAGGAGGACAAAAGGGCACTCTCCCCAGCTGACCTGGCTCCCAACTCATCCCAGAAATCCAACACAACACTCTGTTTACAGCTCACTGGCTGGTATTTGTCACATGGCCACATCTAGCTGCAAGGGAGGCTGGACAATAGAGTTTTTATATGGACACACTGCCACTGTAGTGGGGTACGTTGGGGTCTGTTACTAAAAGACACCAGAATGGATACTGAAGGAAGGGGTCTCTGCTCTCTTGGAAAGATTGGTTTCTAACTTTAAGGTTCAATGTCCTCTTTGGAGACATGGAGATGCTCACTGCATCTCCCTCTCAGGACTCCTGGGGTGAGGCAGTGAGGTGCTGCAGAGGAACCCCTTACCACAGGGAGCACAGGGCCCGGCACCCGCTCCTGCTCACAGGCGCTCACCAGTAACTTTAGCTACATGCTAACTGGGCATCCTCAGAGGAGGAGGTTCTGGCCATCACTCACCCCCGAGCTCACCACAAATTGGTACCGACCAGGGCTGACACTTTGTAGCATCGCCCCTCCAGACTTTAGATTTGGGCCTCATAACCAATTCTCTTCATTTTCTCCATCTAGGGAAGGGTTTCTTAACCTTGGCACTACTGATATTTTTGAGCCAAATAACCTTGGGCTGTGGGGGCCGTCCTGTGTATTGTAGGGTGTTTAGCAGCAACCCTGGCCTCTACCCACTAGGTGCCAGCTGCACTCTCCCCTCCCCCAGTGTGACACCCAGCGTGCCTGGGGAGGAGGGCAAATCATCCTCAGCTGAACCATTGCTCTTTCTGTGATGTCTGCATTCACAGAACATGTTTCTTTGACAGCAGCAGCATGGGTCTCTCGGGTTATGTCTTAGTGGCATGGGTCAACATTTCATGTTAAACCATGTCAAACCTACTTTTCCAAACTAGCAGAAATCTACCCAGCCATTTTCAAACGATGTGTTACATGCAGAAAACCAGATTAACTTAATTCTGCATGTCTAGGTTACTATTCAAGTCATCACCTGTAACCCTGGCTTATGACTTTGGTGTGAGCCAACGAGCGTGGAACCTGCCCAGCAAGACAGAGGGTGAAGTTGCAGAATTGAGAATAGAAGCTGAGGAACAGACGGCAAGCCCCTCACTGTGTCTGACTTTGACAGCCAAGGGAAGAGAACCGTGAGGTCCTCCATCATTCTGAAAAGTGACCTTTCCTGAAGATACAGAGGCCAACTGCAGAAACACGAGCCCTGGCCTGCCCTCCCCATGAATCGGGTGTCCCTGTTAGCAGCCCACTATAAACCAGGAACATCACAGAAAAAAACTGTGGCACACTAAACAAAAGTGAAAAAAACAAAAAAAACGAACAAGAAGAAAACACTGAAATTCCCCAAACCAAACTTTAAAGAAATCTTTGAAAATAGCCAGGCTTCTGAATAATGAAATAGCTTTGGGTACTATGATTGATTTTTAAAAATGCAACCATAATTAAAGCAAGAAAGCTGTAAGTCTATTAAATTTTTTTCTTTGATACTGGAAAACTCAATTCATGACCTATATTTTATAAGAACATATACTTAAAAGGGATTTTATATGCCCTCTTCCCATTGAACTCAGAATATTGAATCTCTTCCATTTACTTAAGAAGGGAGGTGGTTCTATGCCTAAATTACTCGGGGCTTCTTTTAGTCTACTGTTCATATATTAAGGTGAAGTGATTCAAAGGTATTTGTATAGATGGATGGAAGCAGCCACCCTAGACTCTGCCCTCAGAAGGGACAGGATTCTTGGTGCAATGGTGCTGCAGTAAAAGCTGGTTTATCAAGCTTTCTGCTGATTATAAATCTTTTCTAACTGACATCTGTAGACTGTCTTGATTGATGGCCAGCATGCCTTATGAATCTTGGAGAAGAGTTCTTCTTGAGCGTCTCCTGGACTAACGCTAGGGGGAGGATCTGGCTGTATTTGAGAAGGCAAATCCGACACACACACGTACACGCATGCCTACACAGGTGTGTATACACATGCACGCACACAAATACATACACACTCACACATATGCATACAAGGAAATGTTCCCTAGGGTGGCAGATTTGGATTGATGTTAGCATTTTCATGGGTGAAGTGGTAAAAGGACAGTGGGTGCCGTAGTTGAGAGGAAATGAAAGGGCACGGGAGTTAGGCTGAATTTGAATCCCAGCTTTATGGCCCCCCAACTGTGTGACTTTGGGGAAGTAACCTAACCTCCCTGAGCTTCTGTTGCCTCTACTGTAGAAGCATTGGAAGGATTGCATTAAGATACAGGCATAGAACCTAGACCAGCGTCCAGTACTAGAAACATTATGCAGGTGGTTATCCTGGCTTCTTTCCTGGGGGCCGGCGCCGCCTCCCTGCCCTGGTCCTAGTGAGACGCTCCCGTGGCCCCTGCCTTCCCCAAGCAGCACTGTCGCGGGCTCAGGATGTGCTTTTCACCCGCCTTCCTCACTCCTCTGCAGACTCCTCCGAGTCAGGGTCCGTGTCTGTTTTATGCATCCCTCCCTGACCCCATCCTTACTGAGCATCAGCGTATCTGGTACCGAACTCGCACTCCAGAGATATTTGTTAGAAGAGGAATAAATTGCCAATAAAGACAACATTTGTTTAAAAATCAAATAAAAAGGGAAGTTTATTGTGATTCATACCTTCTGCCATTTGGGGCTACTTGTTCATTGAACGGAATTTATTGAGGGGCTACCATGTGCCTGGAACTCTGCTAAAGGCTGACAATTGAGGATGAAAATACAGTCTGGTCCCCTGGCCTTAAGCTTATGCCGTAGAAAGAAAACCGAAGGTAAAATCCAGTTCATACTTGAGGAAAATTTAGAAACCTATTAAGGTTTACAGTATTACCATAATTCCAAATGGATGGCATTGGTTACAATAATCCGGCACCATAAAATGAGTCAATATTCAGTATTCCCCCATTCATCATGGGCTCATCGCAAAAATCTTACGTGACCTCTTCTAGTCACCTCCGTTGTTCCCACCACGGCCCAGGCCACAGTCCTCTCATGCCTGGAATGCTGACATGTCCTGGTTGCCCTACTTCTGTTCTCCACTGAGTAGCGCAAGTCATGTTTTAACAGTAAAATCAGACTTTACCACTCTCCTGCTTAAAACCACCCAAGGGATTCCTACTAAATTCAAAATGTAATCAAAACTTACAGAGCTCTAACTCAGGGGTCTGTAAACTTTTTCTATAAAGGGCTAGGTAAAGAATATATATATATTTAATATTTTAAATATTTAACATATATTAAAAATATATATTTAGATAGTTTATATATATATTTAGGTATTTATATACAAATATATATTTTATAAATTTTAAATACATATATATTTAGGTAGTATATATTTTTGGCTTTGTGGGACATTCAGTCTCTGTCCCAACTACCCAACTCCAAGAGCATCATGTGAAAACAGCCAGAGTCAATGCTTAGATGAATGGGCATGGCTGTAATCCAATAAAACTTTATTATCTTTATTAAAAAGAAACAGGCAGCAGGACAGATTAGGCCCATGGCCCACAGTTTGCTGACTTCTGCTGGCCTATCCCCTGGAACTCACCAGGTGCCCTTCTTCCCGCTGACATTCTCCCACCACAATGGCCACCTCTCTGTCCCACCATCTTCATTCCTGCCTCAGACCTTCACACTTTCTGATCCCTCTGCCTGGAATGTCCTTGCTTGGCCCCTTGACACTGTGGCTCCTGCATTCTCACTGGTCTCAGCTTAAATGTCACCTCTTTAGAGAGATCTTCCTTGACCTCATTGTCATTCTATCACATCACCTTGTTCTATTTTATCCAAAGGTCTTAAATTACCTTGTTTATTCCATTCATTGTTAACTATCTTTCTCTTCCCACTACAGTGCAAATGCCTTTAGAGTGGAGAGCTAACTGGTCTTGGCCACCGCTGCATCTCCAGCACCTAGAACACTATCTGGCTCATAGACCCTGCCCAATAAATTTTCTTTAAGCGATTTTGCTGAATGAAGTGTCATCAGGAATTGATTTGAAATAAGGGTTTCCCTAAAATGATAATTGTTTAATGCCATTGTGGACCTGCCACTCTGTTGTATTCATCTATAACACTTAGAATTCCTGGGCTGTTCAGAGTGGATCCTCAGGCATCAGGGATGGATTTCAGTGGCACTTCAGTCCACCGTGCTCGGTGCTGTAACAACTCAAGGACGTTTTCATTTTTATTTTGTAGCTGCTCAACTGTCACCTCATTTCCATTTTGACTGGAAATCCCCATCAGATTTATTCTTTCAAAATGTTGTAGAATGAGCACTAAGCTTCTGAGGCTACCGATGCCTCTTTACCTTCCCTTCACTTTAAACTATTATGTTACTTTAATTAAGTTAATTAATAAATTTTTATTTTATTTTTCCATAGTTGATGTCATAAATCCTTCTCTCTCCCAAATGGGGAGGGATGGAAGGACGACTCCCAGCCTGAGACTAAAATATATCCAGCAAATTAGTGGGTCAGGGCTGTCAAGTATTTATTTTTAGGAGGAAGTAACCTCCATGAGCACAGAAGCCATATCTCTCCAGGTCACTGGGTTATCCTCAGTGCCTCAAAGATCTGACATGAATGAGTATAAGGGTGGGTGATGGGCAGAGGGGAGACAGACACATAAGGAACAAAGATTTCATGGTTAGAGAGAAGAGTGATTCAAAAACAATGTGGTGTTTGTTTCCTGAATTGGTCTCTAGCCCCACTGACTCATATATGAATTTAGGTGGAGAGAGGGCTACGAACAAAAATGAGAAGAGCTGTTTTCAAAGTTCCCCACATTTAAGATGCGACACACAGTTTTACTGGTTGGGTATCCTTTGAACAGAGTATAGGGCTCTAGACATCCTCCCCTGTCTCACCAAGCCCTGTGGTACCTCCAAGGCACCCGTGGACCAGCAGCAACATACACAATAGCGTCCATCAGAGAGGGGCTGGGGTATAAAGGAGGGAAAATAACAGTGGCTACGACAAGGTTGTTGATAGGCTTGGTTTAGAGTCCCTGTAAGACATCACTTGGGGACCCCAGACATGGTTAGAAGCAACTTGGTGGACATTCAGTTTCTTGAGTAGGTAGCAAAGTCCAGATAACTCAACACTTTTGATACTCTTTATTTTCTGGAATTTTCCTTTTGGGAAGATGTCTCTGATTAGCTTAGGCAACTCCTTCATAAATTTTGTTTTATGGTCAACTGCACTGGAGTGTTTTGCATCATAATTCAATCTGAATGACACTGCAGCCTGTTAATGACATCTGTTCCTAGGCAACTTCCCTCAGCTAAGACTCCAATGATGACTCCAGGAGAGGGGTCAGAATCAACAATTTCGGTCCTCTTCCTCGGCCACGCAATCTGGGGAGAAGTTTAGAGCAAGGCCTGTCACAGCCTACAGACACAGTTAGTGAAGTGACCACAAGCCTTAGAGATATTGGGTATAATTTAGAAATATAAATAAATGTCCATCAGCATGCTCATATGTGAACGGAAAGACTACTGTATCTTCATGCATGAGTTTAGCC
Source organism: Eubalaena glacialis (assembly GCF_028564815.1). Lineage (NCBI taxonomy): Eukaryota > Metazoa > Chordata > Mammalia > Artiodactyla > Balaenidae > Eubalaena > Eubalaena glacialis. The sequence continues at coordinate 5,585,861 of NC_083733.1, forward strand.
AAGATACAAATATAATCCTCTGATTAGAAGTGTCACCCCAATATACATCAAAATGTAATAAGCATATCCTTTATCCTATCAATTCCACTTGCATGTATTTACCCTAAAGAAATTGTCACACAGGTAGAAAGAGACGTGTTCTCCCCTGTAGAACTGATTGTAAGGAGGGAAAAGTGAAAACAACCTAAGTCAACAGGGGATTGGCTGACTAGATGATGGTAGATCCTGACGCTAGCTGTTTAAAACAATGATGTCGCTTGATAGTTACTGATTTACAAAAATGTCCGTAGAACGCTGCAGGGCGAAGAAAGTGAGATAGAGAAGAGCACGCAGAGCTCCATTTCTGTGAAATTGTGTGTGTGTGTGCATCCCTGCGGGTGGAGGTGCCCAGGGAGAGCCCTAGAACCATGCTCCCTGAGGTGGCAACTACGGTTTCCTCTGGATGGTGAGACTGGAGGGTAATTTTACTTTAAAAAACCTGGGGAAGAAAGTGGAATCACTTCATTTTTAAAAGAAATTTATCTACTTAAGAAAAAAATAGCCCCGTGCCCACTATTCCAGAAGCTCACAGGACTGGCTGGAATAGCTGAGAATGGAAGAACCTTTGATGTGAAAGTCTAAACACCAGCAGAGGAGAAGCGGAGAGCTGGTGGACCAAAAGGCCACATGCAATTACTGCAACAAGTAAACAGGTGACCAGAAAAGGGACTCTACCACCAGGTCATACCAACAAACTGAGAATTCATGCTGAGCTAGGTCTCAAATACCAACTCTCAAATATCAAAACCATCTTTATTTGGCTCAAGATGTTTTAGAAAATACCAACTGCCGAGCAAAGCTGAGCTCCTGGGACAGCCATTTGTCCCAAAGACCACTTGATTGGCCGCTTCCCTCATGTCTGCCATGGTAGGACTTGTTTAAAAATTAAAGTAACTGAGACTGGAAGAACAGAAACTCAGGTGGATCCCAGAGATAAAATAAAAGACAAAGTCCCCTGCTCTCCTCATATCATCTCTTCAGGGAGGCTGGCTTCCCTCCCTCCTAGGATGAGGGGTCCCTATGGCTACATTGCCTTGCCCACCAATTTCAATTCTGATTTATCTGTTGCTTGTCTCCCTGCTTGGCTCTGCAGACCAGGAGGGAATGAGCAGCATCTGGCAGGTCCACAGCTGGACCCTCAGAGCTTAGAATACTGCTGGCACAGAGTAAATGCTCAGTAAAAATACTGGATGGAAAAAAAATAAAGGGAGCAAGAGAAAGTACGGGTCCTCAGGCTCTCAGAAGTTAGACAATGAGGAGTTAGCTGCTAATCTCTGCCTCTGTTCAATAGCCTCAAGAAGAGTCAGCACACAACTAAGCAACGGGTATCTCTCAGGACTCAGAACACCCACCTCTAGGTCCTGTGGTCCTGTCTTCTCTCTAAAGAGAAAGGTCAACGTTACATTCCTCTTTCTCAGTTATATATTTTGAGGACTATGATATTTTCCCCATTACCTCCCTCCCCTGATGTATCTCAAGCTGCCCCACCTGTCTGGGTGGCGGGCTCCCTTTTCCCAGCTGCCTCTGCTGACAGGCAGGGTGGCCAACAGCATGGAAGCAACAGCATGGAAGCAAAAGCCAGCTCCTGTATCTTGTTGGAAGATTGCCCCTGAGCTTCTGGAACCCAGCTTGCTGAAACCCTGCTTGTGGTCCCAGCTGACCAAAAGGGCCTTGGAATTAATTAAAGTCCCTCTGGGGAGAGCTCTTAATGGATGTCTGCCGGGCTTGCGGGATGGATAGCCCAGCTCCCTGGATCCTGAGCTGGGCTAACTCCAATGTGTGTGTTTTACGTCATTTCCCAGAGCCCTCCCTCCCTAAGGGATCAAGTTCAGAACTGCCTGCTCTGGCAGCTGGCTTAACGCGGCACCTGAAATTGGCCAGCTTCCCTTTCCTGCGGCTCTCCCCACTCACGATCCTGTACCTGGCAGGTAAACCACCCGCCCTCAGTCCTCATCTTAGGGTCTGTTTCTGGAAGCCCTGCACACCATTCCTCATGGACAGCCCTTCTCAATGGTGCCCAGAGGACCACCAGTGGCAAAAAACACTGGGGAGCTGGTGCCAGTAGGCACTGCGGGGCCCTGGTGTGTGCGTCCTCCAGGAACGTCAAGGGTCCCAGCCTCTACCTACCCCCTACTCGTGAGGTCCTGGCATGCACTGGGCATTCAGAAAACATCACACTCACGCGGAGGTCTGGTTTTCTTTGAGGAGCAGCCAGGGCCTGGGCGCGGGTCCCATAAATCAATGCCTTGCAACTCCACAAAAGGAACAGTCCATAATATGCAAAGTTCAAAAACTATTATTTTCTGTTGATCTTCCTTCATCTAGTAATGATTCCCCAAAACAATAGCCTGGACTTTAGTGCTGAGCAGCTAGAAATGGCCTCCTGTCTGCACATACAGATAAATATGGGTGACCTTCCTCCACGATGGACTGGTGCTGACGGCATCTGGGTACACTGCAACATGAAAACGATGCTTGGTTGGTTGGGAGATGGATGTTCCTTCACACAAACTGCATGTCTTTTTGCCTTGCCTTCCCTAAAGGATAGGCCGCCAGAATAATAAGAATAATTGGAGCATTAAGAATACACTGGCATTTCTTAAACACTTATTATATTCCAAGCATTAAGCATTAAGAAGCACACTGCCTAATTTACTCATTGCATAGAGTTTTCTAGGGTAGGCACTATTCTACACCCACCCCATCTACAGACAAGGTGACTGAGGCTTCTAGCAGGTTCAGTAACCTGCCCCCAGTCTCACCTTGTTAAGGAGCCGGGCAGAGCATCAAACCCAGCTCTAGGCCACAGTGCTATGTGTAGGACCAGCTACATAATTTTGGGGGTTCAGTGCAAAATGAAAATGCAGGGCCCCTTGTTGAACAATTATTAAGAATTTTAAGATGGCGACAACAGAGCATTAAACCAAGCGTGGAGCCCTTCAGAGCCCGGGGCTCCGTGAGGCTGGGCAGGTCCCACCCCACGAAGCTGGCTCTGGTCATGCGGATGCAGAAGAAAGTGATGTGAGTGATGAAAAGGGCTCCCATGTTTAACATCGTTTAACCCTAGAGATGGAACAACAGCTCACATTAAATGAAAAATGACTCAAGGAGCCTGGCTCTTTGGTCAGAAGAGCTGGTTATTTTATCTCAGGAGCTAAATCAAAGAGTCTGGGCCTGCAAAGAGTCTGTGTGAGAGAAGGTGCCCAAGAAAGAGCCTGTGCCTTGAGGCCAGACGCGGACCCTGATTCTAGCTCGTCCACCAGCTGAGGGACTTTGGGCAAGTTCCCGGACCCCTTTGAGGTTCAGTCTTCTCACCTGTATGATGGGAAGAGTGGTGCCCAGCCCTCAGGGCAGAGTGGAGGAAATGATACAGTGATAGAAAGTCGTCGGCACACAACAAGTGCCCATCTAAATGCCGGGATCATTCAATGGCTATTTTCACCGTGAAGTTTGTGGGTCAGTTGAAAGAGCACATGATTTGAAGGTTGATGCTGCAGGTTGAGTCCTGAACACTGTCCCCCGTCAGCCATTTGTGTGAACTGGGCAAAGTCAATGAACTCTTTCTGGGGTCAGCATCCCCCTCTGTGAAATGGATGTGATACAAGGTCCACAACACGTAGGATTCCATAAGCCACAAACGAGAAGGACATTGTGGAAACAGAAGAGGCGATCATTTCTCTAGCCTGTCAGGGCTTGTTGTTATGACTTACAAGTGGCTTAGGTTGGGAGGGGACTGGAAAATGGGTCTCACCTTCTTTCCCAGCTCCCCACTGTCCTCGCAGATGCTTCGGGGGCCATCTGCCTGAGCTCTCCCACAGGGTGCTAAGTAATCTAAGTGTTTTTTCCTCTGAAACTTTTCCACAACATTTCCATATTTTTGACCTCAAATTTGACTGACTCCATGTCAATTTCTGCTTTATAGTCCAACCCAGAGGGTACTGAGAAAGAAAACAATGATTCAGGCCAAATTCTGCATAGCTGGAAGAAACTACTCCATACAGATATCCAAGTCTTTATGTATTTTTATAGGATAATACCAATCATAAATAGAAGTTTGAGGTGATTTATGTTTTGCTGGGTATGTGTCCACCCTAACCGAACTGCTTTGTGCTTTAAGAAATTCAACAAGCATAAAAGATTCCCTTTTCCTTTGAAAATACGACATGTATATAAAGCAATAAAATTTGAAATTTCTTTCTCAAGCTTTAAAGAAGGGCACAGTGGGAGAAAAACTGGACATCGTCTAATCATATACACACATAATATACAAAGACATATACATGCTCACAGCCGACTCGGATGTAACCACTGTCATTTACATTTAGAACACTCTTCCTGCCCATCTCGAGTTCCAGTCACTCACATTCAGGGCCCGGGTACCACACATGGAAACTGGGAATCATTTTTCTGCTCTGCTCAAACTCCAGTCTCTTTAACAGCTTTCCCTATCGGTTCTCCTAACCTGTTCTGCACATCAGCTTGTTTAAGAAGATTTCCATAAGCCTCCAACCCAAATTCTAGGGTGTGTCTCGCCAGAAGCCATCTCTGCATCAAAAGCAGCCCACTGAGCGGTGCCACGGGGAAGGTCTGCCCTGAAGTGACCTGACCCACCTTCACCTGCCCGCTCTCCATCTCTCCAGGACGCTGCCCATAAGGCCCTCTCCTTTTTACAGAATGCATTCAAATCCCAGAAGGGAGAGGGTGCTTCTGCCCCTGGGGATCTATCTGATGAAGTGCACAGAGGCCCAGCTCCTCAAAGCTGAAGGGAGCTTTTAGGCACCTTGCATACAATTAGTCTAGGCAGGTTGCCATGACAATGCTTCCAGAGCCTCCCGTATCTACATGTTATTGATATATCCCGTCCATTCAGTAAAGGGGGAAAAAGAACCAGCTAAAGCAGCCCCTGAGCTTCCATCTCCCATCGGCCTGAGGAGTGACTCCTTTGCTTACAGCAGTTGTTTGGCGTAATCCAGACACAGCAACGCTGACACTCTTCATGTGGCATGTTTTCACTCAAATGTATTTGAAAGCTTAAAATCAAAGTCCAGCCTTAAAATAGGGATTCTTCTCCTTTGCTCTTCACTCTCTCAGGCATTATACTCAGGAGTGACTTCTGCTGCTGGTCATGGAATGCTTTAATTAGTAGCTATGGGCCAGAAAAGGGAGCTCTCAATTCTAAAACCTTCTGTGATAGAAAGGTTAAACATGGTGAAAAGATACCAGGAGTTCCATAGTAACCTTGAGTGATTTCTGTAACACTAGGTACATGTATTGCCAGAGAGAGAAATAAAATGCTTGCTTTTGGCCCTTTGACCAAAGAGAAAAGTTTTCTCCATCCATGTCTTCTAAGGAAAGGGAAAAAAAAGTCCTACCCATTTCCCCCAAATGGTTCTTATTAAAAGGCATTTATGAAGAGAAATAACTGAGGAGCTTGCAGTGGGGACCTTAATTTTCTTCGAAGTCCCACTATACCACAAGCTCAGCCTTGGGCCCTTACAAGGGTGAGCTAGATATTTACATGGTGTCCGACATCAGCCATACATGGGAGACTGAGATGTCGGTCCTCCTTGAAGGATCACCTTTGGGCACAAGGGAAGACATGTTCCTAGTTTGCAACAGGCCAGTCATGTTCTGAGTTGCAGCTTTCCAGCTCTTGCTGCTATCCAGGGAAATAATATGTCAGTGTTGATGCATACCAACAATAAGTCAGAGAGGCAATAAAACAGTCTCCAGCATCCCCAAAGATCACAGGATGCCACTTCCCAAGCCATTATGCGAACCATAAGCCAACGTAACATACCTGTAGGTGATCCCTCCATGACGTGGCCAATGTAAGGGCCTTCCCGAAAGATCGGTCTGTTGTCATTCTGATCAATCACGATGACTTCCAGAGGGACCGGCCCCTCGAGAGTTCTACCGTTGACATCAATGGTCTCCACGAGTAGCTTTTGGAGGAAAGAAATTGGGGGAGAAAGAAGGTATTCATTCATTATGAAAATTGAAGTCGGGTTCTCTGGAGAAAGAAAGTAGGTTATATCAGCAATTTTATGAGCCCTTGGCAATATTCAAACTTTGGTCTCAATGGATAGTCACCAGGACTAGAATAGAAACTACACATTACAGAATAAAAGACAAAGATCAGTTCATGTTAAGTCCCACTTGGGAAATTTACAATTAATTCATCAAATCTGCAAAGGAAGTCCAAAAAAAAAAAAAAAAAACAAAAAACACTAAACACCAGCAATCAGTCACAGCTGAGAAAATATGCTTACATTGTTTCTGTTTTTCCAACATCATTATGCTTAAAAGGAATGTTATGCTAATAAAAAGAACTGACTAAGCAGTTATGAACAGAGTATATTAAGAAATAACCGAAAGTGTTTATGGTAATATTTGGGAGAAATTCAGGGCAGTAAGTATTTATAGAGAACCTTCCTGAGGCAAGGAAGGTGCTTGCTGGGGTCCTGAATGAGACCGTGGGACTCCTGCCCACCAGGCCTTTATAATCTAGCAGGGATTTCACAATTCCATACGGAACTACCTTCAGATCTCAAGGCTGAAGAAAACAGCACAGAAAAACCAGCTTTACTGTTGCATGGTAACAAGGAATTATGTCGTGGCTTCTCTAGTGAACCATGCAGACTTTATGCTCTCATTTCTGTGCCTGATACTTCCTTGATTTAACTCAGTGGCCACAGTGACACTTCTTGGATATCAGTGGTGGTCCCTGCATTGGGACCCTGTTGAGTATTTCTGTCAGAAAAGGTCTCTGTAGCTGGAATCCTTGGGAAATGGTCTCTGCAATTGGAATCCCAGCACAACTTCTCACTAGTCATGTGACCTCAACTCATACTCTTAGTCTCTCAGTTTTATCATCTGTAAAATGGGATCATAAAACACTCATTATTAGGGATAATGGTAACCACCATTATCCAGGGCTTACCGAGGCTCTCTACTATATTAACTCACCTGATATTCACAGTGACCCTATGAACCATTTCTGAGGAGGGAATGAAGCCAATTAGAGGTTAGGTGGTGGAGTCTGGATTTGGCCCTGTGAAGTCAGTCTCCAGAGTTTACATTTTAAACTGCTATAAACAATGCTTCTAGATCACTTTATATAATGCCTGTTATGTAACTCATCTCAAGAATATTAGCTGCTGCTACTGTTGCTACTGTTATCACCAATACTGTTGTCAAAACTAGCCCTAATTAGGAAAAGAAAAGAGAAACACGTTTGTTATACCCCACCTGAATGTGTTATAAACTGGTTTCACCCTTTGGAAAGTCGCATGGCAAAATTCACCGCATCTATGAAGGACACATACTTTGTTCCATTTGGATACCACTCTGGGTTCTATTTGAGACAGGTTGCACTACATACATGGAAATACTTACTGCAGTGTTATTTCTAATAATGAAATTACACTGGCGTCCACTAAATGTCCAGTGCAAAAAAGACGAGTTGAATGAATGTGTTTGTAGCAAGATGCTAGAATACAGCCATTAGATAAAATAATTATTCAACTTTGTGGATCTACTTAGAATACTGTGTGAAAACACAAAAAATAGCATGTGTACTATACATGTGTGATGTACACATGTGGACAGAATTTGAAAGTAGTAAGCAAACATGAAACCAAGTATACTTGGGTAGAGGAATTTGTTTTTCATTTTTTCTTTAACACTACTTCATCCTTTCACTAACAAATAACAAATTCACACACACACACACACACACACACACTTTGATTTCTGGGGTAGATAAAATAATGCATGAGTACCTTAGCTAAGAAGAAATTAAATAGGCAGAGTCTTTTAACATCTGCACACAAAGGAGATCTTACAGAGAATGAGCTTTTATGCTGATTTTTAAAGCTACTATGACAATACTGCTAAACGAAGAAAATAAAAATCAAGCTTTGGGAGCAATTTCTTGTAATAATGAAGGTCTGGCCTTTTGTCCTCCCAAAATTGCCAAGAACTTGACTTGGCCTTCATCCTGATCAACTGTATCTCCTTAGTGTCTGTCTTTCCATTATGTTGAGCTGGATCTAGAGTCTGCCCCTCCCAGTTCTGACAGATCTGCATATTTGGCAAATGTGAATTCTGTTCCTCTGTCTTACTTGTGGCTTATGACACTAGCCAAGTCTTGTAGAATGTGGGGGATTAGGATTCAGATGCAAGATGCATTGAGATGCAAGATATGCGGTGTCAATATCTAATCAAAATACTCCAAAATGTCATTATTGGAGGCAAGGATTTTTTTTTAACATCTTTATTGGAGTATAATTGCTTTACAATGGTGTGTTGGTTTCTGCTTTATAACAAAGTGAATCAGCTATACCTATACATATATCCCCATATCTCCTCCCTCTGGAGGCAAGGATTTTTGAGCAACTAGAAAGTACGATAAATCCAGTCTCATGTTAACCATTTCGCTCTAAACTTTGCCCAGAGGATGGTCCTTCTCCCAGGGATCAAAGCAGAAACTCAGAAGCCACCCTCTTCCCCAAGTGAGGCCTTCTATCCCCAGCCACTCCATCAACGAGTCGGGTCTACACTGCTTGTTCTGTCTCCTGAATTTCTCTTAAATCCACCCTCTTCTCTCCAAATCCATCATCACCTCCAGAGATTAGCTTCTGACACTTCCCACCTGGGCCACTGCAACAGGCACCTAATGGGTGTCCCTGCTACTAATATTGCCTACCGTAATCTATTCTCTAAGGGGTTTGTGATGGTTAATTTTATGTGTCGACTTGACTGGCCATGGGGTGCTCAAATTAAACGTTATTTCTGGGTGTGTCTGGATGAGATTAACATTGGAGTCTGTGGACCCAGTAAAGTAGATGGCTCTCCCCAGTGGGGGTGGGCACCAGCCAATTCACTGAGGGTTTGAATGGAACAAGATGCAGAGGAAGGAGGGATTCGCCCTTGTCTTTCCACCTGAGGGCCTCCATTCCTTGCTGCCCTCAGTGGTCTTGCTTCTCAGGCCTTCAGACCTGGACTGAAATATACACCATCGGCCTCTCTGGTTCTCAGGCCTTTGGACTTGTACTGGATCACACCACCAGCTTCCCTGGGCCTCCAGCTGGCCCAGGCAGATCCTGGGACTTCTCAGCCGCCATAATTGTGTGAGTCAGTTCCTTATAACAGAATCCTACTGCTTCTGTGTCTCTGGAGAAGGCTGACTAATACAGGCTTCCAAGATGCCTTTTCAAAATTTTTATTTATTTCTGTCACCCCAGAATGGACACCTCTCAATCGTTTCTCACTCCTCTTACGATAACAGCCCATTCCTTTACTGTGACAAGTCTCTTTATCATCTGGCCCCAGCCCACTTCTCCAAACTCATTTCACATCACAAGAGGGCCCCTCTATTTCTCATTATCCAGCTACACTGATCTTTCCTCAGTTCTTCCAACTCATCCCATTCCTTCCCAACACAGGTATCTTCATGTGCAACCCTCCTAGCCGGCAGGAGCATCCCATCTGCCATCTGGTCAGCCCCCATCCATCCTTCAGATCTCAGATATCACTGGCAGAGAAGATCCTTCATTACCGCTCCAGACTACCTTGGGTGTCCGTGGTTGACACTCCCATGGCACTGGTACCCTGCCTTTATAACACTTTCCATAACACGTAATTGCTTATTTATTTGTGTGACAATTCAACTAATGTCTGCCTCTCCGGCCCCATCAAGACAGAGGTGGGGTGGGTGTTCGTGCCCAACAGCAAATCCCCAAGGCTGAGATTCAGTGCCCGGCACACAGCAGGCACCTGACTCATTGCTGCCTGCATAGAGCCCTCCTCAGAAGAGACAATCCCTCTTTAAGAGACTGGCGTCCAAAGTTTTGGCCTCAGCTTTGGCCATCTGTCCTGTCTCTCCATTCCTGGCACACAGAAGCTGACCGTCAGTCCCAGGCTCCATGGACCGAAGGCCAGTTGACTCTGTGCAGTCTTAATTCATGAACAAGAACCACAGTGGTAAACAACACCCAAGTACATTAAACTGATTACTTGCCTTTTGAAAGAAGGGAACTAACATTTATTTGGTGTCCAATACATGTCTGGGCTTTTTATGTGTTGCCTCATTTGGCTCAAAACAACCTAGAGAAATACCCATTGCAGCAAAACTCAGAGAAATTTAAGTACCTGGTCTATGGTCAAAAGCTAGTTTGTGATCCAGCTGGATCCAAACTTAGATCTGACTTGAACATTTGTGCTGTCCCCCACTGTGCCCTTGTTTGCTAAATGCTCTTTCATGGACTTTCCTTACATTTTAAAAATTCCTCTTTACTAACTATGTTATTTACTTAATAGTTTTGCTGTACATAGATTGTTATGTTTCACTGATGACTCCTCCAAGGCAAAATTATCCATGAATTCAGGAGTATGGTGAGCTTATTTAAAATTTTTCCTAATACACATGAAAATACATAATAAAACACACCATGAGCCTCTATGTATAATGTGACACCCTGCCACAAGTGACAGGTTGGGAAATATTATAGCATCAGCCTAGCTACAACATGTTCCCTTCTGGAATGTCACAGACTTTGTGAAAAGAAAAGAAAAGACTTGGACCTCTTATAAATGTAGCTCTCAAATGACCAAGGTGAATAAAATGGGGAGGGGAACAAGGTATGCAAATCACTCTTTATCTGTTTAAGGCAAAATTACTTTATGCAACACTGGAGACATGAAGATACCACATGAAGGTACCACGTGAACTAATCGCTCCACTTCAGGGGCCGTGGTAGGTGGACACCAGGTCATTGAGTCCTGTGTGTAGGGTGAGAGGGAGCTTGACCTCTGAAATGGGGAGGAGGTGGTGAAAAACCACAGGAGTCAGAATGGAAGCTACGCTGCCAGAGGAGCTCTAGCTGAAGCACGTGGGGTCCCCTCGGTTACCATTCCTGAACCCCACTTCCTAGGTTCTCGATTCTCCTTCCATATCCTGGGGGTGTCTCCACCAGAAATGGGAACTATCAAGTCACAACATGCAAACTGATGACTCTTCAAACCAATTACTGCACCATAATAATGGAGATGGGCTGTGCACATGCGGAGACAAGAATCCCTTAAAAAAACAACGCGACACAAACGTAACAAGCCAAATTACAAAGCACGTACAAGCACACTGGCCTTTGGTGTCACAACAAGCTATTAACATCTTGCCCTTCATTTGGCTTATTCTCTTTGATCTGTTTATGAAAGACACAATTTAGTCAGACAAAATTTGATACTGTGATCTGATCCAAAGGGATGAACTGATGAAAAACAAATGCTACAAGGTTTTTTGGGTGAAGGCCAAAATGAAGACACTGGCTCTTAAAACACAATATTTTTTCTATGAGATGACCCCAGTAACAGATGTCAAACCTGGATCAATGAGATAAGAAACAAAGTGTGAGATACACAGTCTATAGACTCATGAGTCATTTTGAAGTAAAATAATTTAGAAAACACTTCAGTGACCTTTTTGAACTCTGATAATTCTGCTTTGGGCTAAATATTCAAATGAAGTAAAACATACACAACATAGTACATTACTTATTTGAGATGATATAGTTAAACTACTGGTTATCAGTGGAATGCGTGAGTGTTCACATGCTTTTCAACCATATGTTTTTACATCACAGAAAATGAAGAGACTTTATGAGCTATAACTCTAACATAACGTGACTCAGTTTCTCTTTTGGACACAGATATGATGTCTCCTACCCAAATGAGTAGGTGCCCTCCAAGTTACCTCTTTGGAACATAAAAACGTTTTCCGACATGGATGCTGCTTTGAAATACTTGTTTAGGAAATTCTACTTGAACCAATTTATAAGTCAAAAAGATGGGCCTTGTTCCTTTCATCCCAAATACCATCTTTTATAATAAGAATAGTTATAATGCTAGAAATGCAAAATTATAACTAGAAGTTCACTGCATTCAATTAGGGATATACAAATGTCTAACAAATATTAGACATCTCCAGTTATATGTGACTACAAGTTTAGACATACAGATTTACACAAAACCTTGAAACACATACGAAAAATAAGATGCCAGCATTTGCCTCCATAGAGGAGAAGGATAAAGAAAAGATGAGACTCAATGACTATGAAGGTGCTGTGAAATAAGCACCGGGTTCCACGTTAGGGGAATCTAAACTTGATATGATATTCCTGGAAGGCAGTTGAAACTATGTCTTGAGAACCTCAAAGATGTTCATAGCTTTAAAAAAAAATTCCATAAAAATTCTATGGAGATAAAGAATCCCACAGAGATTTTGCATAAGTAGGCTATTGTGAGATTATTTATAACAGATGATCTCCAAAATTAAGTGCCTCGAATAAAGAAGGCACTGATAGATATTTTTATTGAATTTTTGTTTGCAATTCTCACACCCTCCCCACCTACCAACATCTCATAAAGACCAAAAACAAGGGTTTTCCACCAAAGACATCCTCCCCGATCACTGAAATTACACTAGACTTTGAATCAGAAAGCCTGCCTTCAAATTTCAGCTCTGTTACCTATAAAGTGGCTGTGGTTGGCAGAATAATGACACTCCTAAAGAGTTTTATGTCCTAATCCTGGAACCTGTGGATATGTAAGGTTACTTGGCAAAGGGGAATTAAGGTTGCTGATCAGCTGACCTTAAAATAGAGAGATCAGTGTGGATCGTCCGGGTAGGTTCAATGTAATTATGAGGGTCCTTAAGAGAGAGGAAGAGAAGCAAGTCTGGGTGATTTGATGTGAGAAGGTACTTGACCAGCCATTGCTGGCTTTGAAGGTGGAGGAAGAGGCCATGCGCCAAGGAGTGTGAGTAGCCACCCAAAGCCGGAAAAGCCAAGGCCTGCTTTATAGCCTCCAGAAGTGAATGCAGGCCTGCTGGCGTGTGGTTTTAGTCCTGTGAGTTCCATGTTGGACTCAAAACCTATAGAAGTGCATGATAACAAATTTGTGTTGTTTTGCATTGCTACAGTTGTGGTAACTTGTTACAGCAGCAATAGAAAATTGATACTGTGGCCACATCATTAATTGTTCAAACTCGAACAACTTTTAGAATGAAAGCAGGTACTATCAACAATTAAGGCACAACAACAGGTGGAAATCAAGACTGTCCCAGGCTAACTGGGTCACATGGTGAGCCTGTCTTATTAAGGAACTTCACTTCTCCGTATCTAAGTTGGCGCATGTAACAAAGGATGTTTAGAATGTCATTTTTCTCTTTGCTAAAGGAATAAAAAGATAAGCGAGTGTGTGTAGCACACACATAGGAAATTCAAAACAAAGCTTTGTTAGATCAGATGAGGTTTGGTGACTTGGGCATTTGTTCACTCCCAGCAGACCTTTCTTTAGACTTTTGCAAATGTGGATACAGTACCGTCGATTCAATTCTTCTGTGTCAGCCATTACCCCCTCAAAATTGCTTTCCTATTACAGTAATCTAGATTTCTCTTTCACACCAATCATTTGCATATTCAAGTTATTTTTCTCAGCTTTATTCATTTGTCGAAGTTGAATCTCATTATGGACCAACTCCTGGAGAGTTCCCAGGGAAAAGATATTTTTAGCCTTTTTAACATTCCTCCACCTTCATTTACACAGTTCTGTGTGTAATCTTCCCCTTTATGGACTGGATGTGGTGTTTACAGCTCCCTCAAAAAAATGATCAAAGGGGCAATAAAGGTTTCCTACTTGTTAGATTATTAATTAAAGATCTTGATACTATTATCAAATGTTCTTTGAAAAGCTTGCTTTGCTTAGAGCCATAGTATTTCTTTACTGAATGTGAAATTTTACTTTTAAAGTATGTTTTCCACCAAACATAATGAAAACACTTTTTCTTTCTTATGAATGTATGCTCACAACCACGCTGGACTTTGAGGGCATTTTTCTATTTAACTTTTGCAAGTAACTTTAATTATGTGGAAGAAATCTATGCAGATATTCAAAATAATTTTATGTAAGCAGCCTGGGTAAAGTCCCAGTGAATATCCTCTACCCCAAGAGAGGACACAGGCTGAAAATTTTAATTGGTTCAAGTAGACTTTATATAAATCATGGATGTTGGAATTATGCCAGATCCATTAAAGATATGTACAAGGGTTAAGGGGATTTTCGTGCAAAGATGAGAAATATAATACTTTTAAAAACAAAGCTGTAGGAGAAAAGTATGGGCGATTTTATTTTCACTTGCCCTTCTCCCTTCCTAAAGTGAAATTCAGAGGAATAGAAAGCAATGAAATACGTTTCTTTCTTTCCTTTTTTTTTTTTTTAGTTTACAGATCTGAAGTCATTTAGTTAAATAAGTATTAAAATGTTTTATGAAACATGATTTTCTTCAAAATTAAGGTTGAAATATAAAAATTTAAATTATAGCCTAATAAATCCAGATGGATTAAAGTATTAGGAAGAAGAAAGTATTTTTTTGAATATTTGAATATTTATGTCATAGAGTAGGGAAGGCCTTTCTAAACCAGTACTAAAGGCACAAGTTATTATGTGCATTATTGAGAGGTTAAACTACTTAAATGCAAGTTTCTTATATCACTAAAATACAATAAATAAACAGAAAACTAAGCGAAATATTTGCATCATGTAAAACAGAGGCCTACTATCCTGAATATACAAAGAGCTGGTTAAAAATCAATAGGGAAAAAACAACAATTAGCAAAGCAAGAAAAGAAAAAAGCAATAAATATAACATTAAAATGAGATGGTTTTTTGCTTATATAATTGACAAAATAATTAGAAAAACCTAATAGTATTTGACAAACTTGTCAGAAAACCAAATCTCATACATTACTGATGATACTAAAACATCTTTCTGAAACGCCATTTGTCAATATGCATCATAAGCCTTGAAAACATGTGATTTTACTTGCTATGTGTGTGTGCCAGGGAATAAGGGGTGTTTAGTAACATGTATACTCATTTCAATATTGTTTAAAAATAGGAAAAATTACAAACAACAGAATGTTCTACCTGGATATTGATGAAATAGATTCTGGTATTTGCACAAAGAATACTACATTGCAGAAATACTTGAGGGAATGGAAAAATATTAATGGCATGGTGTTCATTGTATGAATTAAATAATCCAATTGCTAAGTAGTACTACATGATGAAATTTTTGAAAAACAGGCAAAGACATTACACTAACCACTAACAGTGGTTTTATTGCAGGTAATTTTTTTTTTTTTAACTTGGCTTCTCTACACTTTTCTGGATTTCCTATAATGGGCATGTGTTAATTTCACAGTTAAAAAAGAATATATAAAATTTATTTTGAAATTGACTACAGATTGGCTATAGTTTATCACAAATGGGGAGTTACGGGAACCTGTTAAACTTTAGGACATCTAGCATCTCTTAGTACTGATGATTAATGGGAAGCAGGGGAACATTAGGTTTATAAGAGATCATTAGTATTGTGGTAGAAAACAGAGGGTGGTTGGCTTTTCCCAACTTCACAGGTCTTTGATTTTGGATAAAAAAGAGCCTCATGCATTTGACAGAACTTTATAATATGGAACTTGGTCTCATCAGCTTTATTTTCTGAACCATCACTGTTATCAATGTCTTGCTTCTTCTTTGAAGCTTCACTTTTAATCTCACTGATAAATTCTGAGAGCCAGCAAAGAGCTGAGGCTCCAAGTGTGGACTTAGGGTTGAGGGAAACTTGGCTCCAGGCCCTATTTTACTCCTTATCAACTCTGTGATTTTAAACCTATTCAGTTACCTTCCTAGAATCTCAACTTTTTCATCTTTAAAATGGGAGAATGGGACCTGTCTCATGGGGCTGTCATGAGGTAAAATACTTGACGTTCGTAAAGCACTTAGCAAAACATCTGGCACATAGCAAGTGCTAAATAAACAGCGGCTGCCAGCATCCTTAAAGTTTTTTGTGAAGCAAGAAAAATATCCTTAGAACATTATGGTCTTGATGAAGGTTCACAAACTCAAGCATCTCAGGGAAGTCGCAGATACGTTGCAGAAGCTGCCTGTAGGAAACTGAAGCTCATTTAGAATCAAGAAGATACACGAGCCTCTTGGTGCCAAGACCTCTGTTCAATCTCCATGTGAGGAATGGATTCGGCCAAGTTCATGGGCCCGCGTCAGATTTCTCCTCCCTCTCTCTCTCCCACCCTGTACTCAGAACCAATGTGACCTGGGGAAGGTGTCAGTGACCAGCTCAGGCCCACACTCTGGGGACTCAGCTGTGAGATGACCTCGTTGTTTTTCTGGCTCTCCTCAGACATCCAGGTCCCCACTGCTGCTATATTGGTCCTGCTGTCTGGGCTTTGGACTGCACGTCCCTGGGTCCACTTAGCCCTCTGGGTTGGCCTCAATTTCTGTTCCACTTTCTCCTTTGGAACAATGCCTAGGATTCCTTGCCCTCCCAGGCATACCTTTATCACCCTCCGTTTCCAGACTGGGTCCCCCCTTTTGGTGGCACACTCTCATCTCCAGGACAGTGACAGCAATGCTCTCTTTTTTAAGTAAACTTATTTTGAAATAATTTTTTATTTACCTGAAGGTATAAGAAATAACACAGAAACACCCTGCACCCTTTATCCAGTTTCCCCCGTTGGTAACATCTTACAAAACCACAGTCCAGGATCGCAAGCAGAACACTGATGTCAACAGAATCCTGGATCTTATTCAGATTTCCTGATTTTTATTTGTATTTGTGTGTGTGTGCATGCACATATGCCTGTGTATTTAGTTCTATGCTTATATCCATCACCCCAATCAAGATATAGAGCAGTTCCATTTCTGAACGTTTCTCTCATGTTAGAGAACAATGCTTTTAAAATTTTAAATTATTTGTGCACCTGTATTCATAGCATCATCATTCATAATAGCCAAGAGGTGGAAGCAACCCAAGTGCCCACTGGTGGATGAATGAATAAGCAAAATGGAATATATACATACAATGGAATATGATTCAGTTTTAAAAAGATAGGAATCTGGCTACTTGCTACAACATGGATGAACCATGGAGACATTATGTTGAGTGAAATAAGCCAGTCACAAAAAGATAAACACTGTATGATTCCTCTTATATGAAGTATCTAAAATAGTCAAATTCAGGGACTTCCCTGGTAGTCCAGTGGTTAGGACTTGGTGCTTTCACTGCCGGGGCCCGGGTTTGCTCCCTGGTCGGGGAGCTAAGATCCTGCGAGCCAAGTGGCGGGGCCAAAAATTTTTTTAAAAATTAAAAAAAATAATAAAGTAGTTAAATTCATAGAAACAGAGAGGAGAATGGTAGCTATCAGGGGCTGAGGGGAGAGGAAAAGGGGGTTGTTATTTAATTGGTATAGAGTTCCAGATTTGCAAGATGAAAAAGTTCTGGCGAGCTGTTTCACAACAATGTGAATGTAGTTAACACTATGAACTGTACACTTAAAAGTGGTTAAGATGGAAATTTTTATGTCATGTGTTTTTTATCATAATTTAAAGAAACCCTTTAATTTGCATGGGAATCACCTGGAAATGTGGATAATGCAGACTCTTGGGACCCAACCCCAGGGATTAGTAGGTTCTCAGCAAGGCTCAGGAATCTATGTTAAGTCACCCTGAGTAATTCGGATGCAGTGGCCTACAGACTGCACTTTGGGAAAACCTACTCTGCAACAGCTCAATTCTCCTCATGTTATTGCCAAACAGAAGGCGCTAAGACCCCACAGAGACTGCCTCTGGTTAGGGCAGGTTGACTAGCAGGGCAAAAGCTTAAGCTTGCTACTTAACGCGTAAGACCCTTACAGTAATGAGCAACACACATAACTAGGACCACCTGGCTTTCATCACTGCCAAGATGCAGCTGAGTGGTCCCCTTTCCTCTTCCCCATTTTTTCCTTAAGCATTTCAAACTCGGACACTGTCTTTGCAAGAGAGGAATCAAAATGAGCTCCTAGGTGAATGGTGGTGTAGCTACTGAGTTGAAGAAGACTGTGGCCCATCAACTCTTTCCCCAAGCCCAGTCCATCAGCTGGTCCTGTCATCTGTACCTTCTCTCCTCGGAATCTGACCATCTCTCACAATCTGTTTGTTACCCTCGGGCTGAGCCACCCTCTCTCACCCGTGTTGCTACGAAATCTCTTAATTGCTCTCTCTGCTCCTGCTCTTACACCCACACTCTGTTCCCCACGCAGCTTTCCAGGTTACCTTGAAAATGCAAACTGGACCTTTTGCTCTTCTGCTTCTCAACCATCCCACACATATTGTGTCCAAAGACCTCGCTGTGGCCTACAAGTCCCTGGCATGAACCGTGGACGCACCTTGACCACATTTTCCATTACTCTCCCAGAATCCTTCAGTCCAGCCACACATTCCTTCGAGTTATTCGAGCCTGTTAACTTCCATTCCAGGGTCATTGAAAATACTGTTCCCTCACCTATAAATACTCTTTCCCAAGAAGTTTTTGGGACTCGCTCCTTCATTTCATCATTCACAACTTCCCTCAAAATTGAGGCCTTCCATAACTGCTTGATCAAAACTAGCCATCCCTCCATCACTGTCCAAACCTTGTCCCTATGCTGTTTCCAGGCTCTTGTTACAGGCCTACTATGCAGTCATTTCTTTAATCTCCCGCTCTTGTTACAGGCCTACTATGCAGTCATTTCTTTTATCTCCGTCACTCCTACTAGGAAGTCTGCTCGCGAGGACAAAGAGTGCCTGTCTGGTCCCCACAGTACAGTAGGACAGTGCCTTCCACCTAGTAGGTTTTCAATATATGTAACAAATGAACACTAGATGAGTTGAAGGCTTTAAGTTTACAGGGAAGTTTCTTTTTTCCAGAGGACAGATCAATATACAAGAAAGAAATAACACCTATCTTTCAAGAATTCCTTGAGGGTGAATCCAGCTAAAAGGCAGTGCATGAAGGATTCAACAGAAGCACATTCTGCCTATTTCAGAGGAAGAAACCAAGTTCAGTGAAGTTGTTACAACTGTCTAAAGTATGCAAACATATTTTACATGGGATTATTCACTGTTTGCCAATGACTGATAGAAAATTATTTTGTTCTGACACACATATTACTAATAAGCATATTTAAATGAAAGAAAATAAAGCAAGTGGAACTTAACACAAATCCTAGCTCGCCAAAATGATCCCATCTGTCCCTGCCTTTATAAATGAGGCAAATGCAAGTTACAAGAATTGACTCATATTTCTTACATAAATCCCTCTTTACCATTCTTATAACCTTAGCTCAGCATCTCTTCTCTGATTTTTTGCTTGTGCAAGAAAATTCCTCATACAGCCAGACATGACTGTGTCATCATCAGATGCATCTTGTTAGATTCTTCTGGATTTCCATCCAGATTGCTCCACCTTTTCTCCTTTGGCCAGATGCCCCCACCTCAGTTTGGTGCACAGGTTCTAAGCTTCAGAGTACAGACCGTCCACTCTGCATCCACGCTGCAGTTAGCCTGCATTTGGCTTTGTTCTGGGCCATCCAGCTTCCCCCTGGCAAAGAGACACCCAACTTCCTCAAGCATCCTGGTCAGCCCAGAATGAAAGTGCCAATGCAACTCATTACTTTGCTGATGACATCCCTTTCTGCATGCTTCTGGGCCTGCAGAGATGAGTAGGTGTACAGCTCTCCCTGCTACCTAGATGGTGCAGCAAATGGCCCAGGAAGCATGACACTGCTGTGTGAAGGGTAAGTGCTAACGAACCATAATTTATCTGCCATCTCCCTTCTCTTATGAGTTCTGTTACGCTGAACCACAGGAAGCTGCAGATTTTGTAAGTCAAAGATAATCAAATATTGGTGATTCCAGCTCAAATGCAGCCTGCTGTTTTTGTAAATCAAGTATTGGAATACAGCCACGCTCATTCATTCACCTATTGTCTAAGGCTGCCTTCACATTAGAACAGCAGAGTTGAATAGCTGCAAAAGAGTCAGTGTAGCTCACAAAGCCTAATGTATTTATTATCTGACCCTTTATTTTCATTTATTTTTTTTAAAGATTTTTTTTGATGTGGACCATTTTAAAAGTCTTTATCGAATTTGTTACAATATTGCTTCTGTTTTATGTTTTGGTTTTGTTGGCCGCAAGGCATGTGGGATCTTAGCTCTCTGACCAGGGATCGAACCCACATCCCCTGCACTGGAAGGTGAAGTCTTAACCACTGGAGTGCCAGGGAAGTTTCTATCTGTCCCTTTAAAGATAAAGTTTTCTGACCCATATTCTAGAACATTCAGTGCGGAAAGAGGAAGCAGAAAAATACCCAGGAAGAAATAAGAATTTTGATGTAGATGATAAGCCCAACTTGACACCTGGACATCTCTTTAACTAAACTCTCCCTCATTATTTATTCATTCAACACATATGTTTGTGCCCCTACTATACCTCGAGTTCTGCACAAGGTCCTTCATTTACAATAGTTTAAAAAAGGAGCCTTAAGATTTGTTTTTAGCTCATCTAGAGCCGCCACCATTCAGTGGAATTAAATTAGCATTATGTAAATAATTATTAAACAAGGAAGGATGTAATAAGGAGATCCCACTTAGACTGTGGGTGGGGGAAGCTGAGGGAAGGCCTCTCTGGGGGAAATTGACAGGGGAAGAGGAGGGAGAGGGTGTGAACAGAGCCTGCACCTTTGAGAAACTGCACAGAAGCCAGAGGGACTGAGCAGATGAGAAAAGTGGCAAGAGTGACATGGGCTGGGACTGAATAGGTGGGCAGGGCCAGGTCCAGTGGGGCCTTGTAGACGATGCGAAGCATTTTGGTCTCTGTCCTCAGAGTGACTTAGCACCTCTAAGACCCTCTCATGGAGCCACTTGGAAAACACTCTGGCAGCTCCTCAAATGGTTAAGCAGAGAGGTACCACAGGACCCAGCCAGGTCACTTCCAACCATACCCCCAAGAGAAACGAAACATAGGTCCACACAAAAACATGTACGTCAATGTCCATAGCAGCATTATTCATAAAAGCTAAAAGGTGGAAACAATCCAAATGTCTGTCAACAGTGAATGGATAAACACAATGTGGCCTATGCATACAATGGAACATTATTCAGCCGTAAAAAGGAATGAAGCACTGTCACAGGCTACAACATGGATAAACCTTGCAAACATTATGCTGAGTGAAAGAAGCCAGTCATAAAAGACCATATTTTTAATGATTCCATTTATATGAAATGTTCAAAATAGGCAAACCGATAGAGGCAGAAAAGTAGACTGGCGGCTGCTTAGGGTCGGGGAGGAGGAAGAGTGACTGCTAAGGGGGACAGGGCTTCTTTTGAGGTGATGAAAATATTCTAAAAATGACTGTGGCGGTGGTTGTCCAGCTCCGTGAATATACTAAACGCCACTGAATTGTATACTTTAAATGAGTGAATTGTATGGTGTTATGACTGTTAAAATATCATTTGTTAAGTGGAGCACAGGGTGTCAGATAGTGAGCCATGGTTCAATGACAGACCATGAGAGAAACGGAAATAGAGAAGTTTATTGCTCACAAGTCCTGCAGGAGGGGCCCCATGGGGAGGTCAAGGCAGAGTGCAGACAGAGAGCAACGGGACCTGGGGTGAATGCCTTTACTTAAGTAAAGAAAGTGAAGTGGTGTCGGGTTCCTGGGCTAAGGCCAGACTGGCAAATTCAAACCAAAAGAGCAGGGTTTTGGTAACTTCACAGGGGTCTTATCTAAGAGGTGAGCAAGGGGAAGGCCCTGGGACTCAGGGGAGAATACAGAAGGCATGGGCTGCTGGGGAAGTCACGCCAGGAACTTACACACGCCTGTGACTCTGCGGGCTGTTTTCCAGGGTGGGCACCTGTACTAGGACCTGGTGTCAGGTTAAGGTCACGGCAGGCTGCTTGGTCAAACAAAACAGATGCCAAGGAGGCAGCAATGCCATGGAGTAGCTTAGCTAAACTCTCAACATATGGTGTGGGAATTTACACCTCAATAAAGCCATTAAAAGTGAAACCTCATATGGGTCAGGAGGTAGGGGATGGTGGTGAGGGAATAACTCAGATTTGAATTTTAAACGATAATTCTAGAAGATGTGTGGAGATTGGACTGAAGGGTCCAAGAGGGGGTTAGGCAGTCTGGTTGGGAGTCTTCTGAAGGGGTACAGGGGAAAGTTGATGATGGCGTGCCCCACGGCAGTGATTTTTGTTAAGGAATAACGGTGAGGAAAACTCGAGTTTATTCAGAACATTTAGAGAATGGTAGGTTCTACTTAACTTTATTTTTCGGAACCAGGGTTGAGAGTAGGAGATTCTGGTTTTAATCCTGGAGCTGGCATAGCCGTAGCGGGTTTGGGGCCCCTAGGCCAACCATCACCTCCCTTCTCTCATTTGCAAAATGGCAATAGTAACACCTGACCGACTTCCTTCATAGGACAAATTAGATAAATGGATATAAAGTTATTTTTCAGGATAGAGCAGTACATTTAGAGCAGTATGTTCCATGTGTATGTCAGGTTTCAGAGAACTAAAACTCAAGGAAAAACACTCAGTACCAGCTAAATTAAACAAAGTGTAATCCTTCTCTGAAAATTCAGGAAGTCGTTAACTCCCGAGGGGCTCGGAATCACTGCTACGAATATAGTGCTTAATTATAACCTGTAGGTACTGAGAAAGTAGGAGACGGTCCTGACATTATAATGACTGTAGTGCCACAGGCTAGATGAAGCTTTTAAAAATGAATCCATTAGTAAAAGCAAGTCTAGATGTTGCATCCTCTGGCATGTTCCTTGACACAGCCAGAGTTAATGCCTCCTTGGGTGCCCTTAGCTCCCTGCAGAGACGCCGGGCATTGTTTGCAGGCAGGTACTGCTGTGACCCTCTTAGACCCTGAACTATCTGAGTGTAAAAATTGGTTTTGTATTCATCTGTCTCCCCAGTTCTAGCATATATTAGGTGTTCAGTATTTGTCGGTTGAATAAATGAAACCCATCAATCAGTCAATGAACAAATGAACAATCGTTGGACAATGAATGTACCAGAGGGCATTTGTGCTTGTGCTTTTGAGAAAACAGACATGAGCAATACACCCAAAGCTAGACATTCACTTATGCTTTCTGGTTGCCACATCACTACTGAAGCAAAGGCCTCATCGCAAGATGCCTGCATCTGCCTCACTCATCACTGCCGTCCCCGCGGAGGGCAGCCAGCGCTGCTTCCGCTGTGCTGAAGTGCTGCTCCAGGGAGACTCTGGCCCGCAAATGTCACAGGCTCTAATCTCACCTCCAATCTCATCGACAGACATAGTGTGTCTGTAGCCGGAGGCCTCCGTTTCATTCCTCAGATGTTTCTGAGCCCTCTCAATTATCCCAGGGCTCTGGGCCCCTCATTTTCCTGAGGCCGGTTATTTTTTCATAAGTGAATTTCCGGTCTACAACCAGCCATGCTGAAGGTCCTGCCCTCTCTGATTGCCTTACCCAGCTGATCCAGAGCCCCTAAACCAGGCCTACTCCTGCTGGTAACCCGTGGGCGGGATCTGGTCCTGACATATTCACGAGGAGTTAGTCCTTACAATGTTTAAAAACTTGTTTCCCAACATCTTAAAGCAGGAGTGTTTAAATAAGATTCCAGATTCCCAGATTTTCCAGGAAAAAAAAAAAAGAAGGAAGGTATTACAGCCTAGTGGCTATCATTTCTACATGGCAACCTGCTAAGATGGCAGTAACTCTCATTTAAACAGTTCTCTATTTCCCCCTGGTTTTCTCCCCAAAACTAAGGCTGAGTGAGACTTTATTTCCATGCTTGCCCTGTGGTTTTCTTATACCTGCACTCATTTGCAATAACTTCCTAAGTCATGGGTATTCGTGCTCATAACACCTGTGACCAGTGGGCTCCAGGCCAATCTTCACTTCCTTTCAATTCCAAAGTTAGGAAATCTTTCTATAGTTTGGATTCAAGATGATGTTTGTCATTTCCTTTTTTCCTACCTTAGCATTTTGTAAGAAAAATAGCTGTGTAGCTGTTAGCAGTCAACACCAATTTAAATAATTCCATTGCCAATGAATGATGTGTGACATGCTTGCAAACTGATCAATTTGCTGTGCTACTAATTAATTCTGTGAAATTATACATTGCCAAGAGCCTTCTGGCCAACTTTGTAAAGAAAGTGGTGTAAGACAAAGTCAACTTTAGAAAGGTAATTTCAGGTGAGCTGGCCTAAATTAGCATATTAATAATGGACCACTGTTCCACAAGGGATTGATGGCTGTTTCTGCAACTTCAGGCTGAGCCCTTTACAAACTAGTTTTCAAAGCGATAAGGTGAGACGGCAGCAGGGCCCCTTACTTTCAATCTCCTTCTCTTTGGAGTCCACGCACTTTGTCAATGAACTCTACGAAATGTTTCAATAACCTTCAGTTCTCATTACAGTATTACCTGGTAACATCATATGGCTTACGTTTCCTTTAGCACATTTTTAATAATTTTGAACTTTCTAAAGACTTCAAATTCAAACTAAGATATTGACTTTGGGATATTTCTTCTTTTCAGATTTATTCCATTACAGTTCCTAAACCCTTGCATTCCTAAATCAGTTCAGTAACTTTTATTAACCCAAGCCAAAAATCTAACGGACTCCAATTTGGGGCTGTTTGGCTGGAAGTGATAGTTTTTTATTCTCATTCCTCATACCTGGTCCACACCCTCTAATCTGCAACTGAAAACTGTTTTCTCTAATGGCAAGAAAACCTCAAAAGTAGCTGGATTTCTTACTTTTTTTGATTTCCAGCACTGCTTATTTGAAAAACATATCTTCAGAGTATTTTATCAGGAGAAAAATCACTTCTCATAGAAATAAAAGAGGTTTTTTTAAATGTTGTTTGCTTTAATTGAGGTGAGCGGGACAACGCTCTCACAGGTGATAAACATTTTAAAATTATTACCTGATTTCTGTCATTTGTTCGGACCTATTTGTTTTACTGCTAAATCAGACAAATGCTTCATTCTGTATGCAGCTTACCACACGCTAGCAATGTCTGGGTCTCAAAAATGTCTACTTTCCCCAAATGGATCCTGGACGAGTAGTCCTGTCTCTTGGACTGATTCTTAAAAAGAATATATAGTCCAAGATGGCCAAAGTCCAACCCACGTATGACCAGTTGTGCCATATGCAGTGGTCCCCAAAGCCTAGTTCCCATGCCTGTCCCCTACTGCTGGTGGGCGGCACTGATCACTTCATTTACTTAGAGTTTTTGAAGATTTTGAATGAGCAGGTGAAGAACTGGAAACACCTATCCATTCAATTAGCCCTTAAATTTTAACCTTGACCTGATCATTAACTTAGAGCCTATTATAGCTTTTCCTGTCCTTTCATTCTTAAATCCATCAACAATTTCTTTCTCTTCACCGTCTTCTCCCTTACCTGACACTTTTTTGTTTTTTGCTTCTCTCGTTCTGTTACAGCTTTGCATAGATGACATGATGTTTTATGAAACTTGCTTCACTCCTTTATCACTTGTTTTGTTTAGTAATTTAAATCTTATTCTCCTTGTTCTTAATAAAAAATATTGATGATTACAATATTTTATACTTCTCCAAAAAGTAAATCATGAAGAAATGATTTACTATTCTCTGATACTCAATTTATTCTTTTTTTCACACACCCAGGAACAAAAAGGGGTGCTCATGCTAGGACAAGAGGAACAACCTCACTGGAAATAGATTCACCTACTTTCCATCCATGTCTTTGACGACTTCTGGGGGGTCTACTTTGCAAAGAGTAAAATTGGGATGCTACCTTTGCCAGGCAGCAAACAATGGGCAATGAACAGAGGGAAAGTCAAAGAAAATTCTAGAAGTCAAGCCCCTGACACCAGAACATGCAAAGATTTTTAAAGGAGAACAGCAGTTATCGTGTTAGTAGGTAAACATGTGCACCAAAATGAAACATATCCTTCTCAAGTGTCATCAAGTGACAGACAAGAGGCAGGGAGGGAGTGTGACTTTGTAAGATGCCTGCCTAGAGAACCCTTTTGCATCCTGCAAACTGTGCTTGGGCACCCCCTCTCTTGCCAAAGTCTGCCTATACTCTGCCTTCATATAGTTCCGTATATACCTTAATGAGTAATGACTGAATAATGATTTTTGGTTTTGATTTTTCTTCTTGTCTCTGGGGACCCTTCAGAGGTAGGGACAAGGTCTTACCCATTTCTGATTGTTAGTACCCAGCACAGGGTCTGGAACAATCATTTGGATTGGACCAAATGTGCCCATAAGATGCCAGCAGTGACTTTAAGAGAGAGGTCGCACCACCATCTGACCCCTGACAGAGAAAACCGCTGGTATACAAGAGTACCGCCGCCTGGCCCATTGTTCCTGGCAGACAATCCCAAGGTTCAGAAGGACAATACCAGAACGCCCCAAGCAACCCCCTCCTTTGATTTCCATGAAACCACACGAGGAAGGTGCTAATGCAGCAAACTCATTGAGCTGGTAACTGTCTCTGAGCAGGAGTCAGGGTGCCACACTGGGATAACTGAGCTTGCTTTCAGGATGTCCTAGAGGCCGAGTTGGAGCCACAGAATAGAAAGCAGCAACTTGTGTTAAACAGACAGAATCAGAAGGTTTCACTTGGGATCTTTCATTCAAATCAAACCTCCAAAGGTTTTGATTGTCTAAATTCCGTGTGAATCCCTAGCTTATCGCCTTTAGATGATGAAAGAGAGATAACTCAGTTTTAACAGTAGACATGACTTTTAATCAACATTTGAAGGTCAGACAGCCTCCAAATGCTAAAGTTCACCGAAAGGGTACACCAAATGGGATGATTTAAAACTTAAAAAAAAAAGAAAGGCGGTGGATCAATTTCCCCAGACAACTCACATCCAAGAAAACCCAGGAAGAGCATCCTCACCGGAAATGAACCCCACATCACCTTTCATCTCTTTCAACAACAGCAGCAGTAGCGGCAACTTACGTTTACTAAATACTTGGTACGTTTTGGACACTGTATTATCATCAACATTGTTATCTTTTCAACCCCTCCAATTACTCTGTGGGACAGGTACCTTACTACCCCAATTACACAGAGAGGAAACTGAGGCTGACGGCTGCTGCCTCCAATGATCTCCCCTTTGGCTAAACTCCAAATCCAAATATAACAGAAGCGGTGTAGACCACCTAGGAAGGGACTAGGACAAAGCCTGGGCTCCAGTCCCAGCCATGGTACTTATCAGCCGGGTGACCTTGGACAAATTACTCAGTCTTTTCTGGGCCTCAGTTTCCTCATCTGTGAATGGGGGCATTGCTGCTAGACAGGACTATTTGCAGCTCTTGGCCAGCTCTCACTGCCATGTACCTCCAGGAAAGATGGAAGAATATACAGCCTGACCTCAGTGACTTTGGACTTAGCCATGTGATTTGCTTCGATGAATGAAATTCAACCAGATATGACATGAGCAAAGGCGTTAAATGTGTTCATGTAGCTTAGTTTGGCCTCTTGGGCTTCTGCCATCCATTATGACAGGGTTTCTCAACCTCAGCTTTATTGACATTTGGGGCCAGATAATTCTTTACTGTGGGGGACTGTCCTGAGCATTGTGGGATGTCTAGCAGCATCCCTGGCCTACACCCATTAGATGCCAGTAACAACCCCCTCCTCCCAGTTGGGACAACCAAAAACATCTCCCGGCATTGCCAAATGATCCCTGAAAACCACAATCACCCCTGATCGAGATTCACTCTGCTATGTTCTTAGAGCTGGGTGGTCACTTGCTCAAGGAGAAAGAAGAAGCACCCGGGACTTACTGGAATATAAACCAACCTGGAATACAGCCCAGCACAGATGAACCTCAGCTGACCAGTAGGTATGGGGACAAGAAACATAAATATGTATTGCTGTAAACCACTGCGATTTTGTTTTGCAGTAAAAACCCCAACTAACAGTCTTGCCATGAGAACAAAATCAAATATATGGTAGAATTCCAGGCAGAGGGCATGCGCTGCTGGTATTTTTAATATTATTAGACTCTGTTCAGAGTGCCAAATGTAATGAGTTAGGCTGTGATGCATCTCACCTCTCTCCTGCGGAGCTGTCCCCCTAAAGCCTTTACAGCAGCCTTCACTACTCTGCTCCAGGGACCACATTCCCTAGTTCATCTATGATTGCATCCAACTACCCTCCACCTGCCCCACTCCCCCCTTGGAGCCAGTATTCATAGCCAGGCTGATTCCCTCCAACTCTAGGTAGTAGCCTTGCCTGTCTTTGACATTGTTCCCTTTTTCTCCCAGTTTATGACGAACTGAAAATCCAGAGCCTTGACACATATGAAATAGTTTAAACTAGATCCCCATTGAACTTGGTCAGCGTGCCAATTACTGTGGTAATTATTCAGTATTTGTATGTACGTTTTAGTATATGACTTCAAAATATTAACCTCTCACAAGGGCAAAGACCATTTTCTGTCTGTTTTTCTATGTTAAGCCAGAACCTACCACAGTTCTGGCATGGAATCTTGGCTGACTGGATGGATAAATGAGTAAATGAGCTGAAAGTACATACACCCAGCATAACAAGAACACTAATAATGTAGATATAAATTGATGGTCACCTAAGAACCTTGTTTGAATCCACAAGATTCAAATGGGTTACCCAGAGTAAACATCACTAGGTAATATGAAAAGAAACACTCAGAGCTCCATGATAAAGAGAATACATTGAGGAAAGGATCAAAGTTTTCCTAAAGCTTAGGTTGTTTCTTTCTTTCTTTTTTTTAAATCCAGAGTTGGTAATATATTCAATGTATTGTTTCCCTCAATAGAAAATCTTTCACAAAGCATAAATGGGCAAGTACATGTCTGTAGGTCCTATGTAGTATTATTAAGCCAGACAACACCTATCACTACTTATTCAGAGAGAGGAAACAGTGATGTCAAAGAAACAATTAGCACACACACAGTGGTGTTGGTGGTGAGCTTTAAATACGCATAGCTCTGGCTCCAAGGTTCTGTGCTATTGTTTTGGATTTACTTCTTTGCCCCCTGCACAAGCTAGCTAAGACATCAAAGTCACCTTCAGATAAATCAATTCCACCTGTATGCAGTTCTCAGTGCTATGGACCTCACTTTGCTAAAGGACCTAAGGGTCTGCTTTGGATTCAGCGGAAGTGCTGAATCTCAGGCTTCCACGATGGTCACAATTAAAAGCATCATACATGGAAAGGCTCCCTTTGTGGTGGACATGCTTCTGCATTCTGCAACTCTGTTACTCCTCACCGTTGCTCTGTAACATCAGCAGGGGGGCCCATTTTGTGGTTGAGGGTAAGTGCCTTGCCTGAGGACACATCGGGTGGACCGTGGATTCAAGCTCCAACGCCCTTTCTAAGATAGACCACGCTGCCCAGAGCAGAGACTGAAGATGAGAAGGAAAATGCCCAAGAACCCACAGGCACCATCAACTAGCTGTGTACAAACCCCATTTCAGGTACAGGGCCCCAAAGCTCTGAGAGTGAGGTAGTGTCTTATGCAACATTTAGGACATAAAATCAACATGCAAAGTGAAGACTACAGCAAAACTTCCTTCTGAAACCAGTAAATTCACGCAGAAAGTACAGCGCAGAAGCATCTCTCAGTTTTTTCTCTATTGTCGGAACAGACGGCTGACCTTCCGCGGAGCCCCAGATGAAGTTGTGGGCTTATCTCCATAGGGTGCAGATGACCAAAACGTACCATATCTCAGACGCTGGACTCACACACAGCTTTGAGATACTCTCACTCTGAGACCGCAGCAGTGGTTCAGGCTGCTCCTCCCCTCACTAAGGGCAGGGGTCTACTGAGCAGAAAGGGGAGGAAACACCCACACGATTGACATGGTTCTCTCTCTCTCCATGTTTCCAAGCAAAATATTTGTCTTTGCATAAACTCGGTGTGTATATGATGTAACTACCCCCTAGCGATCTGGGGCTTGGATTTTCTGCCTGTAATGAACGGTAGAAGGTGTCCATTGTGTGTATATTGTTAGAAAGGGCTATGTAAAGGTGAAGGGCAGCTGTGTGATTTGAGCAAATGGAAATGGCTTCAATAACCTGCACAGCTGAACACACTGACATGCAATCTCGGGGGATGTACTACCCAGGATGGGGCATATTGACCACATTTCACAAACCAGCCAGGCTCCCCAAACCCAAGAGTGGCCTCTGTCCCTGAAACCAGCTGACCTAACTTTACGTGTCACCCCAGCTATCCTAGTTCAGAAAATTACTTCTCTTATTAATCATCAGTCTCGTTTTTAATGCTAAATCATTCTGATATTTCTCCTGTGCATTTCTCTAATCAGCTGTTACCCATTAAGACTCATTTAGAAGAACAAAAATATTCAGATTTTTGTGACTCATTACTCCAGTTGGGAAGATAATTGGTTAAAAAAGAAGAAGAACATGGAAAACTTTATAGATTGTCAGTTTCCCAAAGTGTGGTGGTGGGGCGAACAGAAGTTTATTAAAAATAAATAATACTAGACGCAACACGCATAGCCCATTACACTCGGGCATGTTTCTGATTAGGGCAATGCCAGACAACAGCTCTTCAAATGAGATCTGACAGCAGGTAAATTACACTGGGTAAGGGGTTAAGCTGATCCACAGAACAACAATGTCTTGATCATAAATAGGATTTGTGTGCTGGAAAATACATTCCATCATTAATGCAACAGACGAATGAACTGAAAAACATCATATTGCACCACAGTTTTAAGTAGCTTACCTTAGCAATGTAATATGGGTAGTAAGTCATGCATAAAACCCGGTAAAAGCTCATTAAGTCAGGATCAGTTTATTCAAAACAGCACATATTTCAAATAACTGTTCTTCCTTAGCCAATTCCAGACTCTATTGTTTAACATCAACTAAATAATGGAAAATAAGGCAATTATAATTCATTATAAGTTGTGTCCCTCTAAAACTCTCGCTTTTTAAATTGGTAATGCCAGGGACTTCAAATCTTCTACGTTGGTGAAAATCCTTGAGAGTCATCTACTGGCACAGCCCACCCAATACTCGATGCCAATACTTCTTCTAAAAATCTCCCATGGCCTGAGGCTCTTCAACTTTGGGCTGAGAACTTCTGAAAATGACAGTCTCATCTGTTTTGAGGGGTTTTATTGCTTTATGGGGTTATGAGTATGGAACAAAATTACCGAAAAGGCAGTTGCCGGCCGTAGGTTAGTGGCAATGCTCATATGAAGGATGGTTATGATACACTGGGCAGTGTATAGAGAAGGTTGCATATATCAAGATGGTTATCAATATCTACATTTGCAGTATCCACAATTTCAAAGATAATTGCACTCAAAGATTTCAAGTCACCAACACATCTGTCAAAATATCAATAGCTGTGAAATCTGCCAGTCCTTCATAATTCAAAGACTCCCCTCTAGGGCTTCCCTGGTGGCACAGTGGTTGAGAATCCGCCTGCCAATGCACCGCCTGCCAATGCAGGGGACACAGGTTTGAGCCCTGGTCCTGGAAGATCCCACATGCCGCGGAGCAACTAAGCCCGTGCGCCACAACTACTGAGCCTGCACTCTAGAGCCCGAGAGCCACAACTACTGAAGCTCGCGTGCCTAGAGCCCGTGCTCCGCAACAAGAGAAGTCACCACAGTGAGAAGCCCGCACACCACAACGAAGAGTAGCCCCCGCTCGCCGCAACTAGAGAAAGCCCGTGCCCAGCAACGAAGACCCAATGCAGCCAAAAATAAATAAATTTATTAAAAAAAAAAATACAGACTCCCCTCTAAAAAAACGACTGTTATTTATTCAATGTTCTCAACTATACAAAAGTAAATGGTCCAGGAGAGATATTTACAAGTGTTTAAAACAGAGTGCAAACCTGTGAACATGCTCCTGGGCTTCACTTGCTATTTGCGACCCTAATGTCAATTCTTCCTACTTTAGACCCAGACGGGCTGAGTAACGACTTCCCACGCACTTCGAGAAGCTGCATCTCATGTGATCCCCCAGTAACTCCCTGAGAGATGGGTTGGGGTAATTGCACTTTACAGCAGGCTCTGGCATGATGCACTCTAAAACCAAGGTATCACAGCAAGAGGTGCCAGGCTGGGACCTGAGTGCAGATTTTCTGAGTTGAACTCCTGGCTTTTGTCACACCCACAAGCTGCTACCTTTACTGCTGCCAAGTTATGAACGCAGATTTGCAGCTTAGGTTCAGAAGTAACAGATAAGCAATTAAGCTTGTTTGGTTTTGTTTCATGATATGATATGGGAGATATCTGGAAGTTTGACTTTCTTGTATCCCTGACCCCCTTCTATAAGTAACAGCGCACTGCTTATCCTTGGGCTGTTAACTGACTCCCCCCGCCCGCACGCCCCCCCACCCCGCCGTTCTGGTGGGACCATTAGTCACAATGTTATTTCCTCCAGTCCTGCCCAAGAGAGGCAGGCTCGTGACCCAACCTAAGCGAATCAGAAGCTCTCTCCCAGAAATGGGAACCATGATGCAAAGGGCGCTTAGATGGAAGGTGGGTGGAAAGGAGTTATTCCACTGGTTCTGCCTAAAAAAAAGAGTCTTCAAGAGTTTCTGGCTGGAATTCCCAGAAGTGAGCCTATTCCTGTCCTTTCTGAGACCCAGCTGTCAGATTTTAAATGTGTAGAATACAGCTAGCATTCATCCAATGATTCTATGACTGCTTAAGTTGGCCAGCGCTTGTCTGTCCTTCAATCACAGAACCCTGAGCAGCTCATGAGAGAACATTACTTGGAACTGGTCCACATCTGCGTGCTTACAAGCTTGGCCAGCTCCTCTGCAACTACCTGAAGGGCGCAGACCAGGGAGAGAAGTGGATTGTGCAACCAAGGGCAGAAAACACAAAGAGGACCTTGGAGCAGGAATGTGTCAGTCAGCCAATAGAAAACAAAATGCGGGGCGGGGGGGGGGGACATATTATTTCCTAAGATTCTTCCTTCATTAGGAAGGGGTTATATTTGTCCCAGCTGAGGAAGTTAGCTATGAAGAAATGACCCTTCAGGGCATCATAGAGAATACAGGTCTTAGAATCAAACTGGATTGGGTTCAACCCCCATGCCAGTCCTTATGGTGTGGCCTCCCACAACTCACGTTCCCCCACTGAGACTCAGTTTCTGACTCTGTAAAATGGGGATCCTAGGAAAAAAACTGTGTATGCATGTGAAAATACGTGTGTATATACATTATACACACACAGACGCAGTGCATATGGCTTTGGAAATTCCCTGACTATGGGGAGACACAGGGAGATAGTCTAGGGGAAGGAACAGGATTTGATACAAACCATTTGCTTCACATACATATGGGTGTCTGGGCTCTGGTGTACACATAAATATAACAACTTTTACTAAAAAAAATTTTTAACAAATCTCCTTGCTGCAAAGCAGCCTCATTTCACACACAGGGAGCACATGTCCCGATAAGAGAGGGTACTTGCTCCAAGTCTCAGAGAGGTCATGGAGGGATGGGGACAGGCCACCAAGACTTCAGATGAATTTTCAGCTCTGATTCATATGGCAAATAGGAACTTGAGACCCAGTCAAGGATCTAACTGGCACAAGCGGGACATCACAGCCATGACAGGGTTCTGACGAAGGAAACTGAGATGTCAGAGGAGGCAAGAGAGAAGGGAGCTCCCTGTAGGAAGCTTTTACCAAAGGGAGGAAGGAAGGGGGCCTGGCCAAGCTGTGTCTGCCCTGGCAAAGGACAGCCTTTCTGTCAGAGTGCCTTGTGTTTTGTGGCCTCTCTGGAACCATCTGTACTGTGACTTGGGCTGAAAATAACCACGGAATCAAGGCTGCCATAGCTCCTTCAGTCTACAAACTGGGTCCAATTGGGGTTGTTTCCCTGGTACTTTTACAGCCTTGAAGCAAATGTATTGCAGGGAAAAAGCCTCAGCTTCAGTTCAGTTCCCTCCTACGGGAGTGTCAGCTCCATGAGGGCAGGGGCAACTGTGCCTGTCCATGGCCAAGGACACTGCCCAGCCCAGAGCACATGCACAAGGATTAATTTTGAAGGACTGAGGGAAAGAGGTAGAAATGACGGGAAAAGGAGTCCAGTGAGGAAAGAACAGAGAGGTGGGAGCTGGCTGGGTGCCTGAAGGAGAAGAGCTTTGGCCGAGGAATGAGGAATGGGGAATGGACCTGGCTAAGGACTGTAGACCGATCTTACTTCCAATTTGAACCTTTGTATGACCGTCCTCTCCGCCTCCCTGTACATATGTGTGTGTGCAGAAGTATACAGACATCCGTTACACACACTTACATATGTGCACACATGTATATTCACACACACGGTTTTAAAATCTTTAGAACTTCCACGATTCATTTCCTGTTTCTCAACCAACAATTGCGGAAACTAATTTACCTTATCAAAAATGCAATTACTCAGTATCTTAGACTGTTATTTATTTGACAGCCTTCTAATTTTCTCACTTTTACCTAATTTGACAGGGAATATTATTGACATAACTAATCTTTCAAAATGACTTTCACAAGGTTAGTTCACTTGTTAATTGACCCTCCGTGAGGGCAATTTATGAAGCATATTAATTTCATCTGTCACTTCCAACACAAAGTAAACGTGGAAAATAGTCTATCTTTTATAAGGGACGTTATAAAAGAAGTATGTCGGGATTCTTAGTTAACATATGCATATTATTTCAACCATTGATATTGTGTAGAACTTTTATACCTACTCATCTGAAGCTCTGTCTCCCTTTTATAAATGTTTTGTTATTCCTTTATGATGACGGAGAGACACCTTCGCTGAGAATTATCCCTTCAGGGATAAATCACCACCTCAGAAATGAAGCAGCCATTTGTCTGGAAGAATTTCTGGAGCCCACAAAGACAAAGTTAAAAAAAAAAAATCCCATGGAAGTCCTATGAAGAGAAAAGACTTCCTTTCCAGA
Source organism: Eubalaena glacialis (assembly GCF_028564815.1). Taxonomy (NCBI): domain Eukaryota; kingdom Metazoa; phylum Chordata; class Mammalia; order Artiodactyla; family Balaenidae; genus Eubalaena; species Eubalaena glacialis. The sequence continues at coordinate 5,620,779 of NC_083733.1, forward strand.
AGGCTGAAGCCAATGCACTCATGAGTTATTTCATACTCTTGGTATAGGTTCTCTATGGGACAGAATCAGACATACCACTTGCCCACTTTAAGAAAGGAAGGTGTTGCCTTTAGAAGCTGAGTCATACCTCAAAGGACATCTGCTGAAGACAGAGACCTCACCCCTTGGATCTGACTTTGACATAGATCTTCTCTGAACTTCCTAGTACCCCCAATTCAATCTCAACCTTAATCATGGCAAAATCACTCTGGAGCCTAGCGGTAGGAAAGTGCTTGGTATAAAGCTGTAAACAAAACAGATACAAGCTTGATGCTTACAGGGCTCACATTCATGCAGAAGAAACAGCAAAGTCAACAGAAAACAGAAGAGAATTACAATATGGAGGGATAAGCACCTAAACCAAGTTCTGGGGACTGAGGCGTAGTGAGGTGACAGGAGGAACAGATTCAGGGATAGAGGAGGGGTTTTTCTTGGCAGCCAACCCAGCATGACTTGCGCTGGTTCCCTCGTTCCCTCCCTTGCCCTGGATTCCCTGGAGCCTTCCCAAATTCCTGACTCCTCTACTGCCGCTTACGGATTTTATTCTTTAGGTTCCAACAGCTTAGTAAGCACCACTTCTAGCTTCAGCTCTAGCAAAGATGCGCAGGCTGGCTTCCACATAGGCGTGTGTTTCTAGAGTCTCAGTTCTTCCCCCTGGTTTCTACCCAGCTCTAAACTTTCCACACTCCAAGGGGAATCTCCTATAAGCAAGGGCTCCGTTTCTTCATCCAGCCAGAGCCCTAGCTAAAATGTTGTCTCAAGAAGGGTTTTTTTCACGGATTGCCATCGTAAATCATCCAGGTTCAGCATTAACATTTTCTTAAAGCCTTTTAAAGTAACAGTGTCTTTTGCCTTTGTGAGCTTAAGTGTCTTTTTCTGCCATTTGCCTCATACTGATAAACTCCTATTCCCTTTATGAAGAGATTAAATGTAATTTTCAAGTGTGAAGGTCTTTTTATAGGAGATAAGACCAGAATCCTCTGTTGGGGCTTGAAAGCTTACAAAAAAAAAAAAAAAAAGAAAAGAAAAAAAGCCAGGACTTACGGAAGCTGAGTTTAGCCTCATTGTTTATGTTTTCTCTGACCAAACAGAGAATTTTTACTTTCCGTCAAGCATCCTGTTAAATCCACTCAAAGGTCATTCCTGGTTTTGAGCTAAGCACAAAATACAAATGTTTGGGAAGAGAAAGGCTTATCTTTAATTTGACAGTAATGGTATTATAAGAGTCGGCATTTTCTTTGTTAAAGTAGCAAAAAATATACATTGAATAGTAATAAAATATTAAAAGTATGTTAAGGCATATTTCTCCCTGATTTTTCCATAAACTACTTAATAAAAGCATATTTTAGAATACTTACAATGAGAACCATTTGACTTATGATTGAGATAATCCATGCCAATGATTTACACACAGAACCACTTTTTAAAAAATGTAAATTATGAAGGTGGCACTCTGCAAAGTCCTCATCAATCATGAAAAATACATATTTTGAATAAGTATTGAAATGTATAATCTATACCTCATCGATCTCAGCATGGAAGCCCTGCCATAACCAGCTAAAGTGCAGCACATGTATTATCGGAAAATAATCACTCCTCACTCAGATGTTAACACACGATAATAGTGCTAAAATGCTGTTCTGAGCGATAACATTTCTGGGGAGAAGAAAATTTCTTCTTCATTTAATCTCATAGCCAAAAAAAAGAAAAGAAAAAAAAAAGAAGGCAGGTAGGGTGTGTGTGTGTGTGTGTGTGTGTGTGTGTGTGTGTGTGTGTGTGTGTGTGTGTGTGTGGTTCAGTATCTTTCCTTTCTCTTCAAGGTTAACAAAAATACCTTTTACAATTCTCCGCCATTTCTATTAATAAAGTGGCTGAATTATGCCCCTGCACCTTTCCAGACACTGAAGTGACATTCCTGTTGCTTTAAGATTTGATCAGTGAAGAGAATGTGATAATAGGTTTGAACTGACCTTCCCTCTCCCAGGGGAAGGGCTAAAAAAATAAAATAATTGAAAGGGAAAAAATATCATGCCAAAGATAAAACACACATGTGCTTACAATGGAAGTCAACTTGACCCACACAATCATCCAAAGAGGAGTGGGGGAGGGGCTGGCAGGCGGGGATCACCGTTTTCACTCCCTGGACACAACAGGCTACAGCAGACATGACTGAAAATCCCTTTACCACAACTGCTCTCTGAAGGTTGGTAGCATGACCCAACTGCGGTTTGTATCTGGAGCTAAACTTGGGAGAGTTTATTCATGCTGAAAAAAGTTTAATTTGTTCCACTATTCTCATTTTTGCATTACTATCTAGGGGCTCAGAAAACAAACACAATATTTTGCTTTCTTTACTTCTTTTCACAGTTTTATAGATAGGTTAGAAATAGGGCTACTCTTCCTTATGGAACACTTCCAAAAGGCTAGGCACTTTCTTCTATATTCTAGAACCATCGTTCTCAACTAGAGGTAATCCACTCCCCCACCAAGGACTTTTGGCAGTACCTGGAGATGCTCTTGGTTGTTGCACCTGGGGCTGTGGATGCTACTGGCATCTGGTAGGTATACACCTTACGATGCACAGGGCAGCCCTCACGAGGAAGAATTATGCGGCTCCAAGTGTCAGTAGTGCCAAGGGTGAGGGTGAGAAACCCTGTTCTACAAGTATTACTGTAGTGCTCATATCAAAAATGCAGGTTAGGCATTTTTATTATTCCTATGTTTCAGATTAGGACTAAGAGGTCCTGTAATATATGGAGTCGCTGTTACATGCTTGCACCTCTACTAATCGCTTTACTGTATGCCATAACCTTGTCAATACCAAAATTAAGCAGTATTAACCCCATTTTACAGATGAAAGAAAATGGAACATTAATTGTCTAGGGTCACATAGCTATTCACTGGCAGAACTAAGATACAAACTCTCTTCTGCCTGGTACCAAATCACATGCCCTTTCTCCTATACCCACTGAGTCAAGCTCATGGCTGCTAAAGGGCAGAACTAGGATTCGAGCTTAGAAGGGATAATTCCAACTTCCAGACTTTTTCCACGATATTTTGTTGCCACAAAAGGAAAGACAAAATCCTTCCAAAGCACAATATTCTGGGATTAGAATGAAAACTTCAAGACATCAAAACTCCTCAGTACACATTTAGATTAAAAGGTCCTTCCAGAGAAGAGAGATTGGGCAGAAGTGCCCAGGCAGGAGGCTCTCTGTGGTCAACAGTCCCCTCACACTCAGCTGGATGCCTAGAAACAGATGTGGGTAATTATGTCAAGGGATCAACTCACTCACTGCTTCTATGTGAACCATGCTTACATAGTGGGAAGTCATCAAAAGCAGGACAGTCCTCTGACTACAAATGAGTCAGCTCTGGTTTTACAAACTGACCTCACATGGGAGCATTCTATTTTAGAAGACTAAAGCTTGCAGGTCTGGGGGAATGCATAGCTCATTCCAGTTATACACACTGGAAGCTTAAAGAAAAGGCTCCTTTGCAAAATATGCAAAATGGGGAAGTTCTGTCTTGAACACTTTAAGACTTGATGAACTACACACACACACACACACACACACACACACACACACACTCACTCACTCATACACAGAGGAGGGAGGGAGAAGTTGCTACTGAAGCCTAACTCACCTTATTAGCAGCTTCACCAAGGTGCTTAAATCACACGAATTTAATTACTAGCCTATTAACCCACAAGACATCTGCTCCACGCCTTGCTTATAAATATCACATCCACTTTCTCACTTGTACAACACAAGTATTTTCACTGTTCCTCATTTCGGTCAATCACGTATGCCAAAGGGCATTTATAAGAGCTTTTCATTCATCCAGCTGGCCAATATCCCATAGGTACTGAGAGCTAGTATCTATCATTTCACATGCACGCTATATTATTATGTCTGATCTAAGTAGCCAGCTCTTAGATTCTGATTTTCCCAAATGCATAATCACTTTTATCTAGACCTCTAGGGAATCACCCCAGGAAAAACTGGAATCACCACCTTGAGCTCCCCTCCTTCCCCTCAACTCACCCTCTTTAACAAGTTACCTGGTCCCATTCAGACTCCTTCTAGAATTATCAACAGAATTTCACTCTCCAGGACTCTGATCTTGCCCTACCCTCCAATCCATTTCATGGGTTGTTCCAGACTGAACTCACACATCCAATCTCACGTGCTCCCCTGCTTCAAATCTTTCAGTGGGCTGCCAGCTCCTTCGAGATAAAACCCACATTTCTTAGTGTGGCTTCATAATCCTTCATAATCCATCCCTCACCTTCCCCTCCAGCCTAATCTATCACTCATCTGGTCTCTACGCCACTTCTCCAGTCCAGTCAAATAAGAGTACTTGGAATTCCCAGCACAATTGTGATCTTCTGTGCCAATGGGTGTGCACACACTGAGGTGGTTCTCTCTCCATCTCTAACAGTTATAGACCAGAAAAGCTCCTATTCATCCTATAAGACAGGCCGGGTCCAAAGTCCTCGGGGAAAACCTTACCTGGTAATTGTGGAGGCTGACCCTTCAATCCCACCCAAGATGCCCATCTAAGCTGCCATGGGAATCCCAGGTCCTTGTATCCCCTCTTCCTCTCTCTGATGTCATCGTGTCTGGGATTGCTGGAGCCACCTTGATACCAGCCAAGAGCTAGTGGTAGACTGGGAATGACAGTGGCCACCGAAAATGGAAAGAACTGAGACATTGATGGAATTTTTGAGCCACTGTAGTTACTGTACCTAGGAGTTTGCCCTTCTTCTGACCTCCCAGTTTGACGAAATTTTTCCTCACTTAGGTTTGTATCAGTTTGAGTTAGAGATTTGTTACTGGAAGCTAAAGGCATCTTCACTTCATTGCCTTCTCTGACATTCCTGTTCTTACCTCTACTTGGCTTGGTGCCCCTCCTCCGTCTTGCCCTACTTTTGCCCCTCAGGGCATTTATTTTGAAATTCTCCTTTGACCTGTCGGATTCCACTTATTAGGCTATGAATCCCCTAACATCAGGGACCATGATCTTATTTGTCTCTCCTCTCCTAGTTCCTGGTAAACAGCAGATATTTATAACATTTTGCAAAATTGACTTTGCTGAATAGCTACCAGTTAAAGGTTTGAGTTGGGAGAAAATTTAAGTTGTGTCTTCCCTTATACTTACTCATTTTTGGGTATATAAGAAGCCCTGATTGTACAGTGTGAAAAATACCTTTTGACTTAAATTCTGGGTCTGGGAAGCTTAATTAAAACTTGGCTTTCAAAATGATAACTTAAAATTAATTTGAGATGTGAAATTTTAATTTAATCCATGAAAACGTGACTGATGGTTGTTCTAATCCTATTTTAAAAATCACTTTATTGAGGTACAATTGACATTAAAAAACTGTACATGTTTAATGTGTACAACTTGATGCGTTTGGAGATAAGTATATACCTTATCTATGCCATGAACATCACCACCATCTATGCCATGAACATATCCATCACCTCTGAAATAATATCCATAATATATAAAGAGGGTGGCAGCTATGTTTTCTTTAACAAACTTACCTTAGTACCATGTACATTTCCGTCCTTCCTTCCTAGAAGGTCCTAAAAACATCACACACGCAGTCAAGTGGACAAATTTTAAGAATGCAGTGGATGACTTTTTATATGTAAACACTGCACAAACCACGATCTTTCCATCCACTGCAGAATTTTAAAGTTTGAAACCTTATTTTTGGGGAGATTATTTGATTCATATTTCACTCTGACAAGAACTAGGTCTGGGAAGGAAAAAGCCACGGTGGTTTTGTCCAGCATTACACCCCACGTGCTGCCTGGTCTGGTGCTGAGCACGTAATACTTGTGCGTATGTGTTTGTTGAACCAACAAATTAACTGGGAACAAGATGCAGCCGACTCGGCTGGTAACTTGCCAGGGCCCAGTTCATCCATCTCTAAATTTGAGATAACATCTTCCGTTCCTACTTTCTAGGTTTGAGAAAATAAAACGAAAATATTGACACAGACGTGTATGCAGCAAGCTGCAAAAACCCATAAAAATAACATTAAGTGCACACTTAGGAAATGTAAATATGTCGACCTATTTCTTCATATCCCTAGACTTAAAGGTGAATCTAAATGTGAAACTCCATGAATTTCCAGTACTTCAGACTGCAGAGTGTTTTCTAAGTCAACCTTTTTCATTAAACAGCTTTGGTTTCATCACTAACTGTAAGTTCTATGAGAGCAGCACTGATTTCAAAGATGGTCTTTAATGATCTCTGCTTCTTGGTATTTACACCATTGGGTAACCTCCTCCCCTTAACTTCCTCTAAAGAACAGAATATGGCAAAGTGATGGGATGTCACTCCTGCGATCACGTTACAAAGACTGGGACTGCCATCTCACTGGCACTCTCTCTGTTTACTTATTGGCTTGCACACTTTGATGAAGCTAGCTGCCACGTAGGAGAGGCCCACATGGCAAGGAACAGAGAGTGACATCCAGCCAACACACAGCAAGGACCTGAGGTCCACAATCTGACAGCCCATGTGGAACTTGGTTCTTCTAAAAACCACATAGCTCTGAAGTGGACCCTTCTTCACTTGAGCCTGGAGGTGGCTGACACCTTGCTTGTAGCCTGTGAGAGACCCTGAAGCAGAGTTAAGCCACGCCCAGGCATCTGACCTAAAGAATCTGTAAGTTAATAATTGTGTGTTGTTTTAAGCTACTAAGTGTTGGGATAATTTGTTACACAGCAATAGCTACCTAATAAAACTTCCATGGATTTCCAGGACTTCAGATTACAGTAATAGGGACTGGCATATTCTAAGTTAGCCTTTTTGGTTAGCGACTCTGGTTTTATCATTAGTCTGTAACCTTAATGAGATCAGGATCATAGTACATTTTAATCACTAAATAAAGTGAGGATCTCACAAAGTGCTGACACATAGGGTGCACTTGATAAACGTTTGTGCAATGAATGATGAATAATTAAGTGAAGCAAGATAATCTCTGGTGAAGCTGAATGACATGCCAGGGAAAAGCAGGTGAGTGATGGGGACCTGGGGGGAATATGGGAGATCCTCCTATAAAAAATGAAAATAGCAAGAGTTTAGGCACAGCAACCAGGGAAGTCTATGTCTTCTGGGCTATGACATGAGCCAGGCAGTTTACAATAGGGCAGTTCCATCTTTATGTACCTTCCCTTACAATGTTCTGTAATTTCATCTTGTTTTCCCCACAGCCTAAAATGGAAACTTAAAGAACTCAAACATCAAAAATAAGGAAATAATAAAATAAAGAGGAACATCCACACTGTGGTATACTCTGCAGTCATTAAAAAATGATGATATACATGACTTAGAAAGATATCACCTCCATTCAGACTGGGTATAACAGGTTGCAAAACAGTGACTCCATTTTGGTAAAAGTTTATGTGTATTCACATACTAAAAAGTCTGGAAGGAGATATACTGAGACTGCTTATCTTTTTCTGGTGAGACTATGGGTAATTTTTACTCTTTTTATGCTTTTTAGGATTTTCTAATTTTTTTAAACTACAAACATGCATTACGTTTACACTCAGAAGCAGTAAAGGTTATATAAATTTATTGCTAAATACATAAAACAAAGAAGATGCCCTAAAGATAACACTTTCCTGTTAATACTACTATTGGAAAAGACATCACATTGTGTAGAGTGAAAATCCCCTTGGCTCTTCTTACTTAAGGATCCTGGAGCTGGGACATTCTCATGCAATAGTCAGTGAGGCTGGTGTGTTGAGGGGTTTCATGCTGGGGCCATCTGGGCCCCTGAACCTTAGGTCCTTCTGGTTCAAAGGTTAAGCAAGAGAGATCAGTGCCCCTGATGTTTTAAAAGGTTTTCAAAGGAGATCCACCAGCTCATACTAGCTGCTTCCATAACAGATCCTTACTTCCTGGGGTTTTCAAGTCCTCAAAAAGTTTGGCTCTAACTCTAGAATAGTGATTATCGCTATGTTTTCAGCGCAACAGAATGAGTTGAGGAGCTTGTTCAAAGTTCTCTTTCCCTCTGTGAGGGGTTAACTTTGCAGGTGTGGGGCAGGGCCCAGGAATCCATGCTTTCACACATGCACTCCAGAAATTTAGGTACTTACTATCTAAGGGCTACATATGGAAGAATACTACTTTCAGAAGCTATCATTCTTGTTGGCTTTGTTACATCCTAAGATAAATAATATTTTTATCTGTATTGGTGTCTTCCACCTTTCTTCTTATTTTCAACAACTGCACAGACTGGAATACAGAAATATGCTTCCTCAAGAAGAGTCTAGAGCTCACTCTGAAATAGTTTCAGGCATATAAAAGTTGAGCTTCAATGTCCTTCTATTAGTCTATTTACTCAATTCCTTTGGTTACCTGTCCATTTATCCACCACGGGATACATTAAGCATTTATGTGCTGGGCACTGTGCAGAAGGCAAGACTCACAAGGATTCACACCAAAGCCCTATTTGACATTGAAATATCCTTGACTGGTTGAAGTATGTCAAGTTCTATTTGACTGAAAGCCCGGCATATACTGTACTATATCAAGAGCTCTCTCCAACATGTTGGCAAAGGCATCTGACTTCAAAAACCACTGAGAACAGTACCTGGCATATAGTAGGCATTCAAAAAGTGTTCAAGGACGGGCTTCCCTGGCGGTGCAGTGGTTAAGAATCCGCCTGCCAATGCAGGGAACACGGGTTCGAGCCCTGGTGCGGGAAGATCCCACATGCCGCGGAGCAACTAAGCCCGTGTGCCACAACTACTTAGCCTGTGCTCTAGAGCCCACGAGCCACAACTACTGAGGCCACGCGCCACAACTACTGAAGCTCGCGCGCCTAGAGCCCATGCTCTGCAACAAGAGAAGCCACCGCAATGAGAAGCCCGTGCACTGCAACGAAGGGTAGCCCCCGCTTGCCCGTGCGCAGCAACAGAGACCCAACACAGGCAAAAATAAATAAATTAAAATAAATAAATTAAAAAAAAAAAGTGTTCAAGGAAAAACAACGTCCTGGCGCAGGGGAGGTAAGTTAGAGCTACTTGAGAACACGTTTCTTATATTCATCCCCTCCCCTCAGATCTCCCTGTTCTTATGCACACATTTCCCCCCCATACCTCCTGTCAGTACTACTGCAATGAAAACAGATCCACAGCCCACCAGGCATCCCTCTCTCCTTCATTCTGTCTGCCTCAGATCTATTTCCAAAACACATATCTGATTTCATCATTTCTTTATTTAGGAAGTTTCCAGTGGCTCCCCACTTTCTCCAGCAATTTTTCTCAATGTATGGAATGTTCCAAACCATCACAAAACTGGGTTCCATCATGATGGAAACACAAAGTCCCCTTTCCGCGTAAGGGAGTGTACGTTTATGTGCTATTGGGTCTAAATGCAATCTGCTATTAGACTTAGCTGTAATATGTTGCAGAATATTCAAATTATAGGAAGACTGGTGAGAGTATAGTTCATTACAAAACTATTACCTCTGTCTTGAAAACTGTGTGCCCTACCTAGATGACAGGGATCCATCCCATCAGGGGTGTGTGTGTAGTGCTCATTGAGAACTGCCAACATGCAGCCTGGACGGTAAATGCCTGAGGTTTCTGCTACCACATCCTCCACTTCCCTCTTTGGCAGACATCACTAGCAGATCACAGACCCCTTCTATGTTCCCACTCTCATGTCTTCTGCCCTCCCCTTTTCTAAACATATCTGGCCTTAAATCATTCTCATTGCTTATGCTCAGGCTTATCCCTCCCCACCCTGAACTCCTATGATTGGTACCGTTTCTTGACACTTATCCTCCAGAAACTGACCACAGAATATACCTCCTGACTGTGGCACTGCCCATCTGACCCAGGTTACTGAATCTCAGTACAAATTGACTTTCTTATCTGTAAGATGGGGGTGTAATTTAAGTCACAGGAAAATTGTGAAGATTAAAAGAGAAAAGGCAAATGAAATGCTTGCCATGGCTGACAAATGTGATGAAAGAGCAGAAGGCAATTGAGGGAAAGAAGCACAAAGAACAGGAGAAGCATGTCTTGAAACTATGGACACATGTTAGGATTGAAAGCACCATCACTGAGGAAAAAGACCTAAGAATGTGGAAAGCTGCTAGGTGGAGAAATTCACCCTACAAAGTCCTCTGTACATAGAAAGTTATAGAAATTTCTCCAACAGAGAGATTTCATTCAATGACAAGAGTTTAGTTTTCTACAAGATTAATAGACTCCTCCAGACATAACTTTAATTCTCTGAATTAAAAGTTGTCTATCAGGGCTTCCCTGGTGGCGCAGTGGTTGAGAATCTGCCTGCCAATGCAGGGGATACAGGTTCGAGCCCTGGTCTGGGAAGATCCCACATGCCGGGGAGCGACTAGGCCCGTGAGCCACAATTGCTGAGCCTGTGCGTCTGGAGCCTGTGCTCCGCAACAAGAGAGGCCCGCACACCGTGATGAAGAGTGGCCCCCACTTGCCGCAACTAGAGAAAGCCCTCGCACAGAAACGAAGACCCAACACAGCCATAAATAAATAAAGAAATAAAAAACGAATAGAAGAGTGTCTTCAATTATTAAAAAAATCTTCAAAAAAAAAAAAAGTTGTCTCTCAACAGAAGCCAGCTAATCTTTGGTTTCTCACTATAAATGAATACATTTGCATTCTGGCTTACATCTCTCATGAGTTTAATTAGTAAAAGTCCATGTCCAAGATACAAATCATCTCTGGATGTAGACACCAATTCAGGCTTCTAAGTCTACAAAGAAGAGGACTGCTGACATGGTGAGGTCTTGTGGCTTTGTCTGGGACTTTGAGCTCCTTTTTCAAATGGCAAGGCTGCCACATCTCCCTTTTTCTGCACATGCTATAGCTCCCAAATTAGAGCGTGAGCCCCAGAAGGCATGGGTCAGATCACATGTCTTTGTATCTTCAGTCCCTAACACAGTAAGCATTTAATAAATATTTGCTGTTAAAAATAACTTGAAGTTATTATTCACAGCAAGGTAGGTCTCTGACCTCTTATCAGAGGATTATGTCCTTATCAGAAATATGTAGTGCAAAAATCTGTCATAAAAGCTCAATGCATTTTCCATTACTGATAACCCATTCTTAAAAAAGTGTTTTAAAATAGAATATAATATTGCACAGTAATTACCGTTGTGATAACACCTGATGCAATGTTCATTGTTGTTCTGTAATTGACCCAAGTACCTCCTTAGTAACTTCAGTCCAAGGGACGTGTTTAATTATAGATTCAATCGTTTATTCAACACCAAAACCCACGGCATCAAGGATTGGGACCTAATTACCCAACAGGAATTGTAAAACTGTCTTCCAAAAGCAAACTCATTTGTTTTGTTAAAAAAAAAATTACTCAATTCTTATTTATGTATTATTCCATGTAAGTATAAATAAAAAAGAATCAGTGTACAATCAAGCTAAACTAATGTAACTGTTCAAGCTTTTACAATACTGATTTTCTGAATATGCCCTGAGGGAATTCACAGAAATGCAATACTAATTGACAGTGTTTTTTTTTTTTTTTTTTTTAATGAGCGTCCCAATGATTTCAATTCAAATATTCAAATATTCATAATCATGTTTTATCATCCAAAAGAAATTGCCAACTTGGTGAGGATAGTTGATAGGCCTTATTCAGGAGAGCTCTTGAGTTTTGAATTGGGCAGACTTGTTCAGAACAGAAATAGAGGTGGCAAGACAAAGATAGAGCTGAACTTGATGTCATTATGGCCGAGAGCTGCTCACTTTAATGACACACTCCAAGCAATTGCAGGGGGAGAGACTGAGGGTTCTCGGACAGCAGGAATAAACAGAAAGACATCAGCTCTAAAAAAGCTCCACATGAAAAGTGACCCCGTGATAGAGGACAGAGAATCCCAGAGTGGGGTAAAATGAGAAGAAAATCAGAACAAAACCAGAAATGAGATGTTAATGAAGCTACTTCTAAGAGCTTCATCGGGTGGAGGAGAAAATACCACTAACTCCTGCTGTGATTACAACTGGAGTATTTTAACTGGGATTTACTGATGTCTGCATTCACGCTTCAGTTGACAGCTACTGAATTGTTAAAGCTTAAACGGAAACTCACTGCATTGATCTTACGTCTAGTTACAACCTGCCACTTCTTAAATTTGTACTTTCTGAACTAAATGTAAACAAAGGTGGTGGCATAAGCCAGCAGTGAAAAATACCTGGAGGACATTGTAAGTTAACTCTGCTGTATAGATGAATTCAAGCACTCATATCCACTGAGAGCAAGTATGATTAAAAGGGATGTGATAAATTTGTATATTAAAAAATAACTGTGGGGAACTTTGATCTGGCCAAGGTGACATTAGCTACATCGAAAATAATCATAGAAAACACTTTTTGAATATACACGGGACCAGCTGTACCAGATGTACTGAGGGGCAACTCAGGGCATTTTTCTGAATAATTCAGGTAGAAGTCCCATTTGGCCTAAATTCAGGTCAAAATAAGTTGGAGTTGAATTATCCACCTTTCCCTTGCCATAACCTCCACTGGTTTTGAGTTGTGAGTAGTCAAGGCTAGTTTTATTTTTAGTTACATCAAACAGTGTGAGGCCACCATAAAACCTTTCTTTGCCCCTTTGGAGATAAATCTAATAGTCTACCCTGGATTGTCTTTCCACTGGGTTGACAAAGCAGTCTTTGAAAATATAAATGAAAAAATATCCATATCTTGGTCTAACACTAGAATAGGGCTCCAGCATCTGCATTTTTAAAAAGCACACCACATGGTTTTGATGTGTGCCCACAGCTGATACACATTGTTCTAAATAGAAGCCCAAGGAGAAGCTGTTAGCAGACACCAAAAAATAATGAGATTAATATAATTGGGTCCTGGAGTTGATGTTAGGATTTCTAGCAGTAGAGGCCAATAGGGTCCAAGGTTGGGTTATGTACTGTTCATTTCCTGACAACCAAATTAATGCACATTTATATGCAGACAGCAAGTCTTCCTGGTCCTGGACTCCAGCAGAAATTTGCCATGTTGGTTCTTGCAGATGCGGGAGTAGGCACCAGCTCATGATGGGTCTCACTCTTGTTTCACTGAAGACTCACTTGAATGTAGGAGTTCCATATTTTTCTCTTTCTAAAGGGCAAAGCCTGGTGGTGTTCCATCCCTGCCAGGGAGCTGTATCTAGCAGGCGGAGTTAATGGGAGCCCAGGTAGGTTGATTTTTCTCCTAAAGTACAACTGACATCTCCATCATGCAAACCTGCCTGGATGTTCAAACGGATGCAAATGCCATTGTCTTTTCAGTCCAAAATCCTTTAATGTTGTAGACTGCCGGTTTCATCAACAGCATTAATTTCCATTCAGACCTTGCATATTGAGTGACGGCGCGGCAGCTGTTCTTTTTGCAGAGAAATGGAGATGTGTCCACTTGAGTTTTATGAAAGGAAAAATAATTCGTTTGGGGATATGCCATATTTGTCGAAGACTCTCTGGGAAAAGGTTAAGTAATCAGCTTCCTTACACAGTCCCGGATGCACGCTTTCTTCTTGGTAACGCTCTGCTGTGGGAAATGTCACCTTCAGGAGGCCCTGTGTGCACAGCTGGCTGTGTGGGACCCCTTCAGCTGGGGGTGGGGCGGCTTCCAAGCAGCTAAGGGAGCTGCCTTCTGTTGCCTCGCTCCTGCGCCTCTGCACCTGCTCTTGCTTCCTCCGTGTCTTCCTTTCCCTTGTTACTAAACGTTGCCAAAGCAATGGGCTTTAGACCTAATTTGCTTCCCTCCTCCACCTAGCGTGGACCTTGTCTGCTCTTCTGTTAATAAGAGACCTCACATCGCATGGCTGTTAGGAATTGAAAGGAGCGGGTGCAATGCTCAATTCCTAGCACAGTGTCCCGGGCAGCCCTCAACAATGGGGACCAACCGGCAGTGAGTGATCAGGACTGGACTAGGCTCAGAGGGGTACGGAAGCTGCTTTCCATGACAACGGAAAGGAGGTACCAAAACACTCAGCCATGAAGATAAATAATATTTTAATGTAACATTTTATGAATTCAAAGTGAATGCAGAAAATCCATGATGAACAAACCCTCAAAATTTTAAATAAAGACAGGATCAGTCATGGTGCCAAGGTGAACCGTATCGGAGCCTGAGGCTAAAAGGAAAAATCAGCAATCCTGATGCTGCCTTTATGTAAAATTCTGATCTTTTGCTCATTATGGATTTTCTGCATTCATTTTGATCTGTCTTTAAATTTTTGATACTTTCTTCATCATGGATTTTTTGTGTGTGTTAATTTTGAGTTTTTAAAATGTTGCATTAAAATATTTTTCTTGATGACTAAAGATTTGGGCCCCCAAGACGAGTATCTCAATGGTCTCATTCACTTCATCTTAATCTGGGCTCCTCTGGAAATTACTATGCTCTGTGGGAAATCTCTGATTTCATCCCAGCCATTTTGGGGTCTTTCTCTGTGCTGGGCTTCCTGAGTGCTCCACTGATTTTTGCTGAATAAGCATGACATATAAAGTAATCTGTGGGTTTGCAAGCACTAATGGCTTTTTCACACATGTACCTTAGACTCCCAGCATGACCTGGAAGCTCTATCTCATGTAGGTGACCCTAAATTGGAGAAAAAGAACCTCCTAGATGAAGGGAAGGAGGGGTGTCCTCAGGGGTAACCATCTATAGTTTTAGAGGTTGTAACATACACAAGAGGGTGGATATACCAAGGGGACTGAAAATCCAGCCCACCAACCTGAGTCCACCCACAAGAAAAGAATATATTTTAAAATTAGACAATATACACCTACGAGGTTGCCTATACCCAGAGAGGGCCCGTTATTATATCTGCACAAAGACACCATATGGGCTGGCAGAAGCTGTGAAGACAGGACTCTTTGGGTTTGCCCACAAATATGGAAAAGGTATTTGTCAAAGAAAAAACAACCCTAGTATGGTAAGTAACTGCCAGCATCTCGGGAGGGTCCCCTGGGGCTGACGGGGAAGAATGGAGGCTCACCCAGGTCCTGGACTGAGGGGAAACTGCTACTAGTGTCTGGGTGAGTGGTCAGCTGGCATCCAGTTCATGTTTCCAACACTGGGAATGGGGAGAGGCAACTGGACTCAGACTCGAGTCAAGGTGAAGGTGGCTGAGCTGGAGAGCTCTTATGCAACAGCTCTTGGCTCCTTTGAAGCCCGGGGCAGAAAGGGGGTAACTCAGGGGGAGGGGCCCTCCAGCCTTCCCACACTTCTTGGTCGGCCTCTTCCCAGTGTCCTCCGATGCCGGGCAGCAATGAACGGTGCTAAATTTTTTTCAATACGTCATTGGACATTTTAATGCAAATATGGCCATTAAATTTGCCAACAGACCTAGAACATATTCTAGAATCCAGTTACTTCAGTTATTTAATGAAGCACTAAGGTAGACCCCCATCCCCAAATGAAACACAGAACTGTCAGCTCAGTCATGCAGTCTCTAAAACAACTGCATTATTACTTTCTCAAGATTGCACTTCTAATGGACAGACCTAATTAAAAGCACCAATGAGAAAGTGACTGGGATCAGGTTACTTCAGAGAATAATGAACACAGATAAAACCATATAACTTTTTTTTCCATGGGACTTTGTCTTCATTTTATGTAGGACTTTACACATTAATACGGACTTTTTTTTCTCTTGCCAAGAGTCTACAGATAGGATCACATGAATATCCTGGTCCCCCAGACAAAACGTACTTCCTCTAAGGGTTAAGGAGGTGTTCCAAAGTCAAACAAAAAACAAAGGGGGGAGAAATCACGTGTGAGAATAACTGGGTGTAGAAAGAAGGCCTCTGAGCCAGAGCTAACATTTGTGTGGGGAGAGTGTGTGGGGAAGCCCGCCAGATCTTTTATAATTAAAATACAATCACAAAACAGCTGCAACCAGCTCAACAGAACCTATCTGGCTTCCGCCCTTTATTACCAAAATTATTTTACTACCAAACTCTGGCCTTTGTTTTCTTCAGCATAGTCTGAAAAGGGTTAAAAAAAGGCATGTACATATTATATTATGTAACAGTATATTATACTGTATTATTTTGTTAGATTAATCATATACTAATTATTTTGTATCCATTATATATTAAGTATACTATTTATTATGTTAATCATACTCATTACATTTTTACATTATGTTATGTTATATATTATATATTTAAAACATTTGCCATTTTTCCAGCACTGAATTAACCAGAGATGTTCTTAGCCTGGAACATGGCTGGGTCAGGAAATGTTAGTTCCTGACCTCCTTCCACTAAAAAATTCTCTTCCAATTTTCTTCAGAGTGGTCTGAATCTTTAATCTTAACCATGTTTTTATTTCCTACAGGCCATCATTTTTCTGAGTGTTCACGATGTTCCTGGTAGTATGATAAATATATTAATGTGAACGGTCTCATTGTATTCTTACCTGTGAGGCAGGCAATAGTATTCTATTCCGTTGTGCAGATGGGGAGACTGAGGTCTAAGTGGCAACTTGCCCAAAGTCAAACAGCTAGTGACTCCAGCACTATCTAGAACCAACCCCCTGCTTTTGACTGCTTAAGTCTCCTCCCCCTAGGTGATCTCTTTGTTCAGGACTGAGAATCCAAAATGAGAAGCCAACAGTGAGGGTTTTACAAAGATCCCAGAACTACAGTGAAACTGGCTCAACTACACAAGGGACAACAACTCCATGACTGACAGTAAATCCACACTTTTTGACAAGTATCAGCTGAGTTGGCTGATAAGGCTGTCTCTAAGAAGAGAAGCACTTGATAACCTAAGGACGACAGGGTCTTGGTTTCAGATCCCAGGGAGCATGGTGACTGGTCCTAAGCTTGGGTAAAGACACGTGTCTGTCCTCACTCACTTACATTCAGTTATCCAGTCAATAGTTTGTGAGGACTTATGTTTGTCCTGTGCTGAAGCAGACATCACATAGATATAGTAATGAGTAAAATAAGATCCTTGGCCTCCAGGAGCTCACAATTTTAGACAGGAAGGTAATTCACAAGTATATGTTATCACAACAAAAGATGATTAAAAGGCACGTGCATGGGATGGATGCAGATGCTATAGGAGTTCAGAGAGGAAGAGATTATTTCCAACTGAAACTAAGACTTCAATAGGCAAAGAGGCAGATAATGGCAAGGTGGGATGGAGAAGGAACCTCAAGGATAAATTAAACCACAGTGAAAATTCCAAAGTGTGTTAAGGTAGAGCGTCTCCTCTGGCTGCATGTTAGAATCTCCTGTGGAACCCCTCTAGATGCACAGGGCTGCACAAGCAAAGGTTCAGATTCAGCTGGTCTGGGGTGGAGTCTGGGCAGTGGTGTTGTCCAGTAGCTCGGCAGGTGATCCAAACATGCAGCCGGGGTGGAGGACCCCTGATGAGGTCTGGATGAAGGAGGGCCTTAGGGAAGGGGACTAACATTTACTGAGTAGCCCCACTGTGTGCGGGGAACTTTCCTGCCTCTGAACACACAGTCTCTCACTCAATCCTCTCAACGATCCTATGAATAAAGGGTGAAGAACTTGAACTCACGGGGAGCTTACCATAGCTGTAACTGTGCTAGCAGAATTAATTATCTCATTTAGTTGAATGCCAAGTTTATGAGGTTTCATGTTGGCCTGTCAACACTGAGGCCATGGACAGTAAGAAAATGTGCTTTGAAGAAAATCCATCCATCAGCAGCCCTGACTGAGGGCTAACAAGGCAGTGAGAAGCCCCTGTAATTCTCCCGGTTGGCTGGAAGGAAAGACTTACTCTCTCAGGGCACTGGGGTAATTTATTTGTCTGCCAAATTTTCTTCCATGTTGTCACTTTCTTATTGATTTACAGGAGCTCTTTTTATATTAAGGACAGTAGCTGTCTGTTATATATGTTGCAAAATTTTCCTGTCATTTTGTCATTTGTCTTGTAACCTTATGGTCTCCCAAATACACAGGAGTTTTAGTTGCTTATATATTTTCATTTATAGTTTCTGGGGTTGGAGCACTGCTTTGGGAGTCCTTCTCTAGTCCAAGATTATATTTTTAGCATCTCCTGCATTATCTTTTGGTATATTTTACGTGTTTTTTTTTTTCATTTTTAGATCTCATATCCATCTAAAAGTGCATATTGCTATATGTTGTAAGGTAGGAAGCTGATGATGTTTTTCCTAGATGTAGAGACAATTGTCCCAACCCCATATATTTGAATAGCCAGCTCCTTCCAGGGTAATTTAGATCCATTATTAAGAATGGGTAAATTGCCCCTGAACTTTAAGGTGAGATTTAATACCAGTTTTCAGCAATGATCTCCAGAATGTGGCAGCTATGTGTGGTGATTGAATGATGTTTACGTTCTCCCTAACCTCTGGCATTTGCAGTTCAGCTATTGTGCTGTGGTTTTCCCCTAACAGAATTTTAAAACAATTATTTTGTAATGTGCATCCAGGAGCCTCTTGGCACTGGGAATATTTTAAATTCAAACTCAACAGTGGAAGGGAGGCATGTAAATCCCCACCAACAAATCCTCAGAGATGGCGTATTTACTTTCTCTTCTACCTCAGATCTACAAAAATATGTGGCTTACAATGATTTAATTAGAATAAATCTAGCCTTGACATTAGACCCGTTTGTATCTGTTATATAGAATTCTTACCTCTGGACTCCCAGAGAACTTAAAGCAATTTCCTGTGACTAAATATTCAATTCAAATCTAATGATGTGAAGAAAAAAAAATGCTAAAATGAGATGAACCTGCACAAAAGTAGTCAGAACCTGAATTCAGAATGAGTTGATTCATTCTGTCAAGAAAAGCATCCATTACAATATAAAATAAAAATAAAAAGGACTTTACCATACTGTGAGCCAGACAGAGTGCCGTGGGCTTTCTACATTTATGTCTAGTCTTCACAGTGGCCCAGCGTGCTAGCTGTTATTCTGATAAGATTGATGAAGAAACTGGGGCTCAACATCTGGTCCACACCCCTCTCCTGGCATCCAGGCCTCCATCTTGGTCTCGGTCTCCCTTCTTGGCAGCATCTCTTACTATAGGTGCAAGTTCTTAAGGGAATGAGAAACAGAGGTCCTCAAGGAGAGGCCTCAGGCCTCTAATGTGTTTTCCTGCATCTGTACTCTTTTCTCCTCTGCTCGCATATGAAGACTACCCTGGAAAACGCCACATTCGCCGGCTTTGCCAGATCCAGGAGTAGAGCCTTTGGTGGCAGGAGCTTCCTGCTCCTTCTTCCAGAGCCTGTTGGGTGCCTCACTTCCCAACACTGTGACACCAAGAACACTTATACTATGGGGAGTGGCAAATGCTACAGCTCGGGGCTTTGCTTTCCGCCTGCTCCGAGCCAGTTACTAAACATTTATCCCTGCACCGCTGTCTCCCCACTTTGGAAGCGCTATTCTAGGAGGCTAAGTCTTTTGCTTAGAAGATGCCTTTGGCTCAAGGGGCGCATGGTGGATGGGGAAGGACAAGAAGGAAATCATAAGACGGCTTCGGGCTGGTTCTGATTCAGGCTTGGGAATGAGAGAGACAGGGAGCCAGATAGATACGTGATCTCATAAAATCTCAAAGCTAAATCCCCAATGTTTTACATTTTTTCCTCTATCGAGGTTTTGTTCCCCCATACATGTAACATAAAATTGGATGACTTCAAATTTGCTGAATTTTGAGCAAGTCTGGGGGAATATTATGAAATATTTTTTCTAAGCAAGGAAAAAAAATCTGGTGGCGGATTCCTTTCTATGCTGCACTACTGCAAAACACCTCAGCCTCCTTGGAGAAGGGAAAGTATCAGAACTTATACCAATAGAAATCATAATTTTATACAAATTGAACGGATATGGATCAACTATTTGATATAGCTGAGTAAAGATAGAGAAATTTTTTTTTTAAACAAATTTAGTCTGCTTCTTGGTAGCAGCAGTTGTCAAACTTTTTGGTCTCAAGATCCCTCATGCTCTTAAAAATGAGGATCCCAAAGGCCTTTTGTTTGTGTGAGTTATAGCTTATCAACATTTACATATTAGAAATTAAAACTGTGAACCTAAAACTATGTATTCATTAATCCACTTAAAGTAATAAACCCATAACTTGTTAACGTAACACTTTTTTAATGAAAAAATAACTATATTTTCCTAAACAAAAGAAAATGTAGTAAGAAGGATGGCACTCTGCCTGGCTTTGATGTCTGGACTGCTGGGAGACAGCTGGATTCTCTTAGCTGCTTCTGCATTCAGCCTATTGCAAAAGTACCAACCAGCTAGCCTCTGGAAAATTCTATGGTACATTTGAGAGAGATGAGAGTGACAAAGGCAAAGAGCATCTTGGTGTTACTATGAAGATAGTTTTGACCTTGTGAACCCCTAGAAAAAGTCTCAGGAATTCCCAGGGACATTTTAAGAAACGCTTCCCCTTTTTAAGCCTTTAAAAAGATTCCCAAACTGTATTGTACACATGGTCTTGTTAGAATGCAGATTCACTGGGCCCCACAGATAGAATTGCTTAATCAGTAAGTCAGCTTAGGCATCTATATTTCAAACAAACTCCCCATACTTTGAGAAAGACCCTCATCTTATGACCTTCAGGCAGGCTTTGTTCAACCTTCCACTTGACGACTAAAACATATTTGTGAATTAGATGAGCTCCCATCCACATGCAAGGTCAGAACCATGAGCAAGAAAACCCCCAATCGAATACCATGCATTCCCTCTGCAAAGTGAGAGGGAGTTCCTGTAATAAGGGTACTGCGGCATCTGTCCATCTGATGTTTACTGAGCACCTACTCTGCAACAGGTACTGTGCTACCTCTGGAAACTCAAAAGGTACATGAGGGACAATCACAGGCTCAAGATGCTTGCAAGTCATATGAGGAAACACCCCAGGCGCCGGTGGGGAGAACACAGAGGGAAGATGAGGACATCCTCAAAGTACTCAGTGATGGACTTGGTGTAGAAAGACAGGGCATTTCCTGGGCGGCTCCGGAGCAGTAGGGCTAGGATCAGTGGGTGGAAAACAGATCTTGGCTTGACAGATATTTCAAAAAGAGCTACTCAGGAAAGGGTGGATGGGACAGAGTGGATTACCTCTCAGAGGGATCCAGGAAACAGTCTGAGAGTATGGGGAGGACTGAGTAATCATTATCAGTCTGTTCAATCCCGTTGTTTTAGGATCTTGTAAACTAGTCCTGCTCTGACTACTCAGGGTTTATGGGCTTCTTTCCTTATACATGTTTTCTTCTACTGTGATTACTTAAGTGGTCATAATGAACCTGTGGTCTTCACTATAAGCCACCTCATTTTTTTTTCCCCAAGACAGGACATAAAGCATAAAATTGAAAGTGCTTCATTAATCTGTAAATTCATAAGAGCAGTTGCTATGTCTTATTCTCTCTTCCCCATCTGCCATGGACCCCACTAACCCAGGGCTTGGTACCCAGTCCATGCACAGGACTTATTTGCTCTGACTGGAAGGTCTAATTCACATCAAGTAGGCAGTAGGCAATACGGGTGACATATAACCAAAGCTTTTAATTGCTCACCCCTGAGTTTTCACTAACGCCAGTGAGGAAAAAGGCAGCCCCTCCCTTCGAGCCCCTCCCACTTGCTTTGCTAGTTCAGCCATCCTTCCCAGTTATTTCAACATATCAAGACAATAAAACACAGCTCTTCATCAGAGAAAAGTTAGGAAGACTGGATGAGGATCAATTGCTGCGTTGTCTTGAGTACTCTAAAGAGGCATTTTGTGCTCACCACCTCAATTCAATTAATCTGATCAGACAGGAAATTAGCCGCCAAAATTGCCTTTCTATTAGGTGGACATGACCCAACAACATTTGGAAAGACAGCATGATGGCTGCCCTAATTTCTCAAGTGTCATCTAATCAAAAGGAAAAAGGAAAAAAATGAAAGAAGAACGTCAATATTATCCCAAGCTACAGGGGCTCAGCATCTCTCCTTTCCCAGTGGTGTAGGGCCTTGAATATTTTAAATGTTCTATGGGGCCAACTGTTCATTCAAGCATTTATTGGGGGCCTACTATGCTCCAGGTGCTGTTCAGGGAATGGGGGTGTGGCAGGAATAACCCAGACAACAATCTCTGCCCTCACGAGTTTATACACTAGTGGGTGGTGACAGACAAGTTCTCTGGATAAAAATACGGAATGCTAGGTGAGGTGGGTGAGGGTGACGGTTGGAATTTTAAACGAGAAGGACTCAACTGAGAGCACAGGATGAGCATGCCTGAATGGAACAAATGTGCACAGAGACTAGATTTTATCCGCTAAGAAAGATGTCCTCAACTCTCATCCAAAAAAGATTCTGCCTGGGAGCTTTCTTACAAACACTTTGCAGACTACACTTCAGGAGTTTCTAATTTATAAATCCTGGGTGGAGTATGAGAATCTGCATATTTAACAAAACACTCCCTGGCCTCAGGGTGTTTGGGAACCTGAGCTTTAGGATCTGGACCCCCTTTGAGTAACTTTACATAATAATTAACTTTTATTTTTTTCTTTAAGTGCATTCTGTGCATTCACAAATCAGTCTCTATGCTGGGAGTAGGGATTCCTCTGGGAGAAAAGACAGACTCCATTTCTGGAAGGAGTACACTGTTTAGTGGGATGTATAGAAATTAACTAAATAGCCACACAAACATAAGTTCAAACGCAGTAGGGGCTTTAAGGAGAAGCAGAGTAAGGGACTGCAGCCCGTGGCAGTGTCCTGAGTAGGGGGTCAGGAACGGCTTCCTTTAGAGTAGGAGTCAAATGATAAGTGGAAGGAAGAACATTCTAGAAAGAGAAAAAAACATGTACCAAAGGCCTGAGATAAATGAGAGGTCTCTGATTAACAACGCCTTCCGTCAGTATGAACTGTCCAGAACATTCTCTCCACCTCCAGCCAAGAATAAAACCAGCCTTTCCCCTGAGGCCACCTTTCTGCCTGCAGCCCTGCCCGGCTACACTACTGTCACGGAGGCTTTTAGCAGGGCTGTGGCTTGATGGGCCTTTCCTTTAGGTGGTCTGTGGTGGGCGGAGCTGGAATCTCCGCACAACTACGGCACCTACCAGGAACTGGTGGGGGACCACGGACACCTAAGGGGACCGGAGGAACACCAGCAACCAGGTAGGACTTGAGGGAGAGCGAGTGGGGAGGAGAAGCGGAGGCGGGATGGGACCGGCGCCCCTGAGGGGAGGCTGGGCGAGGGTAAGGGATCCCACGCCCGGAGGGGGATGGGGGTGGGGGCACCGCTGGGAGGGCAGACGATCAGAAGGGAGCGTGGCCAGCATTTCCCCTGCCCACCTGGGCCCCCGGGAGCCTGCTGAGATCCCGGGCCTGATCCTCTGCCCACCGAGGCCCCCCTCCGGCCGCATAGGTGCCGAGGGAGTGGGAGGGAGGGAAGGCGGAGCAAATGTAAAGGCCGGACAGACGGGACCGGCACCCCGAAGGGGCGGCTGTGGGGGGAGGAGTTCCCACACCCAGTGGGGCCCACCCATGGTTAGGGGTCCAGTGGTGACCGGGGAGACCCTCAGGAGGGCGGGGGAACAGAAGGGAGCACGGCCAGCGTTTTCCCTGCCCACTTGTGCACCAGGGAGCCTGTCGGGCTCCCGGGCCTAAACCCACGCCCTCAGAGGCTCCCTCCAGCAGCACAGAGCCTAGGCCCCGCCCCTACACCCCCACCCAGGGCCCTACCTCTGCACGGGGCACTCCGAGACCCCCTCTGAGACTCCCTCCAACCGCCCACACACCCTCAGGCAGGGCCTTACCTCCAAACTCCGGAACTCCACACTCTGAGGCGCCCTTCAGGCCATGCTGCCTTTCCCCCACTGCACAGGTCCTGAGCCTAGGCCCCGCCCCACGCTTAAACGTCTCCCCCAACTAGGCCCCGCCCCACGCTTAAACGTCCCCCCCAACTAGGCCCCGCCCCACGCTTAAACGTCACCCCAACTAGGCCCCGCCCCCACCCTAAACCTCGCCCCCACCTAAGTCCCACTCCGCCTAAGCTCCGCCCCACACAGCCAAGGCCTTTTCCAGCCTTTTTTTTTTCTTTTCTTCTTTTAGGGTGTGGGTCTGTTTCACCTTGTTGTTGTTGATTCATTTATATTTTTATTTTTTCTAATCTTTTCTTTTTCTAATTTTATTTTATTCTTTATACTTTGTTATTGTTCTCCTTTGGCTTGTTCCTTTTCTTTTTTTCTTTATTTTTCCTTTGTGGTTCTGTTTTACCTTGTTGTAGTTGTTTCAATTATATTTTTATTTTTCATAATATATTTTTTATATTTCTAATTTTATTTTACTTTTTATTCTTTGCTGTAGTACTGCTCCTTTTTTTTCTTTTCTTTTGCAGTGCCACACGGCTTGTGGGATCTTGGTTCCCAGGCCAGGGGTCGGGCCTGAGCTCCTGTGGTGGGAGAGCTGAGTCCAAACCACTGGCTTAACAGAGAACCTCAGACCCCAGGGAATAGTAATCGGAGTGAGGCCTCCTGGAGGCCCTCATCTCGGCACCAAGACCAGGCTCTACCCGACTGCCTGCAAACTACAGTGCTAGACGCCTCAGGCCAAATAACCAGTAAGACAGCAATACATCCCCACCCATCAAAAAACACGAGACAACAAAAAAATGTGTTACAGACGAAGGAGCAAGGTAAAAACCTACAAGACCAAATAAATGAAGACGAAATAGGCAACTTTCCTGGAAAAGGATTTAGAGTAATAATAGTAAAGATGATCCAAAATCTCAGAAACAGAATGGAGAAAATACAAGAAATGTTTAATAAGGACCTACAAGAACTAAAGAGCAAACAAACAGTGATGAACAACACAATAACTGAAATTAAAAATACTCTAGAAGGAATCAATAGCAGAATAACTGAGGCAGAAGAATGGATAAGTGAGTTGGAAGAGAAAATGGTGGAAATAACTGCTGTGGAGCAGAATAAAGAAAAAAGAATGAAAATAATTGAGGACAGTCTCAGAGACCTCTGGGACAACATTAAACACACCAACGTTCGAATTATAGGGGTCCCAGAAGAAGAGGAGAAAGAGAAAGGGTCTGAGAAAATATTTGAAGAGATTATAGTCAAAAACTTCCCTAACATGGGAAAGGAAATAGCCACCCAAGTCCAGGAAGCTCAGAGAGTCCCATACAGGATAAACCCTAGGAGAAACATACCAAGACACATATTAATCAAACTAACAAAAATTAATACAAAGAAAAAATATTAAAAGCAGCAAGGGAAAAGCAACAAATAATATAGAAGGGAATCCCCATAAGGTTATCAGTTGATTTCTCAGCAGAAACTCTGCAGGCCAGAAGAGAGTGGCAGGATATATTTAAAGTGATGAAAGGGGGAAACTACAACCAAGATTACTCTACCCAGCAAGGATCTCATTCAGATTCAACGGAGAAATCAAAAGCTTTACAGACAAGCAAAAGCTATGAGAATTTAGCACCACCAAACCAGCTTTACAACAAATGCTAAAGGAACGTCTCTAAGAGGGAAACACAAGAGAGAAAAAGACCCACAAAAACAAACCCAAATCAATTAAGAAAATGGTAATAGGAACATACATATCGATAAGCACCTTGAATGTAAATGGATTAAATGCTCCAACCAAAAGACACAGGTTTGCTGAATGGATACAAAAACAAGACCCGTGGGCTTCCCTGGTGGTGCAGTGGTTAAGAATCCGCCTGCCAATGCAGGGGACATGGGTTCAAGTCCTGATCCGGAAGATCCCACATGCTGTGGAGCAACAAAGCCCGTGCGCCACAACTACTGAGCCTGTGCTCTAGAGCCCGTGAGCCACAACTACTGAAGCCCGTGTGCCTAGAGCCCGTGCTCCACAAAAGAGAAGCCACCGCAATGAGAAGCCTGCGCACCGCAATGAAGAGTAGCCCCTGCTCACCACAACTAGAGAAAGCTCGCATGCAGCAACAAAGACCCAATGCAGCCAAAAGTAAATAAATTTATTAAAAAAAAAAAAAAAGACCCAAATATATGCTGTCTACAAGAAACCTACCTCAGACCTAGGGACATATACCGACTGAAAGTGAGGGGATGGAAAAAGATATTCCATGCAAATGGAAATCACAAAAAAGCTGGCGTAGCAATACTCACATCAGATAAAACAGACTGTAAAATAAAGACTGTTACAAGAGATAAGGAAGGACACTACATGATGATCAAGGGGTCAATCCAAGAAGAAAACATAACAATTATAAATATATATGCACCCAACATAGGAGCACCTCAATATATAAGGCAAATGCTAACAGCCATAAAAGGGGAAATTGACAGTAACACAATAATAGTGGGGGACTTTAACACCCCACTTACACGAATAGACAGATCACCCAGACAGAAAATAAACACAAGCTTTAAATGACACAACAGACCAGATAGACTTAATTGATATTTATAGGACATTCCACCCAAAAACAGAATACACTTTCTTCTCAAGTGCACATGGAACATTCTCCAGAATAGATCACATCTTGGGTCACAAATCAGGCCTTGGAAAATTTAAGAAAATCGAAATCACATCAAGCATCTTTTCCAACCACAACGCTATGAGATTAGAAATCAATTACAGGAAAAAAACTGTCAAAAACACAAACAAATAGAGGCTAAACAGTGCACTGCTGAATAACCAAGAGCTCACTGAAGAACTCAAAGGAGAAATAAAAAAAACCTAGAAACAAATGACAACAAAAAGACGATGATCCAAAACCTATGGGATGCAGCAAAAGCAGTTCTAAGAGGGAAGTGTACAGCAATTCAAGCTCACCTCAAGAAACAAGAAAAATCTCAAATAAACAGTCTAACTTTACACCTAAAGCAACTAGAAAAAGAAGAACAAAGAAAACCCAAATTTAGTAGAAGGAAAAAAATCATAAAGATTAGAGCAGAAATAAATGAAATAGAAATAAGGAAAACAATAGCAAAGATCCATAAAACTAAAAGTTGGTTCTTTGAGAAGATAAACGAAATCGATAAACCTTTAGCCAGACTCATCAAGAAAAAAGGGAGAGGATTCAAATCAATAAAGTTAGAAACGAAAAGGAGAGATTATAACTGACACTGCAGAAATACAAAGGATCATAAGACACTACCACAAGTAACTATATGCCAATAAAATGGACAACCTGGAAGAAATGGACAAATTCTTGGAAAGGTACAACTTTCCAAGACTGAACCAGGAAGATTAGAAAATATAAACAGACCAATCACAGGTAATGAAATTGAAACTATAATTAAACATCTTCCAACAAACAAAAGTCCAGGACCAGATGGCTTCACAGGTGAACCGAGTTCTATTAAACATTTAAAGAGTTAACACCTATCCTTCTCAAACTCTTCCAAAAAATTGCAGAGGGAGGAACACTCCCAAGCTCGCTCCATGAGGCCACCATCACCCTGATACCAAAACCAGAGAAAGATATCACAAAAAAAGAAAATTACAGATCAATATCACTGATGAACATAGAGGCAAAAATCCTCAACAAAATACTAGCAAACAGAATCCAACAACACGTTAAAAAGATCATACACCATGATCAAGTGGGATTTATCCCAGGGATACAAGGTTTCTTCAGTATATGCAAAACAAACAATGTGATACACCATATTAACAAATTAAAGAATAAAAACCATATGATCATCTTCATAGATGCAGAAAAAGCTTTTGACAAAATTCAACATCCATTTATGATAAAAACTCTCCAGAAAGTGGGTATAGAGGAAACCTACCTCAACATAATAAAGGCCATATATGACAAACCCACAGCAAACATCATTCTCAATGGTGAAAAACTGAAAGCATTTCCTCTAAGATCAGGAATAAGACAAGGATGTCCACTCTCACCACTATTATTCAAGATAGTATTGGAAGTCCTAGCCATGACAATCAGAGAAGAAAAAGAAATAAAAGGAATACAAATTGGAAAAGAAGAAGTAAAGCTGTCACTGTTTGCAGATGACATGATACTATACATAGAAAATCCTAAAGATGCCACCAGAAAACTACTAAAACTAATCAATGAATTTGGTAAGGTTGCAGGATACAAAATTAAGGCACAGAAATCACTTGCATTCCTATACACTAACAACGAAAGATCAGAAAGATAAATTAAGGAAACAATACCATTTACCATCGTGACAAAAAGAATGAAATACCTAGGAATAAACCTACCTAAGGAGGCAAAAGACGTGTACTCAGAAAACTATAAAACACTGATGAAAGAAATCAAAGATGCCACAAACAGATGGAGAGATATACCATGCTCCTGGATTGGAAGAATCAATCCTGTGAAAATGACTATACTGCCCAAAGCAATCTACCAGTTCAATGCAATCCCTATCAAATTACCAATGGCATTTTTCACAGAATTAGAACAAAAAACTATACAATTTGTATGGAAACACAAAAGACCCCGAATAGCCAAAGCAATCTTGAGAAAGAAAAATGGAGCTGGAGGAATCAGGCTCCCTGACTTCAGACTATACTACAAAGCTACAGTAATCCAGACAGTAATGGTACTGGCACAAAAACAGAAATATAGATCAATGATACACTATAGAAAGCCCAGAGATAAACCCACACACCTATGGTCACCTAATCTATGACAAAGGAGGTAAGAATATACAATGGAGACAAGACAGCCTCTTCAGTAAATGGTGCTGGGAAAACTGGACAACTATGTGTAAAAGAATGAAATTAGAACACTACCTAACAACATACACAAAAATAAACTCAAAATAGATTAAAGACCTAAATGTAAGACCGGACACTATAAAACTCTTAGAGGAAAACATAGGAAAAACACTCTTTGACATAAATCGCAGCAAGATCTTTTATGACCCACCTCCGAGAGTAATGAAAATAAAAACAAAAATAAGTGAATAGGACCTAAGTAAACTTAAAAGCTTTTGCACAGCAAAGGAAACCATAAACAAGACAAAAAAGATAATCCACAGAATGGGAGAAAATATTTGCAAATGAAGCAACAAAGGATTAATCTGCAAAATATACAAACAGCTCACGCAGCTCAATATCAAAAAAACAAACAACCCAATCAAAAAATGGGCAGAAGACCTAAATAGACATTTCAGCAAGGAAGACAGAGAAATGGCCAAGAGGCACATGAAAAGATGCTCAACAGCACTAATTATTAGAGAAATGCAAATCAAAACTACAACGAGGTATCACCTCACACCCATCAGAATGGCCATCATCAGAAAATCTACGAACAACAAATGCTTGAGAGGGTGTGGAGAAAAGGGAACCCTCTTGCACTGTTGGTGGGAATGTAAATTGAAACAGCCACTGTGGAGAACAGTATGGAAGTTCCTTAAAAAGATAAAAATAGAACTACCATATGACCCAGCAATCCCACTACTGGGCATATACCCTGAGAAAACCATAATTCAAAAAGACACATGTACCCCAATGTTTATTGCAGCACTATTTACAATAGCCAGGACATGGAAGCAACCTAAATGACTGTCAACAGATGAATGGATAAAGAAGATATGGGGCATATATACAATGGAATATTACTCAGCCAGAAAAAGAAATGAAATTGGGTCATTTGTAGAGATGTGGATGGACATAGAGCCTGTCAGACAGAGTGAGGTGAGTCAGAGAAAAACAAATATCATATATTAACGCATATATCTGGAATCTAAAAGAATGGTACAGATGAACCTATTTGCAGGGCAGGAATGGAAAGGCAGATGTAGCGAATGCACGTGTGGACGCAGGGGGAGAAGGGGAGGGTGGGATGAACTGGGAGGTTTGACATAAATACACTATCTTGTGTAAAATATGTAGCTGGTGGGAACCTGCTGTATAGCAAAGGGAGCTCAGCTCGGTGCTCTGTGATGGCCTAGTTGGGTGGGATGGGGGTGGGGAGGGAGGTCTAAGAGGGAGGGGATGTGTGTATGCGTATGGCTGATTCACTTTTCTGTGCGGCAGAAACTAACACAACATTGTAAAACAATTATACCCCCATTTAAAAAAAAAAAAAAATGAAGGTCTGTGGTATTGGCTACACAGATTGGGTGGCCTGGGGGAAGGCTGGAGGTACACGTGTAGACTGGCCTTAAGAGACTGTTGTAATGGGCTAAGATAGTAAAAAGAGGGCCTAACCCCAGGTGAGGGATACAGAGGAAGAGTAGAAAGTGTGAGCAATGTGGTCAGAGATGATATTCGTACCTCTACGTATGGCACCCTGACACAGGTCAATGCTTAAGACCTTTGACATCTACACATGGGATTAAGCTCAACTGTTTGACCAAGGGCAGTTTTTTTCACCCCTCTACGACTCTATGTCCTCATCTGTTGAATGTGGAGATAACTAAACCTGCCTCAGTGGATAGTTGTGAAAATGAAAACTGGGATGACAGCTCCATAGCATTGAAGTACTCCTCCCAGGGAAACCACAAGACATCAACAAACAGCAGATGAACTTGAAACCATAGCGTTAAGACAGTCTTCACTTTTACATAGCCCTCTGTGGCTGCTTTCAGATAGGCCACCCTGTAGACTTCTTTAAGAATTGATATTGTTTTAGAGCCATTTTGCTCGATTAAAGAAGCCATACACACCATAACCAGGGTGAAGAATGCTCAGTAAATATCATCTTTGTGGTTTGCTGAAAAAACAAGCACTGGAGATATGAGACCAAAGCCTGTTCTTTGAGCACCAGTCCTGAGCATCGGGCACAGCAATGGTACCGGAGATTCGGTTATCTGAGCGCAGTGTGCATATGGTCATATATTAACAACTGCATACGGAAACGGAAAAGCTGTTTCCCAGCAATCTCATCACTTGGCTCTGGCAGTGAAAACCTCTTCTAAAATCCACACATCGTTGACTGGTCCACACAGAAACCCCTAGGCATTCAATGGATCCCATTTCCCATATCGTCTCTTCCACAGCTTATCCTTCTTTTTTCAGTTTTTGAGAAAAGCTCTTTAAGTGTGTCCAGCCCAATCCCCAGGTATTGGGGGTAGTTTCTCCAGCTTAGTAAAGCTTTAGGGGCCACACAGGCCTATTAACCCAACTGATTATGATTTGCTGGCTGTTCCTGTGCAGCCTGGTGGACCCCATAAGGAGAAGAGAGATCTGATGAGCTCTGGACTGCAACGTTCGGAAATCTATAAAGTCTATAAGGACATCATAAAACAGAATACTTTTCAGCTTTAAAAATTCAACTTTTAACAACATGGAAAAATACTCATGTGGTATGAAGTTCTAAGCGCAGAATGCAATACTATATGTGAGGAAGGAACCAAATATTCTCTTTGCCTGAAATGCTGTCCTTCCAGCTCATGCTTTCACATCACTTAGGGCTGCACACCCTTTACCTCTGCAGAGGTACAAGCATTCCATGTCAATCTCTATCCGTTGGCCTCTCAGTTCTTACCACTGCCCAACATTAGGTCATACATTTGTGTAATTTTTAAATTTATCATCTGTCTCCTTCACTAGAATACAGTTTCTGTATGACTGAGGACTTTGTCTTATTTGCCCTGCATCCCAGTGGTTAGGACTGTGCCTGACACAGATAGGTGCTTCATAAATTTTTGTTGAATGAATAAACAAGAAGGACTCAAATATTGGTTAAATGAATTAACTATCTTAAAGATACAAATGAACTTATTTACAAAACAGAAATAGACCTACAGATATGAAGAACAACCTTATGGTTACCAAAGGGGAAATGTAGCATGGAGGGATAAATCAGAAGCTTGGGATGAACACACACACACTACTACGTATAACATAGATAACCAACAAGTACCTACTGCATAGCACAGGGAACTCTACTAAATATTCTGTGATAACCTATATGAGAAAAGAATCTAAAAAAGAATGAATATATGTATATGTATAACTGAATCACTTTGCTGTACACCTGAAACTAACACAACATCGTAAATCAACTATACTCCTATAAAATTAGAATTAAAAAAAAGAATTAACTACCTAAAAATCGTTATGGAAATTAAGAGAGATAATGAATGGGAAAGCACGTTGTAAAGTCTGAGGCACAACCCAAATGTTTATTTATTACCATTATGATATG
This sequence comes from Eubalaena glacialis, assembly GCF_028564815.1. Taxonomy (NCBI): domain Eukaryota; kingdom Metazoa; phylum Chordata; class Mammalia; order Artiodactyla; family Balaenidae; genus Eubalaena; species Eubalaena glacialis. Next base: position 5,652,943 of record NC_083733.1, read on the forward strand.
TTGGCTGCATCAGATCAAAAATAATTTACAGTGACAAGGTCTTCATATGGACCATCTAGGTTTGAAGAGATTAATCCAGCTGAAGAGGCTTGAATGTAAATTATTACTTCCCAGTTGCAGTGGCACAGATGACTGGACAGTAGCATTTTTACTGGAATTGATTTGTAATCAATATTCACATAGGATTTATTACAGAATTTTCCTCTAATTATCCTAAGTGAACAATTCTGGTCAAAGGCTTTGCAGGGAAAGATAAAAGAAGGGGTTCTATAAATAAAGCTGGCTTGCAAGTGTTACATTCCACTCAAGTACCATGAATTATTTCCTTATTTTTATTGAGAAACCAGCAATATTATGATTTCCAGAATTTTACAGTCTTGGGTATGCATTATGCCCTTCTTTTCTTAACTATTACTTCCAGGTACTGCCTTTTTTAATAGAAGCCCATTATTCTGGATCGGGGCTCGAAGAGCAGCCATAATTTTGGTCACTTTTGCCTCACGGGGGGTGGAGGGCAGAGTTGCTGTCTAAATCCAATTCAAGAACATTGCTAGTGGTCTTAAGCCAGAATAAGGAGCAGCCTACTTTCGGAGCTGCCTTGAACACTCACCTAGAAGATTTACTATAATATCATTTATAATATCCCTTTGTTCATGACATGAACGTTTTCGCTCATAGACTTCTTGGGGAGAATATGGTATGTGATTGAGATGTACCATATTCTCTTTGAAAAACTATTGGGGATGGAACCTAAGCCCTCAGAGGAACGTGTATCAGCGGTAATAATCAATAAATTGCCTTCCAAGAAGAAGTTACCGTAGGATTTTCTTTGCTAAGTGGGGAAGAATGTTTCCCCCCGCTGAGGGCAAGGACCTGGTGCTGTTCCTGACAGTATTCCCAGCACCCAGAGCAGAGCCTGGTCATTGCAGGCACAGGGCAGATCACTGTGGAAGGAATGTTTGAAATTCAAGGCTGGAGTTGAATTGCTCAAGACAAGGGGGAAATGGAGAGGACACCACCAGAGGGTCCCCTTTCTTATTACATACAGGGCTCACCCTCTCCTTCTTAATAAATATCCAACATCACTAAAGAATATCAGTTTGAAATAACACCAAATTATTAGACTGTCCAAGGTACACATAGCTCTATTCAACCCCATTTGCTCAACCTGATTTTATCACTTCCTACAACGATCAATTCCTCTAACCATCAACTCCTGTTTGGATCTGATAGGCCAAGAGCCTGACCCGACCCACCCCCACCCCCGCCAAAGTAAACAATGAACCATTTGATAATGCAAGTCTCCTGGTTCAAGGCATGTTTTCAAATATGTGGGCTTTGGTTCACTGCCATGTCTGCTTTAGTTTCTTGGTTAGCAAAGAGGCGTGACTACCTCTCCCATCTCATCTCAGAGCCCTCTGGAGGTTCTCTGTGTTGCACGTTGGCCTGATTTTCAGACTGAAACAAGAACAGAGAAAGGATGGGTCCGTGACTTGATGCTGATCCGTGGCAGAATCCTAAAACCGGTCATTAAACATTCGGCCCAGAAGGAAGCTAGTATATGTTTGTGGATTGCAATAAAACACTTTCTCTCTGTGGTATGCAAGATTATTTTAGATGGGGTAAGGATGAAATTTTGAGATTTATTGCTTATGTGTGATAAGCCAACAATAAGTATTACACAAAATCTATGTCTATACAGATATTAGAGAATTAGGATCAGGTAAAGCTGGCAGCCAAAGGGAGCAAAAATCATGAATTTGGGAAATGAATGACTGACATCGGGGAAACACAGCATCAGTGCTTATAGCAAGCCCGCCTCACAAGCAGCATCAAATGCTTTGTGTTAGGGCCTCCAGTTGCCCGAGTTGGCTTGGGGTGAATGAACCCTGCACACTTCTGCCCAGGGCCCACCCTGAGTCCCTGAGAAGTACAGGCTGCCTTGTCTTGTCACACTGCCAATTTCAGGAATTCTATTTTGCCTATTTAAAAATATTGCTGGAGCTGGATCTGAGGCTGCCTCTGAATAAAGAGGTTTTGTTTGCAGAAAATTTATAAGCAGAGTGACTCACAAGGCAGTGGAAATGTGGCGGAAGGAACAGGCAAAGGGAAAATGCAATCATGTTACTGTTCTTAGAAAAGAAAGGAAGGACGGGAAGGGAAGAGGAGGGAAGGGAGGAGAAGAGAAACACAGAATCTGTAAAAATGTCTTTGGTATGAGGAAAAGTAGTAAATCTATAAATGTAAATGATGTATAAATAATTCTTATCATGAGAAAACACGCCTGGGAGGATAGAAGATGATAGATAGGAACGTGTCTTGAAAAATATGAAGCATCCCCTAAACTTGGAGGAGAATGATTAAGTGCTAAATCCACACAGATGAACGCCTTCACACATACAGACAGGACCTGCCTTCACACACGGATTCACACCTACACATGTGTGTTGTGCAGAAGCCCAAGGATTTACACACTCACATCTTTTCCATGGATATTGACATCCATAATTCATGCTCTCTACTTCATGATGTAACTATTTTAAATTTCATAATGGGGGTAGCTTAATAAGGGAAGCTTCCCATTGTACAAGCAGTGGTTTTAATTCTCAGATGCCCAAAACAAACTGTATTTCCTTGTGGGTATATTACTGCAATGAAACATGGCCACATCCCAAACTGTAAACCCTGAGCTTGTCGACTTTCCCATATAGAGCTGTTTCCTAAATACACATTTTATTCCACCCAAACACAGCATGACAGGGCCATCTTAGCACTAAGAGAGTCATTAAGTACTCGTGTTATACAGTTTTAATTACAAGCTGCCCCCTTTTTGGGCTTATTTCAATAGATTATTGCCCTGCTGTGTAATACTGTATAAAGAAACAGCAGTATCTCTTGCTGGTATATTGTGGAAATTAAAATTCTCAATACTACTTCAGTAATTAATTTCCAAAGAGAAACCAGTTTAGTTTAATAAAGAGATTAATGAAAATGTTGCAGAAGATATATTTTTCAGGAGGTGTGGTACATTATTTTCTTGCATTCGAAATAATAGAACCATTTCAAAGGACTTAGTAAATCTAGCCTCAATCAATTCTGTTTAACTTACCATAGAAATGCTTTTTAGGGGTTTTAAAGAAGTAGGGCAGACAAACCAGATCAGACCATCCCCAAGGTACAGAGGGACTGAATGCTTCTCCGGGGGCCACATTCTCTGGATGGCGAGCTGTTGTGTGTCTAGGGCTATTTGGTGAAGAGCAAGTTTAGAAGGAAGTTGGTCAGAAGTCAAAGACAAGGTCATGGGAAACTGTACGCAGGGTATCGGGTAGAGACGGGCGGTGGATGAAGCATAGGACCTAACCCACTACTACCACCCCCTCCCCACCACTGAGGTCAACATAACCTTTTTTCTTTTACAAAGTGCTTTTTACAGACTGTATATTATTACATTTATTCTTCACAACGTCCCTAGGAGGTGTATATTATCATCATCAAACTCATTCAATACATGAGGAAATTTACAGTATGGAGAAATCAGGCGATTTTCCCAACATCGCAGCTAGTAAATTAGAGAGCTGGATTCAAATTCAAAACTTATTCCAGATCCCGTGTTCTTAAAACATACCACATTCACTTTGTCAAATGCCCATTCAGGATTTTCTGGGGTGGTCCCATACTACACCAACTATGGAACGAGACCTGGGAGTAAGGATATACCATGACTGAGGTGGGCTGCGAGGGTTCAGTGGACTTAGAAAGTGGTTCTTTGGGACAAGAATAAAAGAATCAATGAGCGAGATGGTGTTGATAGAAACAAAGGGATTTTGCTCTCTTCCATCCCTGCAATGGAGTCATAAAAGGTGTAGAGATACAGAGGCACGGTGTGTTGTGAAGAAAAACCAGTTATTCAAACTATACATGGAGTGGTAGATTAACTAAAGGCAGCAACCTTAACTGATAACAACATGAAGTTCCAGGGATCTTTCTGTTGCCAACAGGATTAGATGTTTTATAGTTGGGACCAGGTGAATTGGTAGCACTATGCAGCCAGAACCACCAAGGGCTCATACTTCCATATTTTCTCTGCAGGCTTTCTGGACCGAGGTGGCCCCAGAATTCTTAGTGGGCTGGGGATCCCTCCTCTGCGTTCCCACAGCACTCTGTACCCTGCTGTAACACTTTCGATACTATTCTAGTAACTGTTTAGGAATTTCATTCTCTCGCCAGACTGCATCTTTATATCTTCCACCCCCAGGTCCAAAAAGATGAACCTGGCACAGTTTAGATAATCAATATTTGAGACATAAAGGACAGAGTGTCTATCTATTATGCTTACAGAAATAATATGTTACCTAATATTTTAATGAAATTTCATAATACAAATCTGTGATGATAGGATTTGTCCTGCACTTTAGATGTTCTCAGGAGTCCTGGGAAGGGGAATTGTGACATGGAGGCAGGCCATCCTGTGAGTTTTCTGCGCTGATGTAAATTATGTTAAGCTACAATACAACAGTTGCATTTCTAAGAAGCCTCAGGTTTTCAAAAATTGCTTTTCTAATAGAAAAGGAGATGCTAGAGAGTTCTGGACTCACTAAGTTATTGTTTTTCCATTTAAAACATTGACCATAAAGGCATCTTTATAGATAAAATGTATTTGATTACTGAAAGCTAAAGCCGAGGAGGTTGGCTGGTCAGACTGGAATACAACAAACCAAAGATCTTCTTTGATGACCCTCCAAACTTTCTGCTTTGGCCTTGTTCTTGCAGTTCAGCTGTGGCCAAGTTCATGCCACACAGAACCCAAGAACCAATGGGACAGGCAAGCAGAGCAGCTCCAGGCCTCTCTGTTATGTTCTCAGCGCTCATTTCCTGTGAACCTGTGCCCACCTTCCACTGTTTACTCAGTCGTGGATCATGGAATAGAAATCATATTCCTTAGTTAGTCAATCACACTGTGTTCTGTTCAAATTTTGATAACTTTGTAGTGTGGGAGGAATGCCTACACCTAGGAAAATTATTGAGACCAGGATGCTACACACACACGTAGTGAAATTTGTATTTCATTTCATGTCATTAATGCTTTCCAAAAATGTGATATATCTATAGATCTATATATCTATCTATATCTATAGAGCTATAGATATATAGTATCTATATATCTAGATATATAGTTACCATATCTAAAACTATAGGCATATATATAGAGAGTTTATATATAATATACATATAGATATAGTTTATATATAATTAAACCCAGTCTGGAATGTTTCTGTAATTCATATCACACAAGTGAATGCACAAATCAGAAAAAAGTATCTAACAGATTGTGTGTCCTGACTATTAGTCTGGAAAAAATGTGGTAACTGTAGGAACAGCTGTGGTGCCTGCCATGGCATTCTTGAGCCAACTGGCAGCAGCATTTCTATGAACAGAACCAAGATGTGCCAGACGTGCCAGCTGCACACAGCTCAGGCATAGACAGTTACCATCCAGTTGGTGTCTTGTTTGTGCTCCCACGGAACTTCTGAAATTCCTTTCTACATATTGCGAAGGTTACTTATAACATGGATATGGATACATACATATGTGTGTGTGTGTGCATATGTACGTATACATATATATCACTGTATTTTTAAATTATTATTATGTCAATTACTATTATCAGGGGTTTGCTCTGGTCCTATCACTCTGTGAATATCCATGCATGAGTGTGCACGTATGCACATGTGTGTATGTATGTGTGTATGCCTATCTATCTCTACCTACCTAACTTTTAATCTGTACAATTGCTCTGGAAAGGATATTATCATCACCTTTTTTTGATGAGGCAATCGAGGCTCTGAGAGGTGAAGTAACTTGTTCAAGGTTACACAGCTGGAATTAACTGAGGTGGGATTAACGATCAGAGCTGCTGCCTTTCAAAGCCTGGGCAATTAGCCATCACTTTATCAGGCCTCCTTTTCATGAACAGGGATCGTGTCTTATTTATGATTGCATTTTCGATGCCTAACACCATGCCTAGAATAGAAAGTAAACTGATAGTCTGTTGAATGTTTGGGCAAACACATTCACGAAGGAAGGAAGTTGAGGTGATGTAAACATAGCAGGCACTTTTCACTGTTTATTTCAAATCCTTCCTTTTTGGCAGAATAATCATTTATATCTGGGGTCCACCATTTCCCACACAGCCATGTGGCCACGGAGGTTATCCCCATCCAAACAAAGAGATAAATCATGATAATCTACCATTCTTGGTCACCCCACTTTCCTTGCCAGCAATTGGTTTAGGATAGACATTTCACCTGGTCTGGCCAATGAGGCATGACACGTGCTAGGTAAAGGAGCTTCCAGGAAAGGGGAGAAAAAAGAGATGCAAAGGAAAATACACTCTCTTCTTTCACCTAAAGCTGATATGCCTGCCTGCGACATTTGTGGCTGTGCAGCTGTCCTGCACCCATGGAAAGAGTCAGCCTGAGGATAATGTAGTAGGCTAAGAGTGACAAAGCAGAAAGATGGAAAAGAACCTGATCTTTGATGCTGGAGAGATGCTGAATTAACCATCCCTTTAGCTTTCCTACACCTCCAGGCTTCATTTTGTGAAACGAGAAATATTCCTCATGGTTTACAACATTTGGATTGGGGTTTTCCGTTAATGATTTCCAACGGCTTTCTAACTGTGTCAACCAACAACGCAGGTCCTTGCTGCACTTTTGGGTTTCACCAGCTCTGTTCCCCCCACCCCCCAAATCCCTTCTGCTGAAGAGGAAAGCGAGGCTGGAGATCGTGGCAAATGAAGATGTTGAAGCAGACACGGACAGCAACAGCAACAGCTGTCGCAACAGCTGCAATCAGAGCATGACTAGAGAAGGCTCAGCTGAGAACTGGAGGTCCCTGTGGGTCACAACGGAAGGTTACAAGGAGACACCGCCACCTGTGACCAGGAACGGCGAGTGAAGGCTAAGAAGCACTTACCCGTGGGCAAAGAGAAGACTCGAGAAGAGGTGAAAGACCACGAGTGAGGTGAAAGGCAGCCACAGTTGGTGATGTCTGTGGTGCGGGGACCTTGAACACCCCTATGGGATTTACCGGCTTAATGCTTGCTATATAATTTTCCCCACTTAGGCTTCTTGGTCTTGAGTCAAGAGAGTTGGTAAGGGGCTAAGTCTGCCTTTCTAATTTTTTAGGTGTTTCCAGGAGCGTTGAGAGGGGAGACCATGCCAGCAGAAGCCAACCTCTGGAAAGGGACTGTCTGGGGACACACAGATGAACACACTGACATGCCTGTTATAATCAGACTAGCTGCCATTAATGAACTGTAATAATATCTGATGATATGGCTAAGCCACATGCTGAGGATCATATTTTAAGGGGCTATTTTCCACATCAACCATCTAGGAAAGAGTCAAGATCCTGCATTTGAAGGACGGTCAAAGAATCTGCCCTCAGATACCTGGGATCTGTCACGTGGAATGGCTGGGAGATCTTTGCGTACCTCTAAAGGGAAGAATCAGGAGAAAATGGATATTTTTGAGAAGACAAATCTGAGCTCAGTACAAGGCAGTTACTTATAGCCTGATCTTCTGAAAATGAAAGGTTACTGTTACATTCTCATCTACCACTGGAAACGCTCCAAGTGTTTGAGAAGAAACTGGACGACCACCTCAGGCAAGAGGATGTTGTGTGCAAAAAGTTGAAGTAGTTGATTTCTGCAATTATTTCGCATCTGAGACCTTATGGAAACACCCATATCACTGAATCCACAGGAATGAATGCCAAGTCTCTTTAGGAGCTACGAGTCCTGTTTTTTCTCATATAATCACACTCAGCCCATCCATCTTTTCCTTCCTTCCTTATTTATATCTATTTCTATAGTGTATTCATTTATTTAACAAGATGTTATTGAATACCAGACAATATGCCAAGATCCAAGAATATCAAGTTTAAAAGAATACATCCCCATTTCCTATGACTCACTTAGTCATTCTTAGGACAAACAACATAGTATCAATTTAGCTGGTTGGTTTGAAATATAATTATATCAAGTCTAATGAATTTAGACTAATTGGCAAAAATCTCATCACTTGGTAGTCCAAGTAGGCAACACGAAAAACGATGGGAGAAGGCTTTTAAAACAGAAAATCCCGATCATCAAAAACCACGCCAAATACTTTAGAAACACCTGCAAAAGAAAACCTGTTGATGTTTTTGTTTCAAGTTATCCCAGTCTGTTTATTATATCCATTTCATGAATTTTTTAGGAAACCCTTTCACTTGAAAGTTATGAAGTTTTTGGAATTTTTTTTCATTTTTCTCTATAATTTTTTTCCTGCTTTAGATTTCTTTTTAATTCGGATGGTTATTCCCAAAGTGAAGATGGGGCACTCCAGCGAGAACATTCCCCTGGGTCCTCAAGAAAATCCAGGTTTTTTAATATGCAAAACATGTTCATATTTCCCAAGGGCTAAGAGCATAATTAGAAAAAACACTTGGGGGCTTCCCTGGTGGCGCAGTGGTTGAGAATCTGCCTGCCAATGCAGGGCACACGGGTTCGAGCCCTGGTCTGGGAAGATCCCACATGCCGCGGAGCAACTAGGCCCGTGAGCCACAACTACTGAGCCTGCGCGTCTGGAGCCTGTGCTCCGCAACAAGAGAGGCCGCGATAGTGAGAGGCCCGCGCACCGCGATGAAGAGTGGCCCCCGCTCGCCGCAACTAGAGAAAGCCCTCGCACAGAAACGAAGACCCAACACAGCCAAAAATAAGTAAATAAACAAATGTGGGGTTTAAAAAAAAAAAAAAAGAAAAAAGAATATTATTAAAAAAAAAAAGAAAAAACACTTGGCTCTTCACCTGGACTCTACAGTATTTGAAAGGACGTGGAATTTCCTCTTTTCAAACAAAACGCCTGCCCCAAGTCTACTTTTATTGACAAGCATTTCAGGGGAGACAGCGTGGGGAAAAGTTTCCTCCAGCTCTGTCTCCCTGCATATCTGATTATGGCACAGCCGTGCAGACTTAATGTCCTCTTCCCTGTGGATAAATCCGAGAGATGGAGCCCATTACCCACCATGTGGTCTGGGGAAATTACACTTAGAGAAGGTCACATGAGGCTAAACCCCACGCCCAGGTCTCCAGGGGTGCCTGCTGTTACCCTGTTATATTCAATTTATACAACTGAATATTAAAAGAGAGAAGCCGGTTGTGTCTTCCACCTGGATGTTTCAGGAAACTCCATGGCTATGAATCACTCGGTAGCTTCTCACTGTGCCAGCATGAAGACAGCTGTACCAGGTAACCTCAGACACGAAGCCTTCCCACGTGTTACTGTTAAATTAAAACCTGGTAGGTTGGAATGACTCCAGGACGGGACGGGACACATCTGATTAGTGACTGTCACCTAACTTTCTGCCCTGCACAAAATGAAGAAAAGAGAAAGACACTACTGTCTTCGTCTTTCAGGTTTATTGCAGGTTCCTCAGCTCAGCATAGTGACATTTTGGATGGGATAACTTCCTTGTTCTGGGGGCTGTCCTGTGCATTGTAGAACCGTTAGCAGCCTCTCTGGTCCCCACCCACTAGATGCCGGAACTCCCAACCCAGCCGTGACAACCAAAACTGTGTCCAGTCAGTGCCAACCATCCCCTGGAAGGCACAATCATTCCTAGTAGAGAACTCTCACGTTAAGCCAATGGTTAAGTTAATAATATCTGTAATGTGCTTGGCCCAGAGTTAGAACTCAGCAAAGAGCACTTCTTTCCCTCTCATTTCCATTTAGATGGTCAGTGACCCAGCGTTCCATTGTTGTGTCTGCCTGCCCATCACACACGCCCCTTTGGATGGTGACTAAAGCAGGTGATTGCCCTGTTGTTGGCTCTGTCAGTCAAGATGCCCTGTCCTCCCCTAAGGGGTGGACCTGTGACCCAAGGTAGGCCACTTGGACCCACCCTGGAATTTGGGTATCTCTGCAAGGACCCAAGGGGCCCTTGGCGTTGGTTAATTCACCTGAAGGGAATGCCACCAGTTCCTGCCACCAAAGCCCAGAGCTTCTTGGTTTCATGGCCTCTCTAAAGATCTGCTTCATCAGTTTTACTGTCAATTCTGGGAGCTTTTCAGATATGTTCTTTTTTCATTTTCAACTTCATCCAAGTGGTTTTAAAAAAATTTTCAACGAAGGTAAATAAAGGACATAATCATTCTCTAGAAGTGAGTGGCGAGACAACACGGCGACCTTGACATAATCATTCTCTAGAAGTGAGTGGTGAGACAACACGGCGACCTTGAAGGAGAAAGGGATGTTAGCGGATGGGGCTGCGGTGGCTGCTTGGAAACACAAGGTTTCCTCTTTGTGTTTTCTCTCCCGTCAGTATTCAAAGTGTGGTCTGGGGCCCAGCAGCATCGGCACCTGGGAGCTGGTTGGAGATGCATCTCAGGTCTACCCAGACCCCCTATGGTCCCAGGTGATTCTAATGCACACGCATTTGTGGGGTACTCCCCAAGAGAGGCTGAGATAAACGGCAATCACAGTGCCCACAGGCTCCCTTTGGTGGGATTCTGGGCCAGGCAGAACCCACCATGCCGGGGAGGAGACAGAGAAGGAATGGATACTAATAAAAAATTTATTCTTTCCAAAACCCCAGACACTCATCCCTGCCCCTCCACTTACATACTTTCAGAGAAATATGCTCTTACCTAACAACTTGGATCAGTGTTTTTAAAACTGGGTGTCACAATTCATTTTCAGATTATGAAATCAGTTTATAGGTCAGAGCCAGTGCTTCAAATAACAGAAAGAGTAGAATAGAAACTGGAAAGCAAGCACCACCTAGGGTAGAGAGTCAGTATTTTGTGTGTGTGTGTGTGTGTGTGTGTGTGTGTGTGTGTGTATTGAGGGTACTGGATTGTGATGTAAAACCTATTTCTTTTATTTATTTACTTATTTAGTTAGTTTTTTTGTTTGTTTGTTTGTTTGTACTGCAGGTTCTTATCAGTCATCAATTTTATACACATCAGTGTATACATGTCAATCCCAATCGCCCAATTCAGCACAAAAAAGTTTAAAAGTCACCATCTTTGACCTTCACCAAGAGTTGTCCCAAGAAAGAGCCGTATAAGAATTGTTTCATCTCTCCATCTTTTAACTGTTAAAATTACTCAACACTTATGTCCATTGGGTTCCATGATGACCCACCACAGATTCTCCTCAGAATTCAGGCCCCTAAAGAAGTTTGCTTCTTTCTTTGGAACAGGTGCTCTGGTTCACAGCACAGGAACCTGGAGCTCAGTTTTAAGTCAACCGGTGAGTTTCTTAGGATTCCAGACTGAGACCTTTTCTATTTGGCTTTGCCTTGTCTTACATACATGATTCTCAAGTGCTCCTCTGCCTGTGTTACATGTGTGTATGTTGCACACCCCTTTTTGGAGACAGCCGTAACATAAATTAATAAAACAACCCAACGTATAAACTAACACACAGAACCCCCTTGGCTGCCCAAACAAGGGCAGAAAGCATAGTAAAATCGTGCCTGGGGATTTTGTTTTCCCCACGCACAGAAGACAGACCCCCCAGTCAGCATCATCTAACCTTTACTGAAGACTCACTACGTGCCCAGCAGGGTGTCAAGCGCTTGAGAGAGACTCACCCATTTCATTGGGAGAAGCAGCCAATGGCGTGGATACTGGATCCTCTTATCTCCATTTCACAGATGACAAAAGGAAGCTCAGAGACGCTTTCCCACCTCGTAAGACCTGCGCCAACCTGCTTTAAGCTCGCCCTCTGAGCCATGGTCCCATCCTGTCACCTGCCCAACGCCTCCAGCAGACCTCCTCTCCCTGTCCCACCGCAGCCATAACGAGGAACACGCTTGGCCCCCTTCCCATTGAGACACAAGTCCACGACTGGCAATTATGGGTGATACTATGACACGGCACACAAGCTTCCTTTTATCTTTTCCATTTCCCTTTGTTTATATATCAAATGGAACAGCACTCACCCTCTTCAAAGGGAGAAGGAGGGGCAGTGATGTGGAATGAACCTTTCAGAAGTGGAATTTGATGGTGAGTGACAGGTTTACTTGAATTAGAAGGTATGAGGACTTGTCACGTGCCTGTCATTTATAGCATCGTGATGTGCTCTATGCCATTAACTTTTAATTAGCTCAATTAGAGCAGAATGTCTGACACCACAACGAGCACATATAAACACCCCTGTTGATGTCATGTTAAATTAATGTCTCCGAATGGCAGATTCTCTTCTTGCATTAATGCGTTTGCCACCCTGGCTCTGTTAATTGTCCCTGGCACTATGTGTTGGTCACATCTGAGATGTGCCAGTGGTCCCCAGGCAACTCCAGAAAGCCGCCCAGAAGACAGAACACGGCACCCAGTCTTTCACAGGCTGCCTTTCTCTCATCTTGATCAGCAGCAGACACACTATTTTCAGCATTAAGGCTTCACTGGCATACTTTTCCTCATGTAGCCACTAAAGCTGGCTAGATATCTTTGAGTCTGATTTTTTCTGGGTACATTAAGAAGGTTCATCTTAAAAATCAGGAACCAGGGTTGTTAAAGCAGACTATTCTCAACAGGGTGTTGCAAGTTCAAATATGCTACACCTTTTTCGGCTCCTTCAGCTGAAAATATTAGCAGTTGAAACATTTTTTTAAATAGTCAGACTTTGGCTATGCCTCTGTAGAGCTATGCTTTTTAGCTAAATCAATGCCTTCACTCATCTTAATGAACGTTATTAGTACAATTCATGGCCTACATCAAAAATAGCCCCTAAACAACCACCAATTTGTGCTTGGTTATAAAGGTGCTTGGTTTAATCTATCACCTCACATATTTCATCAAGAGCGTGTAATAATAAATCTTTAAGACAATCAGCGTTGCTGGTGTGCGGCCCCACCCACTGGGGTTCATCTTCCTAACAGATTCATAGAGGTACCTTCCCCTGACAGGTTTCCTTCTGTAAACTTCTTACGTCAAGGACCCAACATCAGAGAACTGGGACCGATGGAGACAATGAATTGAACCTAAAAGCTGAAGGGAGTGAGGAAGGGGGAGACCAATGTTCTTGAACCTTGGCTTTTGGGATTGGTTTAAATGCTGCTTATATTTATTTTATCATTCCAGTTTTAGTAAAAAGAAAATACAGATGGATTCCACTTAAGCTGCAGCTGTACGGGGCTTCTTTGGATTTGTCAAATATACCATCACTTTCCCTCCTCTTAGCCTTTGCACATTCTGTCCCTTTGTCCACGATGCACCCCTTTCTGTGTGTGGCTCACTCCTGCTCACCCTCAGGTAAGAAGGACTGGACATCTCTTCTTCAGAGAAGCCTTCTTCCATCCCCAGACTTGGTTAAGATCTCCCATTCTGCGTTCCTATGATGTCCCGTAATTTTCCTTAAAAAAAACTCATCACTTATTGTTCAAAGTCTGCTTCCTTACCAGATACTAAGCTCAAGGGCAACCACCTTTGCCTACTGTTCCCACAACACAGAGCAGACAGGCCCTGAGAGAGATATAACAGGTCAGCAACACGTATTTGTCAGAGAGAGGAAAAGTTAGGGAGCGTGAACTACATCAGGGCCCATCACAACTCCCCAAGGGCAAGGCCAGGCTGCAAACCTCTGAGGGGCTCAGGAGGGACTGGGAACTGCTTGTGAGCAGGGACCATATGCCCTTCACTGCAGGTGCCTGAAATATTTTTAATGTTTTGAAAGATTCTCTTCAATCTCCTTGTGGCCTGGAAGGGCTCTGAGTTGATGATACTTAAAATGAAAGCACCATTCGTTTCTGATTATCTTGGAGCATCAATTCCTCATAAATACTTAAAGTTTTTAAAAATTTCACTTACACTGAGCCAATTTATATACAGCTGGTTAATCCTCAACAGCCTTTTAAGGTTGGATCTAGGTCAAATTCTCCCAGGTTTGACCATCATCAGGCTGTCAACTTCTCCTTTCTGATACATACTATGTGCTCAGCATCTAGTCAGTTTCTCCATAAAGTGTTTTACCAATGTTGTCTCCTATAATCTTCATAAAAACCTTATGGATTAGGAACCAATATTCTCATTTTACAGATAAAGAGACAGAAAAGCTATAAAGCTTGCTCAGTCAGGAAGAGGCAGAGTTGGGCTTTGAACCCAGTCCTGTCCACACCATAGCACCACTCTACGATGAATATGACAAATATCACAACTGAAGTTGTCTCAGATTGCTGAATTCATCCTGCTGTTGGACCAGGGAAGCAATGTGTCTAGATGCCAAGAAGGGGACTCTCGGGGGGATTAAATGAGGCTTGGACAGCTGGGCCAGCACAGCCCTCACAGGAGGAGCCAAGCTGGGGCAGGACACATGTGCCAGTCTTTGCTGGGCATGATGGCAGGGACTTTCTCACGTGGAGCCAATGCCAAGTCCCTGAATATGCCCATGAAGACATTTCCCAACCTGTAAGAGGCTGAATTGTCTTTAACTGTGGGAAAGCCATTTTCTACATGCAGTCCTAATTTTCTAAAGCAAATAAAAATAGGCACCTTGCAACTAACCCTAGTTTAAAGCTGGGGAAGTGGGGGAGGCCTGGCCTTCGGGGCCGCATCTCCACTTCTTTTTCTAATTTCAAAGCCCACTGTCACAGCCACACATCCCATGATGAGAAATGGGCTTCATGTGCCCCAACTTGGCACACGTTCAACAACTGAATACTCAATCTTTCCCACAGTCAAGTTCCTCTAGAGTCAGTATTTATTATTAAAAATAATAACAAGAGCTTTTGTGCATTCCTGCTGCTTCAAGAGCCATCTGTCACAGACACCTTGGGCAAGGAAGCTATGAAAAGCATGAGGAGCGCTTTGATTAGCTGCAAAAACACAAGAAAGAGCTGGCCTCCTGCTTTTGGACAGATGAATTTTAGCATCTCAGCCAGTATTTTCCCCTACTAGGGACATTTTTACAAGGCATTTAATTGATCCCATTAGATTCGGTATAGGAATCAGTTACCTTTATAGTTACAGTCAGCCAATAAGAGAAGCTGGGCCAGTCGCTTTTACTGTGGGTCTCAAATTGGAAGAAGCACAAAAAAGCTAAGCAAAAACCCTGAGAGTTATTGAACGGATTCAAGGCTTGGGTTTTTTAAAAAAATTATTTATACCTCACGTGAATCCACAGTGGATTCGAGGTAGCTTGCAAAACTAAGCACAATAATGTGGAATTACAAATAGATGAAAAGAAGGGTCAGTGAAGAGAGAAAAGGAGGGAAAGATGGACATGGCATGCCATCCGCAGATGTAGTTATGCTTGAACCACAAATCTGACGCTGTGTGTCTTGTCAGCCAAAGTGGAAAGGAGAAATATTGATAGTAAATGACGTAAATGGCTGATGTAAATGTAAATGGCTGATGGTGGTGAAGGACAACTCAAGGCACTTTTCCAAAAGGATTCCTGAGTCTCAGATCAGGAGTCTTCCTAGAGGGTCCTGGCACCATAGACCCTCAATTCCATTTCGAGTAATGACCAAGGACTGGATGCCAGGTAGTGAGCTACAGACTTTCTCACGTATCGTATAGCAGCCCCATGACATAGCTGTGGTCCCATCCCCCAGATGGGCAGGCTAAGACTCTAAGAAGTGACATAACCTGCACCAGGGCGCATGACAAATAACTGGTTCCAAAAGCGGCCAGCTCACTCCCACACTCAGAGTTGACCTCTCCGGCCACCATCTTTGAGTCAAGGGAACACTGGGGTGTGCCCTCCTTAGGAACTCTGATCCGATCCAGGGGCCGCTCACTCTTTTGGCCTCAGTGGGCTGGCTCTCCATCCACAGATGGATTCTGAGCGGAACGTTATTACCACAGAGATTTGGGAGAGTTCAATTCCACTGTATCTGTATGTACTATATATGTCCACGTGTATGTGTGTGTTAGAGAGTACAGAGCGCCCCGTTTCTTAAATATGCGAATCTATTACATAGATGTACCTGCATGTGTGCACAGGCAGTGGTGCATACATAAATGGCAATTCTAGGTGGAAATAACAATAACAGCCATAGCTAACACTTAGAGCACTTACTGTGTGCGCCAGGCTCTGTGCTATCCATGTCCCGTGACCTTCTTTAAGGGCATTTGGAGCAGGGCAGCAGTTTGCTCTGTCAAACCACAGCAAAATGACACCTGAAAGGGCAACATGGCTCGTGGAGCTCACTGAAAGGCTAGGTGACCCCTTCAGGTGACAGCTCATCAATGTCATCAGCTCGGCTCGTCTTTCACGTGCTCCGACCTGCTTTACAATGAGGCGCACGGGTATCTCACGGCTGATGGCGTGGGTCTCTCAACGTGACCGCACAGCTCTCTGCCTCAGACACAGGCTGCCTCTTGCTTTGATCAAGATGACTAACTGGTGGGAAACCCAGGTGGAGAAGGCAGCTTTCCAGGGTCACAGCGGCATCACGCTCTGAGCTTCAGTGCGCAGAATCCACATAGAATGGGCCATCTCAGTTACACTACTGTTAGACCCCCAACTCTAGCAGTGGAGGACAGCGGGACCCCCTCCAAACTACTTGCCCATAGGAAGCCTTTTACAGAATTATGAAATAGAAACAAATGCAGCTTAGAGGATTTTGATATAAAAAATGCAACTTAAAAAAAATTGAAGGCTGGTTTGAAACTTTTTCCCAATTATTTTACTTCCAGGATGACAAAAACAACAAGATTTATGAGTGACAGTTTTCACTTCTTCATTGAGTACTTACTCTGTGCCAGGAGCTGTGCTGAAGATTCGATAGGCACTACCTCAATCCTCCTAGTACCCAGTAAGCTTGGTTTAATTGTCAGACCCACTTTAAAACCAGGATGCGGAAGTTCAAACAGTTGAGGTCACCTGCCCAAGGTCAGATTGGGATTTGACCACAAGTCCATGTGAGTCCTGAGCCTATTGTCTTAACTCAGGACTTCTTGCCTTACTGACTACTCACCTCTTACCCTATTGACCTCTTACCCTGTTGACATTTGGGACTAGGTCGTTCTTGCTTGCGGGGGCTGCTCTGTGCACTGTGGGATGGTGAACAGCATCCCTGTACCTTAGATGCCAGCAGCGCTCCCCTCTCCATTCGTGACAATCAAAAATGTCTCTGGATGTTGCCAACTTTCCCCTGGAGGGGAATCACCCCCAGCCCAGGCTGAGCCTTAGTCAATGTGCTGAGCTCCCCAGCGTGGCTGAGATGCCGACGCTCACCACTGAGCTACATCACACAACTGCTTGTCACACCCGATTTGGCTCAGCCTAAGCCCCCAAGAGTCCTCAGCACAAGAAAGGAGGATGAGATTCGCTTTTAAGAACAGGTGTACTCCTAAAATGTTTTCCATAAACACAACTTTATAATGGTTTCAAGATGATCATCCTTGCTTAATAAAATCTTATTTCCCTGTTTGCATTCATTAGGAGGTTATGGCCATGATTATATTAACCATAATGTCCTAATAAATACTTGCCTAAAGATACAGCAAATACATCAAGAGAAATTAAAACTTTCTCCTCAAATTTTAAAAATGCCACTCATATCCCAAAATAAAAATATACTTGGGGGGCGGGGAGGCTAGCTCATCGGCTTGACACAGGAGTGGAAAGACGTAAAAGGGGGATGGTAAGACCTGGGGTAACGTCAGGGCTTGACCTCCCCTCCCACCCACAGATCAGTCTACACAGGCGCACCCAGCCTCGGAGGGTCTTCCTGGGGAAAGAGGCACCCCTCTGGGTCTGCATGTTAAATGCTTATAAAGCTCAGCTGGGTGGGGGCAGGTGCCTTTCTTCGTGTGTACCTCCCTCCAGGCAGCCTCAGCTCTGATGTCCAGCCAGGCGACGGCACGCAGTGCCCCGATCTACCACAGACTATGCCTGCTCCTCGGATGGAACCCAGCCTCCAGCTGCCATCCAGCGGTGGTCAGCAAGGTGGGGAGACAAGGTCTCTGTTCCCCAGCCCATCCATCTAGATCTCCGAGGCCTGGCCTTTCAGCTAAGACCCCAGAGACAGTTGACTCACCTCCTAATATTTCTTCAGATTTATAGTTATGGGAAATCTAACTTAGATCAAAAGCATTATATCTTAAAGGCAGTGATAACTGACAATTACTATTACTCTATCACCCCATGGGTATAGTCATTTAGCTGAAGGGTTAGCTGCTAATGGTCTCAGGTAACTTGAGTTATTTGGCCTCTCTTATCTCTTGTCCCTACGGCAAAGAAACAACTACTTGGTTGTTCAATGACAGTGCTGTTTTGGGGGGTTGTTAGTCGAGCACTTACAGAAAAACTGGAGTTAAAAATGCTATTCATTGTAAATTGATACAGCCACTATGGAGAACGGTATGGAGTTACCTTAAAAAACTAAAAATAGAACTACCATATTACTCAGCAATCCCACTACTGGGCATATACCCTGAGAAAACCGTAATTCAAAAAGAGTCATGTACCACAATGTTCATTGCAGCTCTATTTACAATAGCCAGGACATGGAAGCAACCTAAGTGTCCATCGACAGATGAGTGGATATAGAAGATGTGGCACATATATACAATGGAATATTACTCAGCCATAAACCGAAACGAAATTGAGTTATTTGTAGTGAGATGGATGGACCTAGAGTCTGTCATACAGAGTGAAGTAAGTCAGAAAGAAAAAAACAAATACGGTATGCTAACACATATATATGGAATCTAAAAAACAAACAAAAAAAATGATCCTCAAGAACCTAGGGGCAAGACGGGAATAAAGACGCAGACCTACTACAGAATAGACCTGAGGATATGGGGAGGGGGAAGGGTAAGATGGGACAAAGTGAGAGAGTGGCATGGACATACATACACTACCAAATGTAAAATAGATAGCTAGTGAGAAGCAGCTGCATAGCACAGGGAGATCAGCTCGGTGATTTGTGACCACCTAGAGGGGTGGGATAGGGAGGGTGGGAGGGAGGGAGACACAAGAGGGAAGAGGTATGGGGATATATGTAGATGTATAACTGATTCACTTTCTTATAAAGCAGAAACTAACACACCACTGTAAAGCAACTATACTCCAATAAAGATGTTTTAAAAAAAAAATGCTATTCACTTAATGGATGTGGATCTTTTACTGGGAAGTTCTCATCCAAACAGGAAACTGGACCTGTCTCATGAACTCTTTTTGTAGATAATCTGTAGCACCAGTTTCAAAGTTTCCAAATACTACTTGTTCCAAGAATGCAAAATTTGTAAAGTCTAATCCATCATAATTTCCAGCACCATGGTCTTGGAATGGACATCACTTAGAGACAGAGATATCTCTGGGACAAGTAGCCCCTGACCTGGTTTCTACTAAAAATATACTTAGATGACATGGGGCTGTTCTCTGTCACATGGTGTTGAGTCTTGTTTTTCCCTTGGGTTTGTTTGATTTACTCCTGAGTATCCATTTACTTCACCTGTAAATTGGCTAAAATGATGGCACCTCTCTCCTAAGTTGTCATGGGGATTAAATGAGATAAATCAGTGAAGCTTTAATAGAGTGCCTCAAGCAGAGTAAGGTAATGACATTACTAACCGTACAGAACATTGTAAGTTTGGTAGGGACAGGGGTATGCTGGTAAATGCTTAACCCTAGATCCCTGGAAAAGTGAAAAATCTTTGGTTTATCATGTCTGCCCATTCTCAGGGTGTAAACTCTCCCGTCACAAATGACGTCAAGCTACAAATACTGTACATGGAATTGGAAAGAGATTCTAAGCTGTCTCAGGAGAGCTGGTCCTAGCTGGCTTCAGCATAGCAAGCCCTGAGTTAGAGGGCACAATATCCTCTAATTGGTTTGGTCGATGTGTCTCAAAAAACGGTTCTCTATGACATATAACTTGCTAAAGAGAATCAAGTATTGGCAATCACTCAGGGAAAGCTAAGGGCAAGGTCCAGGCACAGAACAACTGGTGTGTTAGGAATAAAGCTCTGGGGGATATCCCTGAGTTCCCTGGATTTGGAACTGCACTTTTCCCCCACTCAAAATTATTCCTAAAGGTCATACAAGAGACTGACTATGACTTCCAGTCCAGTCCTTCAGGACAAAGAAATGCGATGAGGGCTTATGGACTCAAAGAATGAAAGGCATTAGCAGATTCTCTGCTAGAATTAAAGGCTCAAGAGTGCTGGGTTCAGTTTTGGGATACAGGAAGGGGAAGACGGCAAAAGTTCATTCGGAGATGATCCATGTGGCAGTTGACGACACTGGATTTTAGGAGTTCTGAGCTGGACAGGGAAATGCCCTGCACAGAGTGGTGGGTAAAGCTATGGGTTTGGTTAAGATTGGAAGGGTTGGAAATAGAAAAAAGGAAAGTGAAGAAACTTGTGAAAGGCTCCGTTTAAGATGAGAAGGAGGGAAGTTCATGAGTGCTTTCTGGGAAAAGTTCCGAGAGACAGAAAGGGAACTGGGAAAGTTAATGTCCCAGAACCCAAGGTGAAAAGAGTTGCTACGTTGTACGAATTCTCTTGATTTACCACCTGCTGATGATTCCTTAGCCTTATTTTCATCTTAAGTTATTAATAACCCTGTGAATCAATTTTTTAGTGCCATACAATTACACCTGCCTATGACAGTACCTCCTGTCAGTGATTTGGTGCTGTGGATCCAGATGAAGTCTCCGGTAAGCTCCCTAGGGCTTAGGAAAGGCTGCAGACAGCAGCAAATACACACCCACTCCTGAAGGACAGACACCGTCTCAGGCGTTTAGGATTTTCATTTCTCCCTGTTGTCTCTCCTCCTCACCTGCACACAAACACACGCACACTGTTCTCTCCCTTCCTGATCTTTCTGTCCCCTTGTCCCCTCCTCGTAGCTCTCCCTCCACTTGTCCCCACTGATGGGAGCAAAGCTGGAGCTGCGAGGGGAACAAAGCCAGTGGGTTCTCACAGTGTTCAAACCCTCCCCCAATCTCGTGAGCACCCCCGGATCAGGAGGGTCCCTTAGAAATTACAAAACATCAACCTTCCCCTCCAGATTCATCTTGCCTTCTCCCCCCCTCCCCTTTCTACTCCCCTACCCAACAACCCAGTGTCCCCTGGACTTAGTACACAGAGCTGTAGAGACAGAGCAGAACAAAGGACCCTGATCCATGGGCGACATTTAAAGACAGCAGCTCTCTTTAAGAATCATCTGTCCTTTGGAAGCCTGTTTTATATTTGCCATGACTCACTAGCTCATATTCAGAGGGTGCATTTAGGCTTGATTTCTGGATTTGATACTGAAGCATTGTTTGGTTTGCCCATTGAAAGGATTTAGAATTTAAACAATATGGCAAGTATTAAAAGGTGATCTAATGCAGGGTGGGGGGGGGGATAACATCCAAATCTGCATAACATACGTGTGTGACAAATGTTTTACAGGCAGTGTGCCACTGTGGTCATTTTTTAAAAAATAAAAATGATGATAGCCTGGCCTCCCTCCTCAAAATGTCCAGAATGAAGCAGAAAGGGGACGCACTAGATCCTGACACAAGAGTGGGGTATGTGCCACGTTGAAGCACCTACAAAGCTGAGCCCTCATCAAATCTTTGAACATTTCCAGCTCTTTACAACTCAGCCACAGAGATCCTCATCTGGAACCTTATTCTCTCCAAGTGTGCAAGTAAATGATATCTGGTACAGAATATATTGCCACAGGTTCTATCCCCCGCTCCCACCTTCCAGTGGACTTAAATTAAATGACCTGCCAGACCCTGTCTCTCTTTTCTTTCAAATCAAATCTATGAATCAGTTCTTCCCTCCTTCCTGGGACGACATAGATCAGATGATCTCTAATCCTAAATTCACAGGATCTCTTTGCCTAGAGCGGAAGACCTAATTCAAACATTCCTACGTTCATTTTCACCCTTCCCCCAAATCAAACCAGATGTCCTTCCGGTTTATGCCAGTCATCACCAAGGATGCTGAAGCCATCCCAGCAACCCATTTGATATGGATGTGCAAAGGCACTGAGGCAGCAAGATGTGGTAAGGAAATGACGAGTAGCTCAGCGTGCTAGAGCAGAAGCAGTATCTGGAAAGAGAACTGAAGGAGGAGACAGATGGCAAAGGGTCTGTGTCTCGTTGGAACTCATCCTGAAGTCAACAGAGAAGTGCTGATGGTTCAAGCAAGGAAGTGACCAGATCCAGTGGTAGGCCTCTGGCAGCAACACTGCGGAGGAATAGAGACAGGTGCCTCAAAGCCAAAGGGGAGAGTCTCACCTCTTCAGGTGAGAATGAAAATTAGAACTGAGAAAGTAATGTATGGCTGGACCAAGGAGGAAATATTTCGTAGATCAAACCAAGAGGAATTAGTGATTGCTTCTAAAAGTCTACATTCTAGAAGAAAAACAAAAACAAATGGAGATGAATGAACCATGGAGACATGTAGAGATGAAGAAGCATGCCAGGCCAGGGGCAGAAAATTTCCCACAGGTGAACTTTTAAAAATCTCTCTTGAAAATGTTAGTGGAAATTCGGTTCCTGTCTTATCAGTGATTCCAAAAACAATGCATCTGCAGAACAAACAAATTCTAGTCCCAATACTTAACTGAATAAAAGGCTATTCTATAATCTCGATTATAACAATAAATAAGAACTAATTTGGGTTTTAGGCAAAAAATTTCGTGGTGAGAGAAGAAACAAGAATTAGCTTAGGTTTTCAACATGCTGAAAATACATTTAAATTGTATTTCAGAGCTCAGGATCTAACCCTGGTGCATGGACAAACAATTTGAATTTAATTTCAAATGAAAAAGCTAATTATTTAGTTAACAGATGACCCTTTGATTAGTTTGTGAAGATCAGAACTAAGAATTCTAAATCTAAATGGATTTCTTAGACTTTATACCCAAAGGAGGCCAGCTCAGTTTTAGCACTTTTCTCTCTTGGTACCTCTGAGCACCATCTGAGACATTACTTAACAATTATCTGTCAGTGCTGAAGTGTAAAGTAAAAGATAAATCACACATTTTAAAATTACTTTTCCTGCAATGGACCTCCTCCAGTGTTTGATCTTAAATTTAACAAGACCAATGTCATCTTCCCACCAAAACTTCTTGAAGAAATTTTCTACAAAGCAAAAGTCTTCTAAGATGCTCTGTTGGGAGATGATGGGAGTTACCCTTGGTCAAATAAGTCTGGACTACTAGAATCCAGAGGGAAAGAAACCAGCTTCACCCTGGTGAACTGGTTTTTCAAACTTGGTTATGGATATGTATATATGTATGTATGTATGTATCTAGTATGTATGTATGTAGGTATCTAACCACCTATCTATCTATCTCTCTATCTATGGCATTGTGTGTAGAAAAGAGCTAACACTGTAGAGACTGCTGCTCCTAGAAAGGCTTGCTTCCAAAGTTTGCCCTTGGCTGGCATCTGGGAACTTGGATTTTGGGAGGGTTTCTACTGTTCCCTAACTGATAATGGTGGTTAACTGTGTACAACTGGTGTGTACAAAAATATATGGTTTATGCTGAACATCTGCTTTCTTTCTGGAAGTCTGGAGTTTTGCTGCAAACCAGACAGAGGATGCCCATGTGGGCAACCCCCATAAAAACCTTAGGCACCTAGTCTCTGATGAGCTTTCGCAGTAGACATTTCACACGTGTTGTCACAAGTTGTTGCTGGGAGAGTTGAGCATGTCCTGTGTGACTCCAGTAGGAAAGGAACTTGGAGCTTGCACCTGGTTTCCTTCCCACTTCACCCCAGGCACCTTTTCCCTGCGATAAATCTTAGACCTGAGTATGACTACATGCTGAGGCTGTGAGTTCCTCTAGAGAATTACCAAAAGCGAGGGTGGTCTTGGGGATGCCTGACACATGTAGCATCCATCGACATTTTGCCAGACGGTGTTCCAAGGAAGACACTTAGGGAACACTCGCTCAACAGTGTAGACTAATTAAGAGAATGTATGTAAAACAGGTTCTGGCGGACGAGATGGGCTCTATAAACAGTAGTCCTTAATATTGCTGCTCTAACATTCTTAATATGACTGTGAGAAAATGGATGCCCTCTTTGCTGCGCCCCTGAATATGAGCCACGTGCCCTGCACTCTGCCCCGCCACACAGCAACTGCTCACTCGATGCGTGCTGAATGAATTATTGGGCCTTTATTTACAAAGTGCTGTGCCAACATTGAGAAGCCCATTCACAGAGTGCTGTCTCAGCCCTCTTGAGGCTCACAAATCTAAAACAAACACTATCAGTAAAGACAGAGCTGTGGACAAAGATACAGACAGAAAACTCAGCAGTAAAAGCAAATGGATGCAGAAGAAAAAAGAGTGGTCAATACACTTTTACCAGGTCAAAAGCTTGACACCCATATGTTTCTCATTTTGGAGGGAGACATGTGGACGGGCTTTAGAATTCTCCATTTCTAGAGATGTGAATCAGGGGGTCCTGTGAAAGCCTTTTCTATGAAGCTGATAAACCCATACGGGAGAAAGCTTCGTAGTAAATGAAGAAGAACATGCTTCAGATGGTGATGCCACACTTCCAAAAAAATCGGGGCTTCCCTGGTGGCGCAGTGGTTGAGAGTCTGCCTGCCAATGCAGGGGACATGGGTTCGAACCCTGGTCTGGGAAGATCCCACATGCCGCGGAGCAACTAGGCCCGTGAGCCACAACTACTGAGCCTGCACATCTGGAGCCTGTGCTCCCAACAAGAGAGCCCGCGATAGTGAGAGGCCCGCGCACGGCGATGAAGAGTGGCCCCCGCTTACCACAACTGGAGAGGGCCCTCGCACAGAAACGGAGACCCAACACAGCCGGAAAAAAAAAAAAAATCTACATCTAAGCCAGTTGGATAAAGTGTGTGTTTGCTAGTTTTCTTATTCCAGTAAACTTTCATTTTCACTGAGGCTCAGAGCTCATAACTAACTACAGTGTACTAACTGTAAGTATGATGGCCTCATATTCCAGCTCACCCAGGACAAGGCTCCACAATCACTAACCACGTTGTGGATGAGCTACCTACCCTCTCAGTGCCCCAGTTTCCTCAAGAGTCAAATGAAGATAATAATAGTACCTACCTCACTGGGTTCTTACAAAGAATAAGAAAAGCTGCTTGAATAGTGTCTGGCATATAGTACATGTTTGAAAATATTAGTGGTTTTAGAAGGTATTTCCATCTGAGCCAGGGAAGATGAGAAACCAGCTCAGCTAGGGAGAGTGTGAAAGTGGCATGAGTGTCTATTTCCCTGAGAGAGATGCTGTCAATGATTGTGATTCTCTTTCCTGTTGATCTGGAGGCAGCCTCAGAATCTTCATCAACGTAGGTCTCTGTTATGGACCAAACTATGTTTCTTCAATTCGTATGTTGAAGTCTTAACCCCCAATATGAATGTATTTGGAGACTTAGATAGGAACTTTAAAGGGGTTAATTAAGGTGAAACGGGGTCATAAGGGGTGGGCCCTAATCCAGTCTGACTGGTGTCGTTATAAGTAGAGGGAGGGATACCCTAAGTGCACGAACAGAAAAAAGGCTGTGTGAGCACCTGGTGAGACGACAACTGTCTGCAAGCCAAGGAGAGACGCCTCTCGAGAACCCAACCCTGCCAACACCCTGATCTTGGACTTCTGGCCTCCAGAACTGTGGTATTAAGTTCTCCAGTCTGTGGTATTTTGTTAATGACAGCTCAAGCTGACTAATAGTCCCCAAGAAGGCAATCCTCTAAAACAATGACTTTCTAGGAATTTCCCCAAGTGTTGCTCTGTCTCCCTGGGACACAGACTTCTGCCTATTCCACGGGGATCCTCTTGTGCTGATCTAACTCCCTGAAGCCACAGTGGTTCGTGTGACTGACGATGATAGGCTTGCTCTGCCTGGGCCTTCTCCACACCCTATAAGCCCAGCCCACCCTGACTGGGCCATTCACCTGCTCCAAACATATCTGATTTAGAAAACCTTGGTTTGGGTTTATACTGGTTGCAACTCAGAAAAATTTGGAAGAAATCCTTTAGCACCAGAAGATGACCAACCTATTTTTCTAATGGCATCTGCATATGACATGGTATTCTTCTGTTCACCTGTTCCTTTCAGCCATCCCCACCTCAGTAAATGGCAATCTGGCCTTCCTTTTGGCTCAAGACAAAAATCTTCTAATTACCCTCAATGTTTCTTTCTTTTACATCCTACTTTTAATCCAGCCGTAAATTCTGTTGTCTCTCTCTTCAAGATGTACGTCATATCCAACCCCTTCTTATCACCTCCACCTGGGCCACCCTAATCCATGCTCCACCCTCTCCCACCTGACTTACTGCTATAGCCTCCTGCCTAGCTCTGTTTCCTCTATAGCCCCCTTCAGCCTATTTGCCATGGCCCTGCCAGGATTCCTGGGAAAAGATATGTCACATTGCATCCTGCCTCTGCTCAAAACCTTCAATGCTTCCCATTTTACCCAGAATCCAGAGTCCATGCAAAGGCCTACAAGGCCCTGCATGATCTCCCCTCTCCCCCATCTTCCTTAAACATATCAAGCTCACTTCCACCCCAGGGCCTTTGCACTTGCTGTCATGACAGTTAAAAGGGGGCCCAGTCTCTGGGGGAAAATTGGTGGCACCCCGGCCAAGGCAGAGTTGCTAAAAATCTTCACATAAGCTTTTCCCTGAGCTCCCTCCCAGACTGCAGGACCCTACCTTTTGTAACACTCTCTGCCCCCAATCTGGCTGCTGTTCATCTGTGTGGCTCTCTTTCCCTACAGGTATCTGCATAGCTCACATCCTTCTCTTTCA
This sequence comes from Eubalaena glacialis, assembly GCF_028564815.1. Taxonomy (NCBI): domain Eukaryota; kingdom Metazoa; phylum Chordata; class Mammalia; order Artiodactyla; family Balaenidae; genus Eubalaena; species Eubalaena glacialis. The sequence goes on from NC_083733.1 coordinate 5,679,696, forward strand.
TCAGGTCTCTGCTGAAATGTCTCCTCTTCACAAAGGCCAGCCAGGACCATCTCATATGAAATAGGAGATTGCTCATGTCCTGCTTTCCCCATCCTCTCCACACTATTTAATGTCGTTCAGGGGCATTTATCCTCCCCTGCCAGCTCTGCTGCTGTAAGTTCCCTGAGATCAGGAACTCTGGGTCATTGTTTAGTGCCTTGAACACTATCTGACAGGTCGTAGCAGCTGAGTAATCATCTGTTGAATTAATAAATGTGTGAATAAGTGAATGTGTGGGGCAGGTGGAAAAGACAAGTACACTTCAGAATAAGCAAATCAGTCACAGGAAGTAGATTGACCAGAATGATGCCACACTGTCCTGTCTTCTTGATGCGCTGGGAGCCCCAGAACCTTTGGGGAAGGTTTACAGTTCCATGCAGTTGTTGTGAGTTAGCCAGAGTGATGCCCCCAGCTTGATGGATCACAAAATAAGACCATGCTGGGGTCATGGCATTGGAGAGAGGTCTGTGAATCTTAACGTGGCAAGTGTATCTTTTGCAGGTTACAAAATATTAATTGCCTTTGGTATACAATCTGTGTTTAGAAAGGGCTCTCCTCTCTCTTCTCGAGCATCCATGGCAAAGCATCCAGGCAGTGAAGCGCTAACTTCATTTCCTCTTCCCATTCATCTTTTTTATTTCCAACTCAAGGAGCTAACCCTGCTGCTCTCCCTCTGCAGTGATAACTTATAACTGAACTACCACTGATCTCTCTCGTTAATGAAACCTTACTCTGTTTCTCTTAAGAATGACATGGGCAGGGCTGTTAAACAGCCAGTATGACAAGGCAGGCACTGTGTTTAGAGTAGGAAGGGAAGCCTTAGCCCCTAGACCAGCACTGCTTCTTAGCTCCTTAAGCTTTCCTGAGGATGCAACCGAGATGCGAGTAAGAGCACACACAGGCCATTTTGCAATGGCTGATTCATCTCTCAGATCTGAATGTAATTCACTCCAAACCCAAATTTACTCTTAGCTCCGAGGTGTGGACAGCGGGGTGCATATGTTCTTTACAATCAAAGTTGGAATGAAAGAAGACTGTATTGCCTCTATGCCAGACCTAGTTTTCTAGGACTTAGAGGCAATTTATATAGAATGATGAAAAAGCATTCAAAAGGGGATGTTCAAGGTCTAAAAACATGAATCAGGATCGGTTGAATAACTTTGGAATCATTTTCTTTATGTTTGGTTTCCTTTACTGAATAGAAAATGTCATTATTGATCATTTTTGGAATAGTTAAGTGTTATAAAACATTTGCGCAGAACTAAACTACTGGTTTCTTTTTCTTTTTTTTTAATTGGAGTATAGTTGCAAAGTTTAAAAAAGAAAACAACAGTCTTGCAACCAACAAACGAAATTCTAGACCTATACATCCTTCATAAGCCCCTGAAAGCATCACCCAAGATGGCTTTCTATAAAAGATACCCTTTCGAGACAAACATTTCTTCAATAATAAAGTTAGTATTGTAATGATACTTCTTTATCAAGAATAAATGTAAATAAAGATTTTTTTAAAAAGATTGGTTGAATAAATAGTGTGTCTGAAAAATCTGGCTCAACCAGAAACTTTAGGTGGTCGAGATGACAGAAACCAGGGTCTTCTCTGCTAGTCGAGCCTGGAACTCGGCTAGAACCAACCTGGCCATGAAACAAAGACTACTGTGGAGATAGACACTCACTCACACATTCATGTTTTTTCCCTAGGATTTCAACCCCTCCAAGAGATCTGATCTCAACCAACAGCAGAGAAGCTCATACTTAATGGAGCAGCTTACAGGGAAAAACAAGACCCATTCTTCAGTCCCCATCTCGTTCTCCCGGTGGAGATGAACTTGGTAACCAGGCTTCCAAGGGGAGGAAGCACCGGGCAACAGCAAGACTATGGACTTTGACATCGGAACACATGGTAATAAATTCCCACTCCTCTCTCTGCCTTCTGGTTATATGACTCTGAGCACAGTTATTTCACCTCTCTAACCCTCATTTATTCAAAACACCACTGTGTAAAGCATAGATGAACTACCAGTATCAAAAGGCACAAATAATGTTTAGTGACGCACTTATTAGATGCCCAGTCCTGTGCACTTAACAGGCAATATCTCATTTCATCCAGCAGTTCCAGCAAGTAAGTCCTCTCATTTCTACCTTTTTATAGATGAGAAAACCAAGCCTTACAGATTAAGCAACTTGCCTGAAATTACATAGCTAGTGACAGGTAAAACTAATATCCAAACAAAGACCTGCGTGATGCTAAAGATAGCACTTTCGCCCACCCTACTTCCTAGACCTGCACTTTCCAATACCATAGCCGTCAGCCAAGTGGCTATTTAAATTAAAACTAACTAAAACAGAAGTAAGAAAAAATATCAGTTTCATAGTTGCACTGGCCATAGTTCCAGTGCTCAACAGCCACTGTATTAGACTACCATCTATGTGGCTACCATATCGGGCAGCATAGGTAGAGAACACTGCCATCGCTGCAAAAAGTTCTACTGGACCACACTCGTCTAGTCCTTCTTCGATATATAAGGTGCCTGACTTTTCGTAGGCAATAATGAATGTGAGGGTTGACCATGTTCAAACAGAAACGCAACTGTTCCTCAGCCTGGCTCCATTAGGCTATGGTCACAGAGACTGATTCAGGTTGTGAAGAAGATGAAAATCATGCAGTTGGCGGGGGTGGGGCTCCTCTAAGCAGAAGAGCACGCAATCACGACACAACACTGGGAACAGGGCTTCAGAAGGGGCCACAATAAGGAAAGGGCCCTGAAAGTCCAGCTTAGTTAGTTTCATGGTCACTTGCTTCCACCTTGGGAGCAAAGACACTTGTGGGTCACCAGGCTCCGATCATTAAAACATCACCACGGTCTGGGTTGCTGGTCAGCTCTCTGCTGAGCTGGGCAGATGCTCCTCTTCGTTCTCTCAATGGCCACTCGTGTGTACTCAACATCTATCTCCTTGGGCTGAAATTTCTTCAAATTACTGTCAGCTATGGACAAGGTGCCCAGGCTGCCTTTGAGAATGTGCAGGACATCCCCCCTTGATTTTCTCCATTTCTTTCTGCCCTGCCCTCTCCCTCCTGGTATTTACACCTGGGTTTTCCTGTCCTCTCACTTTTGCCTCCCTCACCATTTTTTATTTCCCATTATTAAAAAAAACAAAACAACTGAGGTCAAATTCGCATAATATACAATCAGTCATTTTAAACTGACCAACTCAATGGCACTTAGTGCTTTCACAGTGTTGGGCAATCACCATTGCTATCTAGTTCCAAAACAGTTTCATCATCCTGAAAGGAAACCCCAGTACTCATGAGCTGTCACCAGTAATCAGCTTTCTATTTCTATGATTTACCTCTTCTAGACATTTTCTATCAATGCAGTCACGCAATATGTCTGGCTTCTTTCACTCAGCAGCATGTTTCCGAGGTTCATCCACATTGTACCATGTATCAGTACTGCATTCCATTTTTATGGCTGAGTAATAGCCCACTGAGTGGATGACCAACATTTGTTTATCCATCCCTCAGTTCATGGACTCCCTTACCTCCTGATTAGCTAAAACAACAGGAAGGGGGAGAAGCCTAGTTTCCACAACGTTAATGGAGAACGTTGATGCCAAATTGTCTCCAGAATTGTTTTTCCAGGATGGCAGAACACGTGGCATCTCAGGAAGGCATGTTGGCATCCATCAGGCATTTCCACCCTGACCATTTCTTTCTGGTCTCATTACTTAAATTTTTTCTCACTAAACATTAACCACAGTGTGATTTCTATAATGCTTAATAGTTCTTATAGGAGAACATTGTTATGAGGTTTAGTTTTTAAAGGTGCGGAATATGCTGGCTTAAATAAGTTCTCAACTGCAGGCCTTCTAAATGTCTAAACTGAGTCAAAGGTGCACTGTGAACTTCAAAGAAGCAATTACAGTTTTCAATGTTTCTCAAACTTTGAATGTTTCCCAACTGTTCCCAAGGGAGCACAGAACTCCCTTTTGTGTGAGTATGTGCGTGTGAGTGAGTGAATGTGTATATGTGTGTGTGTGTGTGTGTGTGTCTGTCTGTCTTCGGGCCATCTCTCAGTTCTTCTGTTTTTCACAAACAGTTTGAAAAAGCTAGTCTATATTAATATCTGAATCCTTCTTAGGTCTATGTAATGGGGGGGCTGTCGACACACTTTAGAGACTGGAGTGCTTCTGCCAGGCTTAAAATAGGTACATTTTGAATCACAAGTTAAATATCTTAAACGCATTTAAATTCAAATTATTTCTGAATTAATCATATAGGCTATATAAAGTGTCATGAGTTTGAACTGCAGCCGAATGGTAACAACTCATAACTTATAATAATGCAATTTTCATTTGGAAAATATCTTAATCCTTCAGCACTTCATAGCACACAAGTTTGAGGATCTCAAAGGCAGAGAGTCATAAAAAAATCCTTAAGAAATGCACATTCCAGCATATATCCTCAGTGTATGTATTAGCAGTTAAAATATAATCTGCTTAAATGTGCCATATAGTTGGAAATTGTGTTTCTGAATAATATCTACATAATTTTCGATAAAAATAAACTTGCAGTAAATTATCTAGATCTTAAGGTACCAGAGACAAATGGCCTTTGCTGGAATTAGTTTTCCCTCAGGAGTAAGGAAATGGAATTTGTCCTCCGCAACGAGAAAAAAAAAAAATTAAAACACCATGCAGAATTAAAAATGAGCACTGGTGAGTTCTTCTAGGACCCTATTACTGGTTGCTTCTCAGAATTAAGGGGGGACCTCTGGACAGCTGGAGCCCCCAGCATATCAAGATTCCGGCTAAAATGAAGTCTGGTTGGTGAAAATAGGACTTGGTAGACAGAAGGTTTACCATGTTTGAGCACATACGTTACCACTTTCAAAGCTCACAGCAACCCTATGGGGTAGGTTTTCCTTTTCTCATTTTACACCACAGTTTCTCAGCATGATATTATGGTATTTGGGGCTGGATCATCCTTCGTGATGAGGGCTGTCCCATGCACTGCAGGATGGTTAGTGGCATTCCTGGTCACTACCCCCGAGATGCCAGTAGCACCCCTCCACCACTTGTATTAACCAAAAATGTCTCCCAACATGGCCAACTGTCCCCTGGGGGCCAATATGAGTCCTAAATGAGAACCACTGGTTTACACTGAGCAAACCCAGCCTTTAAATGCTGTGCGACAGAGCCAGTGTGTGGAGCCCAGACTCTGGATGGGAAAGAAGTGGGTTTGTCACCTGACTCTGTCACCCACCGGCTGTGTGACCTGCTTCTTGATACTCCCTAAGACTTCGCTTCTCCAGGTGAAAAATGCACAAAAACAGTCCCTTCCTTCAAGGCTCCTGAGGGAGCAGCAGATGTGTTTTGTTCACTCTCAAATCCCCAGTTAACTTTGGGGGACAGTTAACTTAGGGGACAGTTAAGTTTGAAGAAAAGGGCTTCTTCTGAGCTGGACACAGCGTGAGGTCGAGCTTGGCTGCCGCTCTTCTGTGTGAGTTGCACTGGGGCAGGAACCTGCACTCGGGGCTGCCGGGGCCCAACACCAGGGTGCGTCCCCTGAGGCGAAGGCTAGCCTGCGGTCAAGACCAGGTGCGAGGGACCTGCCTCCTTAGGCTGAGGAATTCACACTTCATCCAGCGCCCCTGCCTTGCCTGTGGAAAAGAAGGCCTCAGAGCAGCACCTCGTGCCAAGTGATAGAGCCAAAGCAGCTCCAAGCCCGAGGCCGCTTCAGGCACAAACAAAAACCAAGTGTCCAACTGTTCCTTGTTTCTCACTTGTTCTGAAGAAAATGATCCTCAAACAACACCAAGATGACACTTCAAGAAGGGAAACGAGCAAAGTGTGAAAGAAGCTGGAACATTTAAGTTCTGGTAGGAAAACACATCAGAGAAATGACAATCTGCCTCCGACCTTAAGAAAGGGAATCAATCACAGGGGTGCCACCGAGGGTCGGCTGTGAGTCAGCTCTCCCTCCAGTTATCTCCCGATTTACAGCCAGCGAAAGAGGGGAGCCCTGTGCTCGCACTACTGGCTATGCCCTCTGCCCCCAGGTTCTAGAGGTGACTGTAGCCGGGGCCAAGGGTGAGATCATCTGTCACTTACTGGCTGTGTGACCTTGGATTGATGCCTAACCTGCTCTTTGCCTCTACTTCCTATCAGCTGAATTTAAAATCAGATTTTTCCGGATAATCCAGGTGGACCCAATGTTGTCACAGGGTCCTTACAAGTACGAGAGGGAAGGGGAGAAAAAACAGTGTGGGCAGGACTCACCTCACCATTGCCAGCTGTGAAGATGGAGGAAGAGGCCACAGGCCAAGGACGGCCAGGGTCTCTCGAAGCTGGAAAAGGCAAGGAAACCGATTCTCCCCTAGAGGCTCCAGAAGGAACAAGCCCTTCCTGCTGACACCTTGATTTTAGCCCAGGGAGACCCCTATTTGACTTCTCACCTCAAGAACTGGAAGGTAACAGATCTGTGTTGTTTTACGCCACCAAGCTTGTGATCATTTGTTATGGCAGAAACAGGAAACTAACACTGGTTACCTAACACATTGAGTCAATGCCGGGGTAGTGAGGGCAGAGTGAAACCCCAAAGCGACAGTCTCAGCATCACCGTGGTGGTGCCTATTCTATTACTTAGAGAGTAAGAGTTGGCCTCAGGTGCAGCCCACGAGCTGGACAGCCCCAGCCTGCCTCGAGCCCCGCTGAGCAATGCGATGCCCCAAAGGGAAACTTGCCAGGAAAGGGAAGCAAGGATAAGCTTCATCTTATACACAGCATCTGCACGGTCATTCTCCCTTTGCAAAGCCTTTTCCAACCACTATTTAATTTATTCAGGAAGCGGAGTGCAGACACACTCAGGCAGCCCCTGCCCTTGATCTAGAAGTGGGGTTCGCTGCATCTCCATGAAAATGCCTCTGGGGAGCCCGTTCCAGTGGAGTTAGTTCACCTCTGAGCCTGACAGCATCCCCACACATTTAGCCTTTCCTTGGAAATCTCCAGAAAAGGGAAATGTATAAGCTCCCTTTCAGGACTGACTATGGTCTCAAAAACTGCTCTCAGGTTGTCAAAGGACTATGGAGCTGCCAATTCCTAAGGGCCATGAGGGCCCATCTAGTTAAGAGGTCATCAAACTTTTTCTGTAGATGGGCAGAGATTAAATACTTCTGGTAATTAACAGAGAGCCTCACATAAAAGAAAGTAAGAAACACTAAACAGGAACTAAGGTGACGTAGAGTTCAGGATTAGGCTCTGCATTAAAAACTCAAAAGGATTCCCTTTTCTCCAGCCAGGACATGGAAGCAACCTAAGTGTCCATCGACAGATGAATGGATAAAGAAGATGTGGCACATATATACAATGGAATATTACTCAGCCTATAAAAAGGAATGAAATTGAGTTATTTGTACTGCGGTGGATGGACCTAGAGTCTGTCAAACAGAGTGAAGTAAGTCAGAAAGAGAAAAACAAATACCGTATGCTAACACATATATATGGAATCTAAAAAAAAAAAAAAAAGTGTTCTGAAGAACCTAGGGGCAGGACAGGAATAAAGACGCAGACGTAGAGAATGGACTTGAGGACACAGGGAGGGGGAAGGGTAAGCTGGGATCAAGTGAGAGAGTGGCATGGACTTATACACACTACCAAACGTAAAATAGATAGCTAGTGGGAAACAGCTGCATCGCACGGGGAGATCAGCTTGGTGCTTTGTGACCACCTAGAGGGGTGGGATAGGGAGGTTGGGAGGGAGATGCAAGAGGGAGGAGATATGGGGATATATGTATGTGTATAGCTGATTCACTTTGTTATAAAGCAGAAACTAACACATCATTGTAAAGCAATTATACTCCAAGAAAGATGTTAAAACAAAAACAAAAACAAAACAAAACAAAACTCAAAAGGAATAGAAAATGCATTACCAATTGTGAAATGCCAGTCCCCCAGGTTTCCGAGCCTTTATGACCAGCTGTTGAAGACCTCTACCTTGGGTCTACCACCTTTGCCTGTGCCGTCCCCCAGGTGTTAGCCATTGACTCAATGCGCACCCCAAGCCAGGAGGGTATGATCCACTTCGGAAGAACACAGGGCTCTCCTCCCGACTTTTCATTGTCAAACATCGTCAACCTAGTCTTGGATCCATTAATGTTTGACCTGCTAAGCCATCATTTAGTGAGGATGCCTTCTCTCCTGTCTTTTACTTTATCCCACCTTTGGAGTGCCTGGTCTGGCACAGTGACCAAGGCTCAGTTTGACCCCAGCTGCAGGCAGGGAATGAGCATCTACAAGTGACAGAACACAATCAAGTCCCTTTAGCAAGCATGTCATCTTTCCAACATGGTACCAGAAACATGGACTTTGCTTAAAGGAGTCCATTATGCAAATATCCATACCTTCAGAAGAAAGAAAAGTAATATGGAAATGATCTTTTGCCACATAACGCCTTATTGCAAGAACAAGATAAGCCTTCTTCATAATAAAGATCTTGAAACAGCTGCCAATCAAACAAATCAACAGCTAACAGCTCCAGCCAACTGTGTTTAATAAACAATTTTGAGATAGCCCACTGATAAACTCACGAAGAAGAAAGAACTAAAAGCTTGGAATTTTAACAGGGAATGCTCTCTTGGCCTGGAGATTGAGCCAAACTAAATGGGAAGGACCAGGCAAACACATAAAGCATTCCCCACCCCTCCATCCATGGATTTAGAATAAAGAGAGGTTTTCTGGTTTACTCTGTCTAGAAGGGAACTCTAAGGCTGAGCTCGGGGAAGGCAGGGTTTATCTTTTCTCTCTCTCCCAGTGCCTGCTAGGTAGTGGGTTCTCAACAAATGAATGCATTTTTGAATTAATTTCCATTTCACGGCAATTTGAATGTTATTGTTGACTTTCTCGAATCAATCTTATCTTCCTGGAATGCAAATTGGATGTCACTCCTTTGCTTAAAGCCTTCCTAGGCGTCCTTAGAATAAAATCCAAGCTCCTTACCCTACTCTGCAAGCCCTGGTGGGACCAGGTCCCCCAATTCTTGCTACTTATTTCACCCAAAGGTATATTTAATATCTTCACCATGAGTTTGAATTCACCACCCAGGTCTTCCGGGAGAGGACGTCATTTATGTGATTTGTGCCACTCTGGCTTCAGAGACCCAGAGACAGGACTCGCTGCCTCTCACTGTCCTCCACTGGCAAGCAGAACGGTCTGTGCAAAATCCAAATCTGATCGTGTCACTCTTCGGCCTGAAACACTCTAACATCTGCCCGTGACCAAGGGCTATTACGTCTAAGCTCATTCCTCGGCATTCGGCCCCCCTTCCTCGCTAGTCAAGTCCATTTCCTATTTCCCTCAGAAGTCACTGTCCCACTTCTCCAGAGCAGCTTAAGCTCTTCTGCCCCCTCTCTCTGGAACACTCTCCTGCCCTGCCCCCTCCTGTCCCCTGGCTAACACTCCTCCTCATTCTTCATCACTTGCTTGGATGGCCCTGCCCTTGTCCCATGGCGGTGTAGGTGTCTTGTTACAAATCATCATCCCCAACTAGACCAAGAGCTTTACGAGGACGGGGACAGTATCCCGTGCTGTTGTGCCCTAGAAATGAACAGACCTCTTGTCTATTCAAGCCTGATGAATATTTCAGTGAACAAACCAGATCCTCTAAGAGGTCAGCCCCATGCTGGTGCCTGCAAAGCATGACACATGGGGTCTGTCCTGTGCCTTGTAGGATGTTGAGTAACATCTCTCACCTCGACCCACTAGATGCCAGTAGCACCAAGTTGGGGCAACCAAAAACGTCGCCAGGCATTACCAGATGTCCCCTGGGGGGGCACAGTCACCCTGGATGAGAACCCCTGATGTCAAGGATACCTGAGAGGGAAGGACAGTATTCCTGCCCTCAGACCTTCCATCAGGTCTCCCTGCAAATGTCAACTCCAGGTGAGGCCTGCCTGGACCATGCAGCTGCTTCCATCACTCTCTGCATCTTTAATCTGCTCCATTTTTATTCCCAGCATGTATAACCACCTGATGTGTTACATACCCACTAATGTCTGTATATTGACAGAGTTCCATGAAGCAGAAACTTGGTGGTGATTTGCTGCTCTATCCCCAGTAACTTGAACCAGTGGCTGGCATGAGTTAGGCATCCCATCGATGTCTGCTGAGTCAATAAATCTTGTAGTTGATCTGAATTATGCCTGACAGGGCTGCTGAGTGCATGCTGGCCTTCGTGTGTGCACAACCTTTTGGCAGTCCCAGGTCGCCTCTCCGTAAGTGCTGTCCACTTTGCTACACTTCTCTTGGCTGGAAGAGAAGGCTCAGCTGGCAGAAGAGCAGGGTCCTCCACTCTCCTTTTCATCCTGGGATTTTGCTCACAGATTCACTCCATTTCAGTTCTCTAATTGATGCAGTCTGTTTCAATTAAACTTTAAGCAGGGGGCCGGCCAGAACTGAGCTGGGTAACCTGGAGGTCGGTAGCTCCGCAGCCTCAGTGAGGACATGGGTCACATGTGCCCTTATTCCCCATCACGGGACTCTGGGTTTCCACCTGCTCAAAGGGAACTTAGCCCCCATCACAACTTCACTCCAGGTACATCCTGGGAAACCCAAAGTTGACTTCACAAGTGCCCCTGATCAGTGTCAGCTTCTTCCTCCTTCATCTGGGCCACTCGAGGGAGCTTCGCCATGGTGATCCACCCCCTAGTTACCAACCCTTCCCACGCCAAGGTGCTGCAGGAGTCTCTGGGCAGGGGGATGGCCTGCTTTAGAACTGTCATCCTTTGTCGCTTGGCCTCACAGCCGTAGTGCTTGAACCTGGAATCTTACCCGGTCTTTTGCCATTGGTTTAATTAGCTTCTGGTCCTCCAATTTTGCAAAGTATCTCATAAAAAAAATAATTTCCATCATTTTCTGCCCTCTAACCCCAAAGTGTCAAGCTCACTTTAAGGGGCCAGAGGAGGAGGACAGACTGTCTTCATCTTCTCTTTTGCTCCTTCCTCCTCCTGGTCCCTGCTCCCAACTAACTCCTCCTTCCTTCCCTCCCCAGCCCATTTTTACAAAATGTGAAAAAAAAAACCAAACCCTGTATGCCTACTGATGATGCAAATAGATGGAGAGTGGGTGGTGGAAGCTAGAATGGGTGTCTTATCTGTGTTTGCAGGATCTAGTCCCAGAGGGGGTGGCCACCATGCCTGTTTTGGAGGGATAACAAAATAGCAACAGCATTTTTTTTTCAGTACTGAGGGTCAAAACCATTTGTCAATTATTGAACTTGTTCTTACTTATAAATTTAGCAGGTTAGATAAAATGGGTCTAAAGGCTCTTGCAGTCCTGATATTTTGTGGTTCTTCAGCATCTTGGGCAAAAAAAAAAAGCCACCAAGTCATTTGAAAAAAAGCTACGAGGAAAAAGATTTGGTTATAGTTAGATAACTAAAACAAAAAAAAAAAAAAGAAAAAAAGAAAAATTGATCATCACACGTTTATTCATGCCATGAACGTTTGGTAGGTCCAGACTGTGGGCCAGGTGCCTGGGAGGCGAGGGGAGGAGAAAGTTGAGGGAGGAATGCGGGGTTCTCCCACCTGCCAAGATTCAAGTTGAACCTCTTCTGAGGAGTTTGTGCTAATGAAGTTTAGAAAATATGTTTCCATAGCCCTGAGTGAGGAAACAGCTTTGCTTAGTGGACCAAATAAGTAATCAGTCAGGAGCAACTCGGTGGTCTAATCCATGTATGCGGCTGCTGCAGCGGTGTCGTTTAACCTCTTCATGCCTCAGTTTCACCAGGTGCACCTGGCAGATAAGCCCAGGTTGCAAAATGAGGTGCTTGGAAACATGAAGAGCCAATCGGGAAAGAGTCAGACGGAGATGCTTCGAGGTACTGGCGCGGGGAGAGGCTGCGAGCAATTCCTGAATTATTTTTTTCTAAGGTGAGTCAGAAAACAATCCGTTTACTTATTTATCGAATTGTGTTTCTCTGCATTTCAATTTTTTAAGTGCTTGTGTCAAAAGAGACATCAGAAAGGAGTTTGTTTCAGATATTCACTGAGTGAAGCGGTTGATTGAGGGGAGATACTATCTTTGATTCTCTGCTATTGTGTGTTAGGAACTCCTACCTGTATATCTCATTTGACATTCACAAAAAATCCACCTGGTTGGTGTCATTAACCCCAATCCTAGTGATGAATAAACTGGGGTATCAATGAATTATATTAACTCAGTGGTTCTCAAACTTGGCTTCACAGTGGAAACACCTGAAGAGTTTGATCAATGGACTGAGGTTTGGTCCCACTCCAACACATTCTGATTTAATTGGTTTGGAGTACAGCTTGGGCATAAGGGGGTTTTAAAAGCTCCCCAGGTGATTTTTTTTAAAGTGCAGCAAAGTTTGAGAACCACAAATAACTTACTCAAGATTACAGATCTAAGGTGGCAGAAAAGCTGGTTCTGCTGAGCCCAGGGCCAGCTTCTTCCTATCTGGAATTATTTTTGCCTGAACTGGCTCAAATCTTCTGAAGACACTTTCATCTCTGGCCTAAAAGGTTGGTCTGAGAAATAAGCAAAGACTCAGTAACATGGTATTTAACAGGCATCCAAAGTCTATAGAAGAAAGAGCAAAGAGGCTTGGGACAAATTTGCCTGGCTCTCAGGGGCCATTAATGAAACAAAAACAAAGGCAGTTTTGAAGAGTACGGATTGGATTGAGAGGGCTTTCACATGGCGTACCAGGGCACCTGGAGAAATAAGCACCTTTCAGGCACAAACCTATCACCCCAGCAGCACTGTAATGGAAATGGCTCAAAGACCACCTTCACTGAGGCAAATTAATGAATCAAGCCAGCTGCCCTGAAGTTAACACTGAGTGTATTTAGACCTGGGGTTCTCAAACGTCTGCCAGCATCAGAACCACCTGGAGGGCTTGTTAGGCCCGAGGTGGGGCCTGAGAATTTGCATTTCTAACAAGTTCCCAGACGCTGCTGCTGGTCTGGGGGGCCGCGCTTTGAAAACCGCCCATTTGGATGGTTGCCTTCTCCGGAGGAACACACGGTGTTGCTGACATTCAACCATTTAACTGCTCGCTGGATGCCTAGCACCTGCTTCACCTCTCTTTCCCCTGCAGGGAGCTTCAACTACAAAACTGGCACATGAGGTGATGGCTCCCAATTCTGGAACACTCAGTAAGTGTATGGAGCACTGTTCTTACACACCCCACTCACCAACTGCAATACCACGAGGAGACGGTCCCGCAATCTCACCCTCGTTCTAAAGATGAGAAAACAGCTCGAGAAGAAAATAGCTTGCCAAAGGTGATACAGTATCAGGACAAACCATGAAATGGCCGCTATTCACCCTTTTTTCAACTATAAAAATGGCAATTTCATATGGCTCCTCTGTTAGCAGGGTCTGTCTAACCTCAGTAGGTCTGATTCCAAAGCCTAAACTTTTAACCCAAGTCCTCTGTCTCCTCCCAGTTAGGATGCTTTCCTAGGCCATATGTCTTATTGATCGACAGGACCAAAATGTTGAGACGAGATCATAGGGGTGAAGCCACACTCTCCAGGCAAGGACTGGTCACTGGCCCTTGGCTAGCCATCCTCATCACTGACCGCCTCTCACCTGCAATAAATTGTACTGTATAACTCATCCAGAGCAAGTTGTATCCCAGATGGCGTGGCTGACCCTGAAGGTGACAGCCCCCGCCCCAGGCCCCTTGCTAGCTCAGCTGCAGTCCTTCCTATGATACAGGGTCTTCCCTGAACACATCTCGTCATGCGACTCGGTGAGGGAAGTGAGAGACATAGGCAGTGGCTCTGCTTTGGGGATTGGAGGTTCCGGAAAGCATGGCATCAGAGTCACCCAGCATCTCAGGGCAGCCAAGGCAGAGTCGCTAGCACCCAGTTCTGGGCATCGTAGGAGCAGGGTGACAGGAGGAGGTGGCAGTGATGATGACTCCTCTAGAACAGTGGTTCTCAGCTGGGGGCAATTGGCAGTATCTGGATGATTGTCACGACTGGCACTGGGGGATACTATTGGCATCTAGTGGCTGGAGGCCAGGTGCACTTCTAAACACCCTGTGATGCCCAAGGCCAGCCCCTGTAACAAAGCATTATCCAGCCCTAAATGTCAGTAGTACTGAGGCTGAGAACCCTTGCTCTAGAATCGTATCATATATGGCTGGGTATTTCCTGTGGCACCGCTGTTTCTGGTCATTTTACATGGAAACCGGGTTGTTGGGTCTCTTTGGCAATTCTATAAGCCATCTGTACCCTGCAATAAACCCTTTTCTTTGTACGTTAGTTGGAGGAATCACAACTAAAAAAGACAGCCATGGGGAAGATCAGACTAGAGGATGAAGAAAGAATTAGCTTGTCCCCAGAACTGAGGGCTGGGGGAGGATTTCCAAGTACAAGTATTATCCAGGGCAGCGCAATTCTATCAAGGTAATGTGTACATCGTCCATGTACAACATGGACATTGTTATAACTCTCTAATCTGAGTAAATCTACATCTCCCAATTGTCTTATGATTGCTAACAGTATGATACACATACTTCCACATGACAGCAGCATTTTTCATCTTAATGTACTTTCTGCTAAATTGTCATATGTGTTAGCACTGGGGCGGAGCCACAAATGAAGGGAAACACAGGAGCAAGGATAGATACCCTTTGCCTGTCTGGTGTATTCCAAATTCACAGTAATACTCTTAGCCATAAAGTCAAAACTTATCCAGAAATTGGCTCAAAAGAGAGCAAGCTGTATCCCAGAAAATGTGAGCACATTTTCAGAAGGACACAATGGAATCCTACTCGAGTTCTAAGACCAAGAACACAGATGGTTCCCTTTACCAGTTCTGTAATTGAGAATGATAACCGCATCAAGCTCACCTTTATAAACATTAAATGAGATCATCACTTAGGTACCTAGCACAGAGCCTTGGCACGTTGTAAATGTTCAATAAATGTTAACACCCACATTAAACAGTAATATATCTTGGGACCCACTTTGGCCCTCAGCTAACACGTCAGTAAGGACAAGATAATAAAGCTTGTGAATGTGGAGGTCTAGAGAGTTCTTGGGGACTTAATAGGTGCTCAGTAAATGTCAGTTATTGTTCTCTTTCCAAGTGCTCCCCTCTTTTCCCATCCAACTGTGACATCCCCAGTGCTTGGTGCATCTCCCACGGTGGACAATGGAGCAGGGCGAAGGTCTCCTGCCCGTGACACCTGCCCACTACCAAGGTCCTGTTTCCTGTTTCACCTCTCACCCCCTGCTGGGCCCAACTCCAACCCCCCACCTGCCTAACAGACTCTGTCTCCCCCTCCACTCCTGTCCTCCCATATTGACAAATTTGCAGCCAGCAGATTATAGACACAGTGTGAGTGAATCATTACCACCTGCTAATATTTTTATAGAATTTCATAAACTTGGTCATTCATGAATCATTTACACTACTTTATTCCAGTGAAGAGTTCACAAATCACTCAAACACTGGCAAAATGCATAATAATGAGTAATATTTCAGGAGGCTTTGCATTAATATGTCAGCTTCCAATACGGCAAGAGCTAAATTATTTTGCCAGGTGCCACTTCGGGTCAGAAGCATGGGAAGCCCTTTGGGGGCTGCAGCAGGGAGAGTGGGCAGGTGGCCGTGGGTCTTGGAAAAAGACAGTATTTAAGAAGAAACAGATCATCCAGCGAGTCAAATCCCCTTCCAATAAGTGGAGTTCCTGGGAAAGAGGCCTAGGAATTTGCAGATTAGACATCAGAGTCTAGTTGGAGGTAAAATAGGAAGAAGTGTTTCTTAGTAATTGAAAATTCAGGGCTTTAGAGGTGGAGAGAAACAATATGGATCCCAGATTCAACACACACCAGCTGGGAGACCCTGAAAAAGTTATTTAACAGTTATTTGCTTATCTATAAAATGGTGTTAACACCTACTTCTGAAGTTTCTTGTGTGAAATGGATTAAGTAAGACAATGTATATGAGTTGTTTAGCACAACATCAGCCATGTAGAGTTCAATAAACAGTAACTTTAATGATGATACACATTCAGGGGCTCAAGGACAAATTTATCTCAGACTATTTCTTTTCGTGCAAATCTCTGAGGCTTAGTTCACAATGCTTTCTTGTTGGATTTGGAAAATGCTAGCACCATAGCATGAACTTGTATGTGAATAGCACTTAACCTTTAAAATAAACAACAACAAAATTCACCCATGTGCTCTCTGCTTTTTAAACTTGCAAGAGGGGAAAGTAAAATGTGGGAATTGGAGACCCAGGATTCTGCTCTTTGAAGAAGCAGATCTGCAACCAACCACAATGCCCACCAGGGACAAGATGGACCTAACTGCACTAAGACAGTAAATCATTTCTAAATAGGTGCTTGAAATGAAGTGGATTTGCAACTTTCTTGTGCCCAAAGTATATTGAGAAGGCAGGAACCCAGTTCTCATTAAATCCAGAAATAGCAGAACCAAACACAGAGTAATAGGTAGGGACCTTCCTCAGCAGGGACACGAAGGAAACAGGACAAAGACTAAATTGAAGAGCGAGAGGCATGGGGGACCTGGCATTAGAAACTGGGTCCTCGTGAGGCTGGTGAAGAGTGGCTCAGGCCAGGCTGCCGTTTGGCCGCTGTACCCCTGGTACTCCTTTCAGACACTGTATGCCCGCCAAGCCCCAGCAGCCTCTCCACTGGGCACATGTGGCCCTGCGCCAGGGGTAAACCAAGACGAACAAGGAACACGGCACAACTCCCTGGCATATCACCTGTACACAGTGGCAAGGAACTTAAATCCGTTTATTTTGAAACAAAGCCTACGCATTAAAATGAAAGCTCCATGAGGGCAGGGAACCTGGTGCGTCTTATTTCCCATTATATTCCTCATCCTGCAGGTCCTCAATCAAATATATTAAGAATGAATGAATTGATGAATCAATTGATATGCTATGGAGTACATTATGAAACTACAAATAAACTCAAGATTATTTAAGAGAAGTTCATGCTTGAGATGGGAAGGCTGGGCCACCACCAGTTTTCATTTACCTCCGTTGCCTTTCTCCTCACTAATTCTCACTCATGTGGTAAGACTGTATGGGGCTTACCATGTTCCTGGTACTATTCCAAACGCTTGACACGCATTAACTCATTTAGTCCATTAAATCCTATGAGATCAGTATTATTATTGTCCCCATTTCACAGATGATAAAATCAAGGCAGATACCCTGCCTAAGTTCCCATAGCTAGTCCATAAAAGCTGTGCTTTTAATTCAGCCAGCATGGCTACATGCAAAATTATGTTTGTAACTGCTACATACTACATGGCCTCACTTTAAGGAAAAATACGAGATGCTCTATGCTACAGACCAGACTCTATTTTACTAGCTGTTTAGCAACTATTAGTTAGCAAAAACTTGTCATTTCATCTTTTATTGGACTGGCCAAAAAGTTCGTTCGGGTTTTTCTGTAACACCTTATGGAAAAACCCAAATGAACTTTTTGGCCAACTCAATACAAGCATTAAAGGTGCTAGTACTATCCCTATTTTATGGATGAGAATCACAAGATCAGAGAGGGTAAGTGGGTTGCCCAAGATCACACAGCTCAGTAAGCAGCAGTGCTGAGACTTGAACAACAATTTTCTGACCCCAGAGCCGTTGATATTAATCACTATTATCATTTACATAAAAATAAAAGTGACCCAAATTAAAAATAAAAAAATAGTGGGGTTTTCTACTCAACCCTGCCCTCTGATACCTTTGTGAGCATTAGAAAGGGGCTGCCCTCTCCCTGTGGACACAGCCCTGAACTGCAGTGCAGCTTTTGGCGAGTAAACTGGGGGCTGGATCAGGCCTTTCTCATCCCTCAGCCATCCCCCTTGTGCAGTAAAATCCCTGCACAGCTGTACCTGACAGCCCTGCATTCAGCTTTCGGAAGCCAGAGGAAAGGGACACTTCATGAATCAAAAATTCTCCTTAAAGAAAATCTCTGACTGGTATCTTTGACAACATCAAAACCAAGCCACCTGATTGACCAAAGGCCACCTTCTCATCACTCCCACTCCCTATCAGTACTTGAATGTTGGTGTTTGAGTTCTTCCCACTGTAACTGCCCCAAGGCATCTTCCCCTCACTGTCCCTGGAGATCAAGGTCATTGCCATCTAAGGAGAATGTTCACTCTGAGGTGGACCCTGGTTTACGGAGCCCAGAAATCTCTCTCTGAATGTGGAAGGACTCCCAAAAGGGTGACGAAGTTTTAAACCACCTTTGGGTCCCACAAACATCAGAGAGGATCAATTAGCCACGCATGCATCCAAACTCTTGTTCAGCTCTTAAAATAGCTCCTACGGAGTCACCCCAAGAAGGCATCTCTCAGCCTCTCATTTACCAGTTCTCACTCCTGGCAACCAGTTTTTTCCTGTTTCTCTGATTCACGCTAGTCCTATTTCCAGGCTACAGAACACTCCCAAGAATACTTCCGCTCCTTTATCCTTTATCTTGTACCCTCTTAATTTCCTAGGTAATTCTAGAGCTCAGCTTCCTCTAAAGAGAGGAATCTCTCTTTACTTAAAAGAGGGGCAGCAAATGCTATGAAGTTCAGTTCCTGTCAGGATAGACGGAAAAACCATGAGTCGGTGGTAGATGTCAACCTCCTCACAGTTGAAGGTAGGAAACTGATGTTAAAAACTTGTGGAACTTAACCAAAAAATTTAAATCTTTTTCAGCAAAAAATGAATAAGAGCAGCTCTGATTTACTGAATGCTCACTAGGTGCTGGGCATTGTGCTAAGAATTTGCAAAAATAATTTTATTTCATTTTATACAGTCCTTAGAGATGCTGGTACTATCCCCAATTTGTGGAGGAGAATCAAAAATCCTCAGAGAGGGTAAGTGGGTCGCCCAAGATAAAAACAGCACAGTAAACGGCAGTGCTGAGACTTGAATGGCAATTTGCTAACCCCAGAGGTCTGAATCACCATGCTATGAAATTATGAAATGTATCGTATCTTTAGTTCCTTGCATCTGAAAATTAAGAGATATTCCTATCACAGGCAGGGAAAAAGTAGAGGGCATCTACCCATGGTCTGCAGCTGGCTTGTCCTACAGCAGCTGGACACTGACAGCTGCCAGGTCACCTGTGGTCACCGTCAAGTCCAGCTGGACCTGGGAACTTCTGAGGGTGCCAACATTCAATTTCTGCAACAACCAGATTCCCTGCCGGAGGTTCACTGAGGATGCACACTGGTCACCCTTTGGCATCCTCTGACAGATGGTACCCCCTGCAGATGCTCACAGCATCTGCCTTTTGGCAAAGTTTCTGAGAGGGAGGTCCTCCCAGGACCCGGGACCCTGGAACACACTGTTCAGCATGAGGCTGGATGGGCCCTTCCTCACCCACTGCCCTGGATTTGCCTAGTATTTTAATGCCTCTAATGCCCTCTTCTATCTTCTCCTCACTGGAAACTCACAGCAATCCAGCTGGTAGCTAGGCAAGTGTTATCTGCATTTTATGGGTGGAATCCTGAGGACCAGCGCTTACTTGGTCTTCCCAAGGTCAGTATCTCATGGTGACAGAGGAGGCTAAACCCAGGGTACCCATTTCCCAGCCAGAGCACTTGACTTTCCAATGCAATGTCCCTCCACCCTCTGTCTGCAGAAAAGGAAGAATATGGAGGTTTTTTTAGGGAAGAGGAAGTAATTTTGTTGAAGTGGGATTGGGATGTTCTTACACGGTGTTTTGACAAAGAAAACCAGAGATGCCAAGTCCAGTCCTAGAAACTGGCCGCCACCCCCCAGAGCCCAATCCAGGTAAATATGCGCATGTGACGGGCAATGGTGATGGAAAGCAAACGCTGTTGACTGGGCCTCGTTCCCAAGTGCCTGCTTCCAGCTCAGTGGGCTGCATCCCACAGAGGCTTTCCCCGAAAATGGCTGGGAATCCTGTCCCATTTCTTGAAAAATGAGCTTACTGCCCTCAGAGGCTTGGGTCCTTAACACAGGCTGTGAGATGGGACTCTTGGGGGTGTCGTAGGGAGGGGATAGGACAGACCTGGAGCCTATATGAGATTTAATGCTCACCCCAATATCTGTGTGCAACTACTTTGGTCTCTGAATGTTGAACAGGTGTCAACTTCTGAAACTATCCTTTTACAAATAGCCTTTTGTTTCTCCATATAAAAGAGAAGCAAGTACATTGTAGAAAACTCAGAAAAAAAAAAATCAACACCAAATACAACCACCAACACTTTGATTTTTCCTCTGTCATGCTTCTTCACAAACATACCCATCATGATATGTGTAAATACTCCATCTGTAATGAGGATACCATATGTGTTGGTGTGTCTGTTTCCATTCAATATCTTGAAAATCTCCCATATAACTAGAACTTCTTCAAAAATATTTTAAATGGTTGTAGAAAACTTCCTTGCAAAATTGTGCCATAATTTAACCATTATATATTGCTTCATATTTAGCAACTGTTTCCATTTTAAGGATCGTGTCCTGCTATAACATCATCGTACAAAAATCTAACTAAATTCCTCCCTATTTCCTTAGGATGGCTTTCTAAAAGTAGAATGATCAGGTCCAAGGGTTTATACTTTTTTCAGCTCTTCATTATCAAGCTGGTTTCTGGAAAGCCAATGTTAATGTAAGGTTTCTGACCTCCTCTGAGATCCCCCCAGGGTCCCCCTTCTTGGCTTTTTGTGCCCAAAGTCTCGCGCAGAGCTGGGCGGCTCCGTTGATGAGATAGGGGCCCCCACTGCTGCTCTGTCAGGGTTCAATGCCACTCGGCTTCCACAGAGACACACTTAAAGCCGCACAGCCCCGGGTTTGATGAAGCACAGAAATAATGAGCTCAGTGGGAGGGAAGCACTCTTTGAAAGGCACATCTCTGCGTGTGGGGTGGGCACTCGGGGGGGGGGGGAGGAGGGATACTCACTTGATAGGTAGCGATCGTTTCTCTGTCCAAGTTCCGTGTCACAGAGACGCTACCTGTGTTCTCATTGATTCTGAAAATTCCTTTAGGCTCTTGATCCACTCCCTTTCCAGTGAGCCGGAACTTGGACCCTTCCGGTCTGTCACTATCGACTACCTGGTCAGACAAACAGAGCGACACTTAAGACTCTGGCTGGAAAACACAGAGAAAGCACAGTACAAACACACCTCAGTGACCAATCTACTAATCACAGGTGCCAACGCAGAGGTGCTGGATGAACTTGACTAAAGCAGCATCACCAAAAATAGCATCATTGTTTAACACCTTTCATCCTAATATGCAAATCTTTGTGGCTTTCAGCCGGGGAAGCTTACCAGCCCTGGGGTGACGTATAGTGATGAATCTAAGAGGGAAGTAACTTCATGAAGTTCAAGGTTGGACATTTGTATTATTTTTAACTCCCGGGAAACAGGCTTTTTTTCTGCAAGTAAGACCAAATAAGCAATGGAAAACATTTGACAGTCCTATACCGGGCAGGCATTAATCAGGGTTCTAGGTATCTACATGTATGCAGTCATCAACAGCACCACCTATGCCCTTGCTTCTACCAGGTACTAGGCATGGTGCTGAGAAGGAATTTTACACACACTTTAAAAAACTCTGACAACAATGCTGGGGGCAGGGAACGTTATTACTCATACTTAATGAATGAAATCAATGAGACTCAGGGAGATTATGCAAGCTTGCCATGGTCACAGTTATTAAAGAAACAAGGATGGGATTCAGAAGCCATCTTCCATCTCCCTAGGGGCACTGCCATGCAACACTGTCATTGCTGAATTCACTATAGGTGGTCAGCCTTGATCTGACATTTAAAGAATAAATTCAAAAGGTAAAGATATAGGAAGGCAGTTCCAGGCAGAGGGAACAGCATAGACAGGCAGCAGGCAGGTGAGAGAGCTTCGAAAATTCCAGAATGGTTTGAGGAGAGGTGAGGTTGAGAGGTAATTAGGGGGCAAATTATGTTATGTTTTGATGTCATCTGAAAGTATCCAACTAAAGAGAAAATCATAATTTGCATAGGTTAGTTCTAGAGTTCTAACAAGCATTCATGTATATTTAATATCACTTTATCATCAATACCTGCAGACATTAATTTGATTATAACACTAAAAAGGTCACTAACACAATAGACATTCAGAACAACAGATAAAAGAAAGCTAATACTGATCTGGCTGTCATCAATTTACAAGTAAACAGGCACCTATTGGAATATAGTCAACTGAGTCTGGAGGATTTAGGTGGCTGAACCAGAAATGTGCCTTCTGGTGGAATCAGGAAGAGTTGTGGTGGTGGCATTTCTGTGGGCGCCATGCCTGCAATTCTGACGTGGGCCACCAGGTGGCAGTGGTGCCTAAGGCAGCGTGAGCTTCATGGCAAGCCTCCTCTGCCAGGACCAGTGGAGTAAGAGCATGACGCAGTCCATAGGGCAGTACAGTTTTTTTCTGATTTAAAATATTCTTTATTAAAATACACTGAGAATTTTGATTAAACACCAGTTACCTCTGTTTGCATTTTTTTTAATTAACAGAAAATATCATCCAAAGCAAGACTAAAAATAAGGTATGTGGTATCTTCTGATGAAAAGAATTTTTAGTCACTGCTTGACTCGATTGAATCCAACTGACATTACCCTCACTGCTTGGAAGCTCCATGAGGTCAACAGCCTCAGCATATCGGGCTCACTGCTGGGTCCCATGCCTGGCAAAGTGCCCGGCATATGGCAGGGACCAAGGCCAATATCTGTTTAATGAGGAGCTCCACTGATTAGACAAACATATGTCTCAATCCTAGCTTGGCCAACGATCAGTCCTGTGACCTTGAATGTGATTCTGCCTCTTTGGCTCTCAATTTCCTTATCTATAAAATAGGGATAACAACACTTATTTCCCAGGGTTGCTGAGAGTTTGTTGAGATACTGTGTGCACATAGAAGGGGCTCAATAAATCAGAGCAGACAATTAGAATACTAAGATAAGAATGATAATAATAACAAAGTCATGCCACTGTTGTTAATGGGTAAGACTGACACCTCTAGGCATAAAACACATCTTAGCCACAATATAAAAAAAATCTCTTTCTAAGGGAACACATTTCCTTTTTAGAAACAAAACTCACAAAAGTCTCTGGTTTCAGGACAGAAGTGCTCTGGAAACAGACTTACTGTGGGAAGGGGCATCTGAGCCAACTCTGTTCCTCTTTGTCTCTTTCACATTTACCATCGCTCCCCTCCTGCTCTTACCACTTCAGCCCAACTTGGATTAAAACCTCTTCCTTTTGCTCCCCTACACACACCCGTGGGACAAGTCCTCTCCAAAGGCCATATTAACTAAAGGGAAATGAACATGGGAAACCTACAAAGGCTATGGAACTGTCCTGCTTCCTAAGAGTGGATTTCTGACCACACCCACTAGAAAGGACCTGTCAGGAGAAGGTTTCTGTGATCTGTTCTCCTTTCTTGACCCTTCCCTGCTCTGAAAGGGTGGGGAGCACAGCACCCCAGACCTTCTGGAAGAAACACAGTGGGAGACCGTCCTGAAAGCTCTCTTGAGGCAAACACTGCCATCCTCCCATTCCTCTACTTGCCACTCAACATGGAAAGCTGAATTCTAGACGCAGAAATCCTCCCAGGGCAACTTTTCCTCCTGCTGTAAAGATCAGGTCTGTGTCATTTCCTTTCTCTCTCTTAGAGATCTTGAACCACGTGACCTCATGGAAGCAGGGTCTTGGAGAGAACCCTGTTTAATTAGTGCTGGCTGCTGGATTTAAATGACTGATTCTCTGGGGAAGGAGCAAGACCTCTGCTCAGCAGTGCACAAGTCTTCTCTCTCTCTCTAACATTTTTTTTTAAATTTAATTAATTTATTTATTTCTGTCTGCGTTGGGTCTTCGTTGCTGCATGTGGGCTTTCTCTAGTTGCGGCGAGTGGGGGCTACTCTTCGTTGCGGTGCGTGGGCTTCTCATTGCGGTGGCTTCTCTTGTTGCAGAGCACAGGCTCCAGGTGCGCAGGCTTCAGTAGTTGTGGCACACGGGCTTCAGTAGTTGTGGCTCACGGGCTCTAGAGTGCAGGCTCAGTAGTTGCGGCGCATGGGCTTAGTTGCTCCGCGGCATGTGGGATCTTCCCGGACCAGGACTCAAACCCGTGTCCCCTGCATTGGCAGGCGGATTCTTAACCACTGCGCCACCAGGGAAGCCCAACATTTTGTTTTTAAAGGCCTGGCTTTGAACATATCAGTTGAACCTGCCTCCTGGTCCTCAGCGCTGTATCTGTTTTGAAGGAGCGCTCCTAGCCACACCAGGCACGGTGCCCCCAGACTGATGAGCCTTACAGGGCTGCCAGCACAGGGAAGTGAAGGGCCTCATTCTACCTGCAACAATTGGTCTCAAGATATGGTTCCCTGGACCAGCCTGGGCATCACCTGGGAGCTCTTCAGAAATGCAGATTCTCAGTCTCCACCCAGACCCCCTGGATCAGAAACCCTGGTGGTGGGGCCTAGCAATCTGTGCTTTAATAGGCCCCGTGGATGATTCTATGCACACCCGGGATTGAGGACCACCGATTTAGATGGATTTCAGCACCATCCACGCTCATTATGATTGGTGATGGTTTCCACCGTTACTGTTGGGAGACTTCTGCTGGAAAAAAGGCTGGGTCTGTTTGCTACCTCCCTTCCAGGCCTATTTTAAACATATAACACTATTAGGAACTCTTAAATGCCTGTTTTCTAGAACGTCAGTAAAGCAGAGTTGGTATTTTTCCAAGTCCCACATTTCCGTGTGTATCAAAGGCACCCCAGGGCATGGAGGAACCTTGGAGAAGAAAGCATGGGAGTAGGGGTCATTCTCCACGGGAAAGATGGGAGTCTTGGCTCAATTTAGATTCAGGAATTACCCAACAGCTCTCCAGCTTCTTGGTCCCCAGGTGGGGTTTCAGAGGGACCCTGGTCCACTCCAGCCTCACTGAGCTGGAGAAATAGGAGGTATGCAATGGCTGCAAAGGAGGCCTCAGCCACACATCAAAGCTGTTCCATGCAAGTCAGGTGGGTTTCCAGATGACCTTTATTATACTACGTTAAACTCCTAAGATTTGTCCAAATGCTGCTCTATGGCTGTGGCCCCAAGGCTATCATCCTTTTCTTGTTGTTTAATGTGATGGAATGTAAGAAATCCAGTGCACTCCTGCCCAGAACAAATCCTGTCATGAGTCTCTGCTCCTGCAGCAGCTGTTAACACACATTATACCATATAGCAGGGCTTCACAATTAGCTGGTCTTTCCTATTATTCTTTGTAATTCAACACTACTTTTCACAGTGGGATTTTTCTTCATTGTCCTCTGAGTCGGAATGAAAAAAAATAGCTAATGATGAGAAAGAACTTGGACGCTGGGTGCCAACACTCTGGGAAGGGCGTGTAAATAGCACACAGGAGTCCTGCTGCATACCTGGGTAGTCACTTCTCAGGCAGCAATGGGGGTGACCGGAACATCAATTGTGTCGGTGGCATGGCTCAGGTGGGGCCAGAGTCCTCTGCACCCAGCGAGGGGCAGGAAATACAGAGGCTTGGAGCAAGCAGTGATGCTTGGTCTGAGTTTTGAAGGGTGTTTTCACTGCCTACTTCCTCCAGAGTGTGGTGTATTACAGACAAACCCAGGGCCCCCCCTTGAATCCCGTTCCCACCTCCATTCTCTGCTGCGAGTAGCCAACAATACCAAGTTGCATTGTGTTTTAAAGGTATTCTATGAATTTATATACATATATACATACTCACAGAATATATAGCAATTTTGAATGTTTTTACATTTTTATAAATAGGACCATTTTGTATAAATTATTCTATAATTTTTCTATTCAATGTGGTTGGAAGTTTTATATATATATATATATAGAGAGAGACAGTATGTAATATTTTTACATATATTATTATATTTATGTAATATAAATATATTTTATATCTCATAGACAGATAGATAGATACAGACTTTGGGGTAGGAGTAACTTTCCATTTATAGAAACACTGCCTAGATAGTATAAAGTTCCCATATACCTTTCATCCAATTTTCCCTAATATTAACATCTTTTATAACCATGGAACATTGGTCACAACTGAGAAATTAACATTGATGCGTGACTATTAACTAACTAACCTCCAGATTTTATGTATTCAGGTTTCACCAATTTTTCTACTTCTATCATTTTTCTGATCCAAAATCCAGTCCAGAACCCCACATTACCTTTAGTCAGTGTGTTTTTTTTTTTTAAAACATCTTTATTGGAGTATAATTGCTTTACAATGGTGTGTTAGTTTCTGCTTTATAACAAAGTGAATCAGTTATACATATACATATGTCCCCATATCTCTTCCCTCTTGCGTCTCCCTCCCTCCCCTACCCCACCCCTCTAGGTGGTCACAAAGCACAGAGCTGATCTCCCTGTGCTATGCGGCTGCTTCCCACTGTCTATCTACTTTACATTTGGTAGTGTATATATGTCCATGCCACTCTCTCACTTTGTCCCAGCTTACCCTTCCCCCTCCCCGTATCTTCAAGTCCATTCTCTAGTAGGTCTGTGTCTTTATTCAGTCAGTGTGGTTTTTAATTGCCCATTATGGTGCTTCCCTGTAGGTTCAGACATTTCCTTAATTGTGCTGACATCATTTTTTTTCCCCTATGGAAAATGTATTTGATACATCAAAATGCCATAGTCGCCAAGTTCTGTATATTCTCTTTACTATAAGAACTTCTAGTTCTGTCCTCTGCCAATCTCCAGTACCTGTAATTTAACTCAGATCTCCACTAGAGATTTTTGACTGTTTTGTTGTCAGGGCCAAGAACACACACAACACTCACAGTAAGTTTTCAGCAAATATTTGCATACCAAGTAAGTAAATGAATGTTACAGTGGTCTCCTAACTGGCCTCCATGTTTCTGATTCTCTCTTTTCCCTTCCTGTCCTAATTGCAACCAGAACGGTCATTCCAAAATGCAAACACAAATCTGGCCAAGACAGTTCTCAGATTAAAACTTTCAATGTTTCCCCATTGCTCCCAGATTAAATTCCCCCAGGGCCCTCCTTGATGGGCCTCCACCTGCTTCTCCAGTTCTATCTCTTGCCACCATGAGCCATGGGCCTTCTGAACTTTGCCCACTTTCTCTGGACCTAGGTCAGCTGGACTCCTATCCCCCGTCCTGTCTGCTAGAGCCCCTCCTGGTCTTCCAGGACTCGGCACCAGGGATTGCCTACTCACTGGAGCTTCTCCTGACCCTCTGCCCTGCTCCAGGGAGACCACCTCATCATCGGGGTCTAGCCCTGCTCACCGCTGAGGTCTATTAAGGCACAGAGAGCAGAGGGCCTCTTTGTTGGGGGTGGTAATTGTCTCTTGGGCTATTTATTTCTTATTCTTTTAACATTTCCTGGGTTTGGAACACATAAGACACCTGATTAAAGCTTTGAAAAAAAGTGCAACTTTGTTTGCATGTTTTTATAAGATCATAAAATGCTTCATAAACTCACAAATTAAAGTCTGTTGTACTTTTTTTTTTTTTAATGTGGTCACTTTACCTATGCAACCTCAGTATCTTCTCATTTCTCTTTTTACAAATCCCCAAAGTTAACTTCCCAGGCAGTGGTAATGCCCAGGAGTCATGAAGGGACCTAAAACGCTTCCCCATCCTTATAATCTGCAAAGGGTTCCCTTGTGTGAAGACCCTCTGTCTAAGCACACACTGTGCTCGCCGCACAAAGCAGCTCCAACACAAATACCCCAGCACTTCTGCCCTGTCATAGCCAACTAAATTAATGCTCTAATTCTACCTATTTAGAAAATCAGGAGATACTTATTTTCAAAGGATAAAGGACTCTACGTATATAAGCAATATGATCGAAAGGATGAAAAATTAGAAAATAATCAGCCCCCGCCCCCACACATTTCCAAAGGGAATAAATCACATGTGAATAGTATAGGTCTTTGGGGGATGGAGGTAGGGGTGATATTTTTTCCTTCACTCTAGAATATTTTTGGTTTCATAAAATGAGCCTATATTACTTATTATACAGTTAAAAACAACAAAAAAACTCAAAAACAAAACAACTTTTTAAAAACATGTAAGAGTAATTACTGGAGCTTGGTGTATATGCTAATTTAGAAGTTGTTTTCTACTTCATGTTAAATAGGAAAAAACCCACTTATTGCCTTTACCTATAGTTATTAGAAGACATTTTTTTTTTATTGGTAGGTTGGTTCTCTAAGGTGATTTGTAAGCAGTAATTAATTCTCATCTGTGGTTTAGTCTTTGACATGCCTTTGAACTTGAAGACACTTAGCCATTCAGCAGTCTGGGCAGCTGTTAGATCCATGCCCGTCTCTCACCCTCATGCTGCTCAACAACTTTCAACCCTTAGGTTATAAATTAGCAAGGGGGACTAAGGAAAACCCAGGGCCAAGAGTTCCAAAATACCTGGTGGAGAAGCATAGAACCAACACTCTGGCAATCCACCGGAGGAGGATGATGGCTAGAGACCAACCGCACAGACCAGGGGTTCTCATACCAGCAGGGCTGGCTGTGTTCACCGCCGAATTCAAATGGTCTCCATCCTCCCATGGAGGGTGCTAAGGTTAAGGGCAGGATGGAGCACTTGGGAAGGAAAATCAAACTCCAGTAACACATGATGAGGGGAAATCTGAAAACACTACACTTACCCTTCATCTATCAGCACTATCATTGCACCAGCTTTGTTTCCCTTCTTTTATAAGAAAGGCACTTAAGATTATGCCTAAGCACAGCTTAAGCTGAGTTCCATAGGATTCAGTGTTTAATTGGTGGGGGTTTTTTGCATTATTTTCTGATAGTTTTAATTTTGTGGTTACTTTCTGTAGGCTGTAAAATTTTTTTTAATGAGAGTATTTCTTAATTTACAAGTATTTCTAACATTTTAATTATTTATTTCCAACTTGTCACAGAATAATGTGGCTTATGAAATTTCTACTCTTGCGAGTTTTTTAAAAATTTATTCACGGTCAAGTGCAATATCATCTTTACTAAATGATCCATTGACACATGGAAAGAATGAGTATTCTGCAGCATTATTCACAATAGCCAAAAAGTGTAAGGAACCCAAGTGTCCAACAATGGATAAATGGATGAACAAAATGTGGTATAGGCATAAAATGGAATATTATCATTCAGCCTTAAAAATGAAGGAAATTCTAACACATGCTACTATACGGATGAAGACATCATGTTAAGTGAAATAAGCCAGCCACAAAAGGACAAATATGTATATTTAAATACACATATTTACATACGTAATTGGCACAATGCTGCTCTCACTGAGGGAACTCGGTTTATACTTGTTAGTGTATTCCAAATTGATACCACCATTCACTCAGCCTGATGGTCTGTTTCTCTCCCATGATTTTAATAAGATGTTTCCTTCTTGAGTATAATTTCCTCTAACATATTATCTCCCTCTACCTTCTTCTCTTCTATTCAAAATATTTACTGACCATTCACGAGTTCCAGAGTGTTCAAGGGCCCGCAGTTCAGTATACTCTATGAAGCCCACATTATGCAACATGGGAGATGTGCTGAAAGAGGCCACAGCAGACCAGAGACAGAAGTCATCTTTGGGTCATTCAGTCATTGTGCCTTACTTGTCTGGGGCCAAAGTCCATTCACTGCCCATCAGTATCACACTTCTGCATCTCTTTATTGTCCAAGAGAATAACTGGGATTCTTATGTATCACTTCCTGAGTTTCTGGTTTCTTAATGCAGACTGTGAGTTTCAGCCTCCTGCTCATTGGGCCCCTTGACTTTGCCTCCTGTGTTTCTACCAAAAATCAAGATGGTCCCTTGGAACGCATAGTGAAAAGTCTAGATTTTCTATACCTGTTGTCTCTTCTATTTATGAATCAGATTTATGGTAGTGGGAAGTAGTCACTGAGGCTGTTCTTTAATATTCTGGCTCCTCTTCTTCCGGTCACATAGTAGGACGATACTTCCCCAGTCACCTGAAGTTGGCTGTGGCCATATGACTTGCTTTAGCCAATGAAGTGTGAGTGAAAGTGACATGTGTAACTTCAGCTAATTTTGAGTAAAAGCTTTAAGAGCTATGATGTGCTTAGCCAGGTTCTTTTTGCCCTCTCCAAGGTGACCAGCTATGTTCCAAATAGTGGTGACTTCATCAACCTAGATCCCAAAGAAAGAAAAATGACGAGGTGCAGAGCCCCCACCTAACCCTTCAATGGACATGGAGCTTGGTTAAAACTTTTTTTTTTTTTCTTTTACTTTGATCAACTGAAATGGGAGTTGCTTATTACCACCGTTGAACCTAACCTATCCTGACTAACGCACAGAGTGCTTAGGACAACAGGGTTTGCAGCTTGGAGCTCACTAACAATGTGGACATACTGGGAGTCATGTGGCCTCTCTGAGCCTCATTCCCATTCTCTGCCAAATGAGGGAAATAATGCCTATCCTAAAAGGGTTACTGTGGGTAAGTGATCTGAGAGATACCTAATGCATTAGTACATAAACCTACTCAATAATGTAAGGCAATTGTTATTTTTATGATTATTAAACGGTGGTGATGATGATGACTATGACAGAGGCTACCATTTATTGAAAAATAAGACTCTGCCACACGCTATTCTAAGCATCTTACATACATAAGTTCATTTAATCCTTACCACAATTCTATGGGGTAGGTACTGATGTTAATCCCCACTTTACAAAGAAAGAAACTGAGTCACAAACACCTTACCAAAGTCAGCTAGATAATGGCCTTGCATTTGAATCCAAGTATCCAGAGCCCACGGCCTTAACCCCCACTCCACGTGGCCAACTGATCAAAGTCTGCTGGGTTGTGCAGGAGTGCCCCAGGAGTAGAATCAACAAAGCACTGGAACCTGGCACTGTTGAAAGTGCTCCTGGTCTGGACTCCTGCTGACACACCCACCCTGTGAAGACTAGGAGCAGAGATACTCATCTTAGGCCACGCTAAGAAGAGATACTCATCTTAGGCAGAACCAAGATTAAGGACTTCCAAGTCTCAATTTCCAGATTTATATGTACCCAAGGGGTCACCCATTTCCTCTGTACATCAAATTCCCGGCAGGAATATCTTTACTTTCTCATACTCTCTGAGCTTTGGCATAGTAATGGTGCAATTTGGGGGGTTTTGCATGCCTTCTGTCATGTAAAAGGATAATAAATTAATCATGCCCTTGGGCACTGCTGAAATACACATACTTAATCTCTTACTAACTTGCCGAACTTTCCTTCCTTGCCACTGCTCTGCTCCTCTCCCTTCCATCAGTTCAGATTTTTACGGTTCCCAAAGAAATATTAAACCAAATATTTATGCACTCATCTGAACCACAGTTCAGAGAAAGCAGTGTAACAAAATCAGCATTATGAACCTGGAGCTATTCCCATTTGGAAGTAATAAACACGAACAATTGAACAATTTCTCCCCGGAAATGCGTGTTGGCTGCCCTTTCACTGAGAATTTCAACGCTTATTCTTGTTATTCTTATAATTCGGGACAAATTTTAATGTTAAGTCTGATGCTTGGAAACACAAGCAAACATAAATACAATTTCAATCATTTTCAACTGAAAGCCTGACATTCTATTCTGCTTTGCATGTGCTTCGGTTAGAACCTGTGTGAGCCTTTGAAGTGCCTCATCCCCTGAAGCACCTACTCTCTCTCACAATCTGATCACACCTGATTAAAACCTTTCAAGGGCCCCCCTACACCATCACTTTCAGGGAAAATTCATGCTCCCTCAGAAACGCATTCAAGGCTCTTTATAACCTGCCTTTGCCTTCAGCCTCAAATGTCGCTGAGTCCGCACACATCCCCCGATCCTGTTTTGCTGTCATTTCCCCCGAAGTGCCATGCTTGGGTCTACCGCTGTTTCAACCCTGGGCTTACTTTCTTCTGACCCATAGGCTCTTATACAAAAGCAGAGCCTGGCCAATCTGATCATCTCTTTGTGGATCCTGGGATTGGGACAGGAAGAGACTGACTCAGTTGGCTGAAGGCTGTGGACCCTTAAAGTCTTATCAGCTTGAAAGCTGAGTCTACCATCTTGGGGAGACCCAATTGGGCCATAAGTGCAGACCTTGACAAAGAAAATAGTCTACTTGGAAAATTAAAAAAGAGAGTAATGAATACTTGTGTGTATGTGAAGCCACATCAGGCTCAAGCATGGCATGTGTTACCACCCTGCATCTGATAAATGATCCACTGCAACATGACTTAATCTCATGCCTCAGCCTTGGTCTCCACATTACACTCTTAGACCAAAATATCACAGTCCCCTTTCCCAGTGGTGTCTGGTGAATGGCTTTAATTCACCAGGATCCTACTAAATGGATACCTGTATGGCTCATTTCATCATTGTCTCTCAATTCCTTAATTACATTGATCTCTTCAGAGAGGACTTCCCTGACCACCTTATTAAAAAAAAAGTCTCCCCTCCCAACATCATCCTCTATAACCATTTTGTTTTTCTTCACGGAATCATCACCTGACATAGTTATCTGTTTTTTATCTTTCTTTACCATTAAAATATATGCTCCAAGGTATCAGGGACTTTTGTTTGTCGCTGTGAACAGTGCATGGTGAATAATAGACATTTAAATACTTTGCAATAAATAAAGAAGTTATGTAAAGGGACGCTGAAATGAGAGACTGTATGGTCAGAGGGAAAAGAAAATTATAAAAGTTCATAAATCAGTGAACTTGCACAGCTACTTTGGTTTCAAAATGGCTTATCAATTTCTGGTAAGGACCATCTCTGCTTCTTGGGCTTGAGTTCTGAGGGGTGCTCTGGTACCCTCCGAATAGCGTCACCTCCTACTTAAATGATCCCCATGAGACATCCATGTTTCAGAATAGAGCAGCATGCTCCCTGAAAGTTAAGAGGCCCGTGGATGCGATGGAATCAACGTAGGTAAACACCTTTCTTCTTCCGAAGCTTCCGGCTGCCTAAACTATGGATTCTCCAAGGGAAGCCCAACAAGAGAGGATCATACAAACTGAGTCAATGAAGGCTTTGGCAAAGCATTTCAGAAGAGGCACAATAAATGGAAAGAGCTTGGTGGAGTGTGTGTATGGGCTTCACGCTCCTCTCAAGTCATGATAACAAATCCTCTAAACAGCCATGGGTCAACACAACTGCCCAATTACTGCCCTGTGGGTGACAATTCCTAAACAGATCATGTTGTGTGCAGTGTTCTATCCCAGGGATACATGTGAGGTAGGGACCCATGAGGGAGCATGTATTTGAGAGAGAAGCCAGGTGGTCTGTTCTACAGAAGATGAACACAGTGGAGCCCCTTAAGTGATTGGAAATGTAGAAAGATGGTGGCAGGAGGCACAGTTTCGGGCATCACCTAAATACCCACAGAAGAGATTGGTTTCATTTTGTTCTTTTGAAAAAGCCAAGATACAGAACAGACAGATTTCAGCTCAAATGAAGGAAAACGTCCAGAGGTTAAAGAGCTTTAGCTGATGGCATGGGCAGACTGGTGATGGAGAAGGCTGCCACTGCATGTCCAAGCTCACACCCCACCTGGTAAAGAAGGTAGAGAGGTGATCAATGTCAGACACTCTGAGGTTGTTTCCTACTCCCAGCTGCTGTGATGACTTGAGTCTGAACTTGGAGCAGCTCTGAGCACGTGGGGATAAGCACTCTGTGAGGCAGGCGAGGGATGAGGCGCTATCTAGGGACCTCTGTTTAAAACCAGCTCAGCCACTTTCTACCCACTGGCTGGACAAGGATTCTCTTGCATTCCCTGGGCCTCCATTTCTCTAGGTGCTGCGCAGGATCTATCACTCCTCCCTCTGTGGTGCAATGGTTTAGAAAATGGCTTCTGGGTCAGTTTGAACTCTGGCTCTAATATGTCCTTGGATTTTGACCTTGAGCAAATCTCTTCACCCATCTGAGCATCAGTTCTCTCTTCAGCTAAATGAGGACGATAGACCCACGCCCCTGAGGTTCTGGTGAGTAGAGAGTACTATGGCTGGCACACAGTAGGCACTCAATCAATGTCAACAATTATCATCTGAATACATCTAACTACAACACCATGTCAATATCAGGATGACTTTTAATAATTATAGAATTATAAAATAAATTACTAATTTTAATAATTAAGAGGATTTTAAAAAACCTTCAAGTTGTATCCTAGGTAATAACTGCTTTCACTGAGGTCTTATAAATGTCAGGTACCATGCTAGAGCTTTATGTGCATTCTACCAGGGAGGTAACTATTATTTCTGTTTTAAAGATGGGGAAAGTGAGACTCAGTGAGGTGAAGTCAATTGTCCAACAAGGTTACACAGCTGGCTTGGGGACAGGACGGGACATGGAAACTTCTGAGCCCAGCTGAGTTATTCCAGAACTCCAGGTGTTGGTCTGACACCAGCTCCTGGCTGCTCGGTTTCTCATGGCTCAGCCAGATGCCTCCATAAGGAGCAAGGCTGGTTGTTCCAAGGCTGGGACTGGATTATGAAAGGCCTTCTTTGGAGGGCTCCCGTTCGACAGACCAGCCTGCTCAGACCCCACGCCACGTGGCACAGTGTGTGCTCCCTGTTACACGGCCCAGGGCCCCGGCCCATATGTGCAGATGCACGTGCTACACGATGGAAAATGAATGTCTGCACAGTCCTGGGGCTTTCTGACTTGAAGCCAAACAAACTTACCCAGGCTCATTTGTCAGCTGCCTTAACCCCCCTCCCTCCCAGCCTAGCTCATCCCTCCTTCCAAGTTCCTTACTTGTTATAAGCTTATCACAGAAGTAAATCAAAATGTTCTCAAGAGGAGAAGAAAAGATAAAAGCAAAAAATGCAACATCCCCAAGAGAGGAATATTTTTTATAGTTCCACAACTCTAGCAACTCTTTCTTAAAAAAAAATCCATTATTTAATTTTCGTACCCTGGAGGTGCTAGTCATGAATAATGGCTCCTCTTCTACCTTCTAGTATTTCTAAAATATTAATACTGGTTGGATACCTCCCCTAAGGGGAAGCAGGAGGTGAATCTTTTATAGGCTCCTGAGCCCTGTTCCCATACTATGCATTTATGCGATTACTACCAATCACATGCTCTGGGCTTTTCAAATTATGTCTGCACCAAAGGATGGAGGCCACACAGTGGGGTGGAAAGGGTAAAACGTGTTGCTAAATAGTCCCTTTCTCATTATTTTCTTCATCTAAGTCTTTACTCTTTTATTATCCATCAAGATGCACCTTCTCTACACCAGACTTGGGCTATGAATCATAAATAGAAACTACAGTGAGGCATCCAACTTCATAGCCGCCCCCCACCCCGCTCCATCCAGGTCAAACGTCCATCAAGGCTAACAACAGTTCATTACATCTTTAGCTGCAAATTGTCAATGTAAAGCTTTGAACACTGAGTCCCAACCTATTTATTCTTGAGGTCAAAATTTTATGTCTGTGCGTGTGGTGTGTGTATGTGGGACTGATCTATCTTTATACTCAGGGTTTAAGGGAAGAAGGAATAAGGAGACTGTTTCAGAATAAACTAAAAACAGTACTGTAAATTGTTGTACTTGGCAATGAACTTTTTTTTTCAGTGAAAAATCAGGTCTGTTTTATTCCTCTTTGTAAAACTAACACATGCACACTAGGAAAAAGCTGGAAAGAAAAACCAAGGTAAAAGGTAGAAAAACAGATATTTGATGATGACGTCCCCCCTCGATAGTTACAATTATTTTAACATATCAATGACTCCCTTCCAGTCTTTTAAATGCATACAACTGCATAAATATATTTTACTTAAATATTTTTTACTTTGGGATAACTGTAGATTCACATGCAGTTGCAAGAAATACCCTTTACCCTGTTTCCCCCAAGTGGTACCATTTCATAAAACCGTAGTACAATAGCACAATCAGGATATTGACATTGATGCAATTCAGTGATCTTATTAGAGCTCCATTTTATTTGTAGTCATTTGTCTGGGTGTGTTCATTTAGTTCTATGTCATTTTGTCACATGTGTAGGTTTGTGTATCCATCGCCACCATTAAGCTACAAAACAGTCCATCACCGCAGGGACCCCCATTGATGTTTTATAACCATGCCCTCCTCTCCCCCATATACCACCTCTCCCCCACATCCCTAGATCCTGCAACCACTAATCTGTTCTCTGTTTCTATAATTTTGTCATTTACAAAATATCATATAAATGAATTCATTCTGTATGTAATGTTTGGGATTGATCTTTGTCACTCAGCATGATTCTCTGGAGATTCTTCCAAGTTGTTGTTGTGTATCAGTAATTCATTAATTGTATTGCTGAGCGGTGTTCCATGGACCAACATATGGACCATAGCTTAACCATTCACCTGTTGAAGGACGTCTGGGTTCTTGGCAGTTTCTGGCAGTTACGAACAAAGCTGCTACGAGCTGCTATAAACATGTGTGGACAGGTTTTTATACGAACCTAAGTATTCATTTCTCTGGATAAATGTCCAGGAGTGCAACTGTTGTGTCCTACGGTAATTGCATGTTTTACAACAAACTGCCAAGCTGGTTTCCAGTGTGGCTGTACCATTTCACATCCCCATCAGCAGTGTCTGAATGTTCCAGTTTCTTGCATCCTCACCAGAATGTGTTGTAGTTACTTTTTTTTAAAATCCATTCTAGAAGATGTGTACTGATAGCTCATTGTAGTTTTAATTTGCATTTCCCTCATGGTTAATGAGGTAGACTATCCTTCCACGTGCCTATGTGCCATCTGTATATCCTCTTTGGTGAAATGTCTGTTCATGTCTTTTGCCCATTTTCTAATTAGGATGATTGGGACTTTTGCTGTTGAATTTTGAGAGTCCTTTATATATTCTAGATGCTAACCTTTTGCCAGATATGCAGTTTGTAAATATTTTCTTTTAGTTTATAGCTTATCTTTTCATAGGCCAAAAGTTTTAAATTTTGATAAGGTTCAATTTGTCAAATTTTCCTTTTAGGAATCATGCCCTTTGTGTCAAGTCTACGAACTCTTTGCCTGGCCCTGAATCCCTAAGATTTCCTCCCAGTTTTTTCCTGAAGATTTAATAGTTTTACATTTTACATTTACATCCATGATCCCTTTACAGTTAACTTTTGTATAAGGCATGAGGCTTAAATTGAGGTTCATCTTTTGCCTACAGATGTCCAATAGCCCCAGCACCATTTGCTGAAGGAGCTAACTAGCTAACTTTCCTCCATTGAATTGCTTTTGAATCTTTAGTGAGAATCGGTGCGGAAAACCGGGTGAAATCTCATTCCTGGTTCTCTATTCTGTTCCATCAACCTATGTGTCTTTTTCTCTGCTGTACCACATTGTCTTGATTACTATGGCTACATAGTCTTAACAACGGGTAGAGTGATTCCTTCCACTTTACTCGTCTTTTTCAAGATTGCTTAGCTCTCCTGGGGCCTGTGCCTTTCCACATAAATTTCAGAATAAGCTTGTCTCTGCCTATAGAAAACCTTGCTGGGGTTTTTTATACCAATTGCATTAAAACATAAACGTATCTTTATTTTTTTAACATATGATACCATGAGCATTTTCCCTATTATTACTAACTCCTTTTTAATGGCTACCCAATATCTTAAAATACATACACCATCATTTAACAACCAATTCGGTAACAATGAGCATTTGATTCTTTTCAGTTATGAATAATGTGAATGAAGCTACCAAGAATATCTTGCAAAAGAAGAAAATTCTCTGCATTTTGGAGTATTTCCTTAGGATAGATTCCCAGAAGTGGTATTACTCAAATAAAGAGGAAGAATATCTTAACAGTTATTTCTATTTGGCTATTCTTTCACATATGTTTACCTATATGTGAAAAACATTATCATTAGCTTTAAAATTTCATTTCATTATGAGTCTGAATGTCAAGGTAGGAAAGATACCCATCAATGAGGAAAAGGGACATTGTAGAATTGGCAAATAATGTAGCAATCATGCCTCCCAGAATGATGTTGATTGTAATACCACCTGGCCCAACTCTTCAAAGTGGTGCCACACACCTGCTCTCAGGTAATCCCCTCAACTATCCAGTGAAGGCAGGTAAGGAAAATCAATTCCTGTTTCACCTACTTTAGGACAGCTATTTGCTACTAAAATGTTTTTTAGAGTCTCTTTTCATCCTAAAGAAAAAAGATTTAGTTAAGTCACTTTCTTTTTATTCATGAAATGAGAAAGGGACAAATTGACCAGCCTAATCTATCTCCTTATTGTTTTGGCCATGAAAATGGCTGTTACAGGAGATGCCCTGAATGGGAGGTGAGAAATATCTGCCTGGTAGAGTAACCGATGACACCTCGGGAGGGCTGACACAGTTCCATTTATGTTTTTATCCTTCCTAATCGGGTTTTCTCCTTTTTCTCTAATGGAAGTAGAGGTTCCATGGAGAGACAGGAACACAATGTGTTTTTTCTTTTTATGCAGTCACTTTGCTTTTAAAACTGTGCTGGATCTGCACTGCTAACAGCAAGCATGATCAGCCTCGCATTGTGAGTCTTAAAAGCCCAGGTTCTCCTTCTGAGGACTCAGGACAGAGGTGACTCCTGGGGCCATGTCAGGATGCACTTAAATCCTTACGGGTATCCTGCATGGATGCAGCAGAAGAAAAGAAAAACCAGTCTTTGAAAAACCAGTCTTCATACACGCAAATGGTGGGATCAGGTGTCCTTGAGGATTGTAATGTGGAGAATCCCTCAAACTATAAACACTGGGATGCAGGAAAAAAAAGTCCCATGTGTGAATGGCAGCTTTTCTAATGGAAATATTCAATGCTCCCTCTCCACTGTGGAGGTGGGGCAAGGAGGAGGAGAAGTTGACATTAGTTAAGTGTCTGCTTTGGAACAGGCACCTTAGCAAGGGCTTCTCTTACATATGAATTTTCGTAATCTAAAGAGGCATCGTTAGCCCCATGTCATAGAGCACACAGTGGAACTAAAAAGCTGGAGCGAACTTTCCAAGAAAAGCTGTCAATCAAAGTGAGGCTGGTCTGATGCCAGGTTGAGTTCTTTTTTCCTACCACTCCTTGATGAAGATGCAGAGGGAGACAGAAAAGAAGGCAGTGATTTGAGTTAGAAGAGCAGATACAGCAATAAATCAATGAACTGACAAAATAGGTGCCCTCAAGTTCTCTGCTTTTGAATGTCACTCTTGCAAAAATGAATGGAATTCAGAGGTTGTGGGAAAGGGTCTCAAGGAGACCCGCCTTGCTTCCACTGAGGATGTAGTCTCTTACTATCCATCCTGCAGAGAATTGGGGTCTCCTCCAAAAGAATAGAGCCCCCCTTCTCCAGTGGAGAAGAGGGAAATACAAACAGTCCTTGTCCTGTACCCAGGGAGCAGGGTCAGAGTGCACAACTGGCGTGCAGAGCTGGGGTTCAAGTTCTTGCTCAGCCATTTAATTATCTGTGTGTCAGAGAACACGCTACAAAATCTCTCTAGCCCTCAGCTCTCTCCACTGTAAAATAGGGATAACTCCCACCTGGAGGTTTGCTTCAAAGATTAAAATGAGATAATGCAGGTAAAGAGCTGGCACCTGGGTTGACTCAACATCGCTTAGCAAGGTAGCTATTATCACGGCTACGCTGCTGCCTTTCCTTAAGCATAGCTTCCACAATTGCCTGTGTGTTGACGATTCTCCAATTCACAGTGCCGCCCATCAGGGCAGAAGCACTTGCACTCACTAGGTGATCCAGGTGGCTAGGTATGTGCCCTCTAACACATACACCCCCCATGGACGCCTCCATTTCGGCCAAATCTCCCTCTACAAAGCCCAAGTACAGAGTTCCATTCTTCCTTCTCTTTAAGAGAAGTGGTTTCTGTGTTCTTTGTGAAGACACATGTACCACTTAAACTCTGCACAGAAAATCAGACCTTCATCTTTTAGATGCATTGTTTCTTCTGTGTTTAATGCAATTCTCATCTTGCCTACTCACTGGGCACTGGCAGGGCAACAGTGCATTGGTGTACACATTTGGGGCCACCCAGAAATGAAAATTCCATCAGCCTCTCGGAATTTACTGCTTTGGGGAGGGCTCAGGTGACACACCAGGCAAATACCCACTGAGGAACGCATTTCAAGCTCCCTGCTAAAGGCAGCAACGCAGAGCAGCCAAATCTATGTCCATGCAATTAACCAGGGAAACTCGGGTCCTGCCAGGGCCCTCTTCTACATTTCTTCTTTGGCTAC
This sequence comes from Eubalaena glacialis, assembly GCF_028564815.1. Classification (NCBI taxonomy): domain Eukaryota; kingdom Metazoa; phylum Chordata; class Mammalia; order Artiodactyla; family Balaenidae; genus Eubalaena; species Eubalaena glacialis. The sequence continues at coordinate 5,719,973 of NC_083733.1, forward strand.
GGTTCTGGGGAAATAACTTTTCTCAGAGCATGCTGTCCTTTTTATGCGGAGAGAGGGATGGGAATCACGCAAAGCACCATAAGCAAGATTTCGTCTTGTGATAATAGCCAGAAATGTCAAAAAGGCACTGAGCAATTCTTCTAAAGGCCACAACTCCAAACAGCTTGAGGAAGAAGACCCTGTATTCCTTCTTTTCCCCACATTCTCCACGGAGTTGAACCCACAAACCAGCCCTGGCATGTAACTGGCACTTAGTGGTTCCCCGTTGGATACTGTGAGTGTGCGGAGGAGGAACACTGCATATACAGAAGCAGCTTCCGACCTGCATTTACAAAGTGTTTCCAAAGGTTCAGGAGCAAGAGGAAGGGTTCTCACCGGGGCGTGTACCGTGCCAGGTGCTGAAAAAAATACAATAGCGACCAAGGCGTCAGTACTGGTTGGTGTCGGGCTCAATGCTTTAGGTGCCTTTACCATCTCTTTTGACTATCACGTTAATCCAATATGCTTCTCTGTCTCTTTTTGTCATCAAATAAACTCCACGAGGTAGGTGGCTTTATTACCCCCATTTTACAGAATGGGAAACTGAGGCACAAGATGGTTAAGAATTTTTGCCAAGTTCCTATAATGCATCAGCAGCAGCCTAGATGAAATAAACACTTATGATGTATTACACGCTTATGTCCCAGCAGTGCTAAATACTTAACATGTGTTATCTCATGTGACCCTCCCGAAACTTTTATGAGGTAGACACATTATCTCCATCTTACAGGCCAAAAAAACTGAGGCTTAGGTTAAGAAACTTTCCCTGAGGCTCACTTAAGCCTTTCCGCCCATTACATTTTTGCTCTGAATCACTATATTAAGCACTCAGATCGATAATTTGCAACGAGATTAACCAAAGAAGGACAGTCCTACCCCAAACTTGCCCTTGAGGTGACCAAAATGAGCAGACTAAGAAATGGTCAGGGCAGTTGCTTCGCAAGCTTAGTAATTACGTGGTAACAAAAGGGGATTCAATCAATTGCTTAGCAATTAGCCATTATGAGAAGATGGGAAAAAAATCCAATTGACTATCTGGTAGAACAGGAAGCATTTTAAATGTCACCACAGTGAGAGAAATATGTGAAGATTTGTCTTCATAATGGTTAACTAATTGCAATCTTCAACTTTTATTGCCTTGGAAAAATAACTCAATTCAAGAGACGGAGTGTTAACACTTGGGGCTATTTCTCCTTTGTCTTCGTTAGCATCAAACATGTGAATTGATCAATCCCTATAATCTAAGAAGACCCCCCCCCCAATGAACAGCCTCCTTGAGGCACAGTGAACGCACTAGTCATCATTTTATCATCTAGAAGTACTTAGTACCGTGTGGAGACATGTGGTCAAAACATGCTGGCTAAATTGAATTAAAATTGAAAGGAAATGCTGGGATCTGTCCCCCAACCCTGAGATCCCTTTAAGTGAAATTCTAGAGCTGTATATGCAATTTGACTTTGGTATAAATATAGTGAAGGAGGGTAGTGGTAGATTTCTTTAGCTAGCAGGCTCTCCAGACCCTTCTGGAATTAGCCCTCCCACCTGCCCCATGACACACAGCTAGTGCCACAATCATCCTGTCATGACAGCCCTCCACTCCCACTCCCATTCCCACGGGGATGTGCTTCTGGCCAAACCAAACCTGTTTCTCTGGCCTCGTATTTCTCTGGCCATAGAGAGATGGCTTCAGGATTGGGTATTTGCCCAAACTTTGACCAAACTGTATTCTCCCTAGGGCTTTTCTGCTAGAGCTGCCTTTGAGTGATGCTAGAGGAAGGCTCTTTGTGCTGTCTGGAGAAAGTCTATGTACAGAGGAGAGAATGAGACCAACGTGCCAAGGAGGAGCAGGGAGAGCAGTTCTTTGAACCTGGGATCCAGCTGTTCTAAAGCCAGATGTACGTTTGGCTGTCCTGGTTTGGGGAGTCAATAAATGCCCTTTCCTTCAGCTACGTGAATGAGTTTCTGCCACATACAATCTCCAAGTCCTGACTGACAGAATCCCTTTCCGACTACTACAGTTACTTCTGCCTCAGTTTGTTAATATTGGGGCAATCAGAAAAAGAAAGAACTAGAGGTTGAGAATGGGGTGAGGGGGTAGGCTGTGGAGGAGGGTTAAACCTTTGAGTTGAGACTTTGGGGAATCCCAGAGAAGCTGGGCACAAGGTAACCCTGCTCAAAAGGAATGACTACGCGAGGAGCTGGAGGCATGGCCTTGCAGCTGAGTGTCTGGGATGCTGCAAGGACACGGGAAGGCATCCACAGACTCCTAAAGCCAGAAAGGGGCCCCAAATCAGGGCGGGAGACACGCACACACAAGAAAGCTTTTACATTATCTGTCACAAAGCAAGAACTGAATTTATTTGGTTGAAACAGAGAACTGACTTCCTTTCTAAAGATTCTATCCAACACAGCTAATGAAAATGCAAAATGCACCGTGCTGTATTACTAATGCAAGGTGAGTAGATGCCAATGAACTTCTATCACTGAGAGCCCATCACTACAGCGGAAGTTAAAAATGCGGGTTCACCAACGGCCTTGCTCCACCTTCTCCCCATCCCGAGGTCTTGGTCAGCGATGTGCAAACCCACTTTGACAAACAACGGAAAGAAAAGAAGGTAGAGTGTCAAGCAGCTGAAGGAGGCACAGTAAACTGTAATAATTGCTTGTAAAATTTTATGGTTGTTCATTAATCTTAATCACCTCAATTTCTAAAAAGAAAGATCCATGGTCTTTTTAAACAGACAAAATTCGAGTTTACAGGAAATTTAATAATATTCATATTGATGCAATAAGAAATTCCAAAAGTCTTAAATTTTCTGCAGACTTTGGAGTGGATGCAGCCTGTTATAGTAGAAAAAGGTCAGGGGTGAGGGTCAGATGCATGTCCAAAGCCTGACACGGGGCCTTAAACAAGTAATGGCATCTCTCTGAGCTTTCATTTCTTCATCTGGGAGATGGGGATGATGCCGGCTTCTTTGCAAAACCACCACAAGGACTAGAGAAGAATGTAGGAAAGTTCACGAAGGCACACAGCCTGGCAGGCAGAGCTGCAATCATCACTCCAGAACATTTTCCAAACACACCCAGAATCTGATCACCATCACTCCTCTCCCCTCCCACAACCATGGCTCTGGGTTCAGCCCCTGTATGTTCTAGAACCTGAGTGATTGCAACTGCTCCCCGCTTGCCTACTTCGTCTCCCTCTCCCCACAGCCTATCCTCCGTCCATCAGAGAATAAATTATGCTTAAGAAATAGCAGGTTACAATGTTTGTTTAAAATCACCACCTCCCCATCCATCCTTCTCCTTCCCTGGGGACATCTGCCTGCTTTGATGGGCATCGTTCTCCAGCTCACGCTCCCCATCAAAACTCATCCTCCTGTTGCCCCACTCTTTCGAGTCAAGTTTTCGATTTTCCCAGGTTACAATGAACTCATCTGATACAACTTTAGCACCAAGAAATTTAACTTTTTCTAACCCTGAACCGGGTGGTTCTCAAGCCTGACCATATACTACGATCTTCTACACAGGTGGGTTACTAGGGCTGCAGTGGGGCTTGGGGGCCAGGATTTTTCTAGAGTCTGGGTGATTCTAATGTGCTATCAGATTCAGAATCTCTGTTGTTAACCCTGCCAGGAAAAGTATTTAGATGTAAATGGCGCCTCTTGGAGATAAGACACCTTAACATAGAACCTTTTCTAAAGGTTCTAAATTTGAAGGCATCATGGGGGCAGCTTAGACTTTGCGCTTCATTCAAAAATCCACCAGATTGTGCTTGTCAGCTACCAATATGCAGAAGCAGCTGTGAAGGCAAAAGGTGGATCAATCACGGACACGCTGGTGTTGGCAGAGTCTACCTTGATGTCAAGGGGTCCATTTGAGACTCTGATGAGCTCTGGATCCACACTGACCACCCAGAAGAGCAGTGAGCAAACAGCTGGGCTCACAGTGGATGTGCAAGGTAAACCTGGAAGCATATTCCACCCACTTGCCCCATGAATATGCCTGTGACACTGTGCTTATTTATGTACATGGTACTGACATGCATGTGATCATAAGAGACATGCGTGTGATCCCAACTTGGTCGTTCTCCTCTGGATGTATCACGGGTCTTTTTTTTTTTCTTAATACACTCTTAAATGGTATTCAACAAAAAAGCAAAGACAAAACAATGCCAACAACGACAAAAAATAAAACAAGAGAACCCGAAACACCAGAGGCAGATCATAAGGCTGTCTTGAGAAGCCCAACAACTAGGATGCCTTTCAAAATACGACAATACAATTTTAAAAGCATTAATTTCATTATGAAATACTATTTTATTTAAAAAAAAAATCTGCTCTAAGGTATAATTTCTTTTCTTCCACAAGACAGTGCAGGAACAAAAGGGAGATGATAATTGTTTTCCAGACACTTTCCAGGAATAAGAGGTAAAGATTCTCAGGGCACACATGAATGGAAGATGCCAGGGAATTAGTGGAAAATGTGTCAAGTGCATCAATCAGTGATGGGAAGAAATGAGAAATCGGCTTTTCTGAGCTGTTGCATTTATGATCTTGTTCCTGGTGATTAAAGCAAACAACTGTGCCTGTTTATTTTATTGATTATTCCTGTTCTCGTTATGATAACCTACAAAACATTTCCAGAAATAGTCTGGGTCAACACGTAAATGGTAGAAATAGATTTAACTAAACATCTTACAGGATACCGGTGGGAGTGTATTGTATTCAGGAATATTCCTCAGATGAAGTGATATTGTCTAAATATGAAGAATCATAATTTACCATTGAGAGAAGTTAAACTACATGTAGAATTTTAAATTCTCAGAGAAAATACTGTGTTTAGCACCAAATTTGACAAGCTGGTCCTGAAGTCTATCATTTTAAGTTACTTGGCATTTTTAGAAGATCTATTTAGACACATAGTTGATGATTTCTATAGCAACAAAGCAATTTATTGAGGAATTTCTATGTGCTAGGCGACGGGTTAGGTGCTTTCCATTTGCTCCTTTTATTCTGAGAGCAAGCTTCTGAGGTGCTATTATTTTTATTTCATTTTCCCAGGAGGAATTTGATAGAGATTTAGTGATTTGCTCAAGGTCACATAGCTTGTACTCCAAGAAGAAGGAGTCAGTGTAGCACAGTAAAGAGTACAAACTCAGGAGCCAGGCTGCTTGAATACGAATCTCAGCTCTGCCACTACCAGCTGCAGAATCTTTAGGATTCTGTGCCTCAGTATCTTTATCTGTAAAATGGGGAGAATAATACTATCTACCTCATGAGGTTATTGGGAAGAGATAAATAGCTAGCTAGCTAGCTAGCTAATTATATACACAACCCACAACACAGCTTATATGTAAATACATACACAAATATATAAAATACACATAAAGTGCTTAGACGTCACAGACACTAAAGAGTTACCATTTGTATAGTACAGAGCAGGTTTATGTGTCAGGTATTATTACCATGATCACCAGCATCCACTCTGTCTTTACGTTTACACTCAACCCTTGGTATCTATAAACATCTCCTCTCTCGTGGTCCTACCTTTGCTTTTATAGGGTCCTTCTTTTGGTTGTGGGGTGATACGGGGAGCACAATCCCAATGAAAGAAAAGGAGTCAACAGTTTTATTTTTTTTAAGAGTTAAAGGAAAAGGCCTATTATTGGCTATAACAAATGAGACAAAAACCCACCACAGTGAAAGCTTGGCTCTCATAAGCCTCCACACAGGGAAATTCTACGTGAAAAGATATTCAAGCCAGGTTTGGAAACAACTACTCATGTTTCTGACCTTTTACATTTTTTTCTGACCAGCATTTTAACTCCAGAAGCTGTGAGATGCCTAACCAATGAGACTGCAGATATCTCCCCCTCTGGATCTCAGTTCCATTCGTGTAATTAGTGACTTGGCTTAGATGTTGATGTTCAAGATGAGATGGACATCTTGCCCCTGACTTTTTGGTTGTGGGGATGGAGAGCGTGGCTGAAAAGCCTCAAAGGACTGGGCTCCCCCTCCATGCTTCCTCCTCCCTTACTGCCAGACACAACGGATTCAGTTGTATCTGCTTTACTGGATTTTTGGATAGGATTTTATTCGAAGAACAAATGTTGAAGCTCAGAAAACTTTTGACAACCACTGGCTTACATCTCTTCCAGCTTTGACACTGTGATGCTCTAAGATCAGATGTCTGGCTTCTGATATGCCCCAGCCTTCCACACAAGGTGCCCTCTTGGACAGCAGTGACAGCTGCCGTCCTACGGGGGAGGGACACTGGGGCCAGAGGAAATGGAAACCAGCCTGAATACACACTGACATTTGAGAGAAACACAGAGATTTCTAATATTTAGATTCTAAATGATGCTGCTAAAAACATCCCAAGAAAAGTTGCCTTTAATTCTTCCAGTTGAAGCTATAGTAACATTACTGGATTTTTCTAAAGGACTTGGTGTGTACCCAATTCCCATGTGCAGCATATAACTCACAGATTTAATTATAGATCTTCCTCAGTCACTAGTTCCCTAGGAAACAAATCCATGGCTCATGTCTTGTGCATGGAAGGTCATAGCAAGAAGATAAATATTTCCTGCATTTTGAAACTTTATCTAGAGGTCACAGGTCTGCAACTCAGCAGATGAGAGCTCTTCAGACAATAGCCAAGAGCTGCCGTGTTTGACGACTATCAAGGATACTTAAAACCTTTTGTGTTTATCTACCCACCTAAACGACTGAATTTTTTCACAATATCTCTTTTCCTTTTTTAAGGCTGAAATACAAATAAGATGGGAAGTTTTCTTAAACATTTCTTCCTGCTCAGTTAAGATAAAAGCTGTTTGTAATTTAAAAAAGGGAACATTATCTGAAAACTCCAAGCTAATTTTAATCACGTGGACTTTGCAGGTCAAAGATCTTTTTTCGTCTTGAATCAGGTTGAAAACTGCCGCAATTGGCCAGATATATTGAGAAACTAAAACCAGAGGGCAAACTCAAAGCAGAACATTCAGAAAAGGCAAATGCCTTTAAATATATGAAGAGAGATCACAAAGACAAATTTTTACCTTATGACTAGAGGAAGTCAGTCTCATTTTACTTTATAATTTTGTGTATTTAACACTCTATGAAATTGGTTCCCGCTTGTTCCCATTAAGCCACTAACTTTTTTTAGTCCTATGTGAGGATTAAATGGGAAAACATAAGAAAAGTACTTTGTAAACGTCAAAGGGCTATACAAATGTTAGTGATCTCAATTAGCGTCTATAGTATAAATTCTTAAATGAAATCCTTTTGGTCACAGTGGGGCAGGACTAACACAGGGTTTCAGGTGTCCACAGACTTTGACAAAGTATGGAGAGGAGCGCGGTCATATGCTCTTACGCACCTTTCACGTGGAGATCATAAAGTAAACAGACAAGACCATTCAGTGAATCTCCCAGAAACATCCCAGAGGGGTTCCAAAGATGAGTAATTGTCCCAGCAGAGCACAGCAAACCCGTGGCAGAGAGAAGACCTAGGGGCCTAAACCTGGTGTTATTACATTGTCAGTTTCTCCCGAAGCCTTGACAATACACAGTTTATGGCTTCGGTGGGAGACCAGAGGCATGAGGATAGAGCAAGCTTTATTTGTTATTCTTTAGTGAAAGGAAACCTCCAGGTCAGGAGAAAGAGATTATAAAGTGACATAGGGCATGGCTAGCAGGAGGCAGGGAAGGAATTAGTCATCATTTCCTTTCTCAATGCATCACACACAAACTGCTTTTGCTCCTCTTATGGGCCTCCATAAAATATTACTTAGGAAAGACACAGACCTACTAGAGAATGGACTTGAGGATATGGGGAGGGGGAGGGGTGAGATGTGACAGGGTGAGAGAGTGTCATGGACATATAAACACTACCAAATGTAAAAGAGATAGCTAGTGGGAAGCAGCCGCATAGCACAGGGAGATCAGTTCGGTGCTTTGTGACCACCTAGAGGCGTGGGATAGGGAGGGTGGGAGGGAGGGAGATGCAAGAGGGAAGAGATATGGGAACATATGTACATGTATAACTGATTCACTTTGTTATAAAGCAGAAAGTAACACACCATTGTAAAGCAATTATACTTCAATAAAGATGTTTAAAAAAATAAATTAAAAAAAAATTAATTAGGATATAGCTAATATTTATTGAGCCGTTATTAAGTACCAGGTAACATATACTTTTCATATGTTCTCATGTAGAGCCACAAACAACACTGTAAAGTTGGTAAAGTCTCAGAGGGTGACTCAGCTCTTTTCCAGCTAATAACCGGAACACATGGGTCAGAAATCAGGGTTTCTATGTGGAAAGCCTGTGATCCAAGCCATCACACAGTTAAGAAGGACGGTTCTAACCATTCTGCAGTCAACATCTCCTTGGGGAATCTATGCAAATTGTGATCCTTCTCTTTCCATAAACACACACACACACACACACACACACACACACACACACAGGGCCTATCATTTCAGGTGTTCAGAGACCCCCTAACGTCCATCCATGGATCAAGGGTCAGACACACCCGGTTAAGAACTTCCGTTCCACAAACCTCACTGGCTTCTGGTCACCCTCATCTCTTCCTTCCCTCTTTTCAACAACTCGCTCAACTCACCCTTCCTTAATTTCTCCAAGGTGGGCTCACAGAACCAGCCAGATCTGAGATTCCAGCTGAAGTTCATTTTAATGGTGACGTAACTGAGGGATGTACTTGCTTTACTGAAGAAAAGCGTACATGCCAAGTAGTGCCGTCCAAAAGGTGGTGAGAGAGGCTTCAGGCGTGATGGGGCTTCTGGCATTATCCACAGCCAGGGTTCCCTGCTGGGGTCCTTGGTCACCTGAGCCAGAATCACCCAGGGCTTGTTGTCAGGAGCTCTGGACCCCACAGCAGACCTACTGAACCTGAACGTGAGGGCAGGGGTGGGGCCTCACTCAAGCCGCACACAAAATCGTGTAGTCAATTCAGGGCACACTGCAGTTAAACAGCCCCTGCGACTGAGAAACACGAAGTCCCAAAACTAAATGACTCGCCTGAGGTCTCACTTCTTGTTGGCAGCAGAGCTGGGCCTAGACACGATGACTCCTGACACCCGTTCACACGTTTTTATCTCAAATGCCCAGAAGTGTGATCAAAATTCAGTCGACAGAACAATTCATTTTAAACACATGATTGTGTTGAGAAAATGGATTTGAAATAGTCAATGCTTGTGCGAAACGAAATGTTTGTGATTGATTTCTTTAAACCATTAATGTCCCCAAATAGGATGTTTATTAAATCACCAAAACGCATGAATCTAAATCTGCTGTAATGGCTTCATTTTAGAGAAGAAGTCTGCTTTCAATAGGACTGTGTTTTCTCAGACAAGAGAAAAAAAAGAACCCCATTTTGTTGCAAATTGTGGATTAAAATAAACAAACCAACAAATGACTATGGCAACATGGATTAAGCAGCCTTTGTCTGTTTTACGGAACCCATTAACTAGAGTGACCATTTTTGTGGAGTTAAAATTGGCATGCATTGTCTAACCATTATGTATATGAAAAAAGGGGCATGCTTTTAGGGATCTAGAAAGTTCTAGGGTAATCTGCAGCACTAGGGCCCTGTGGGTTTTATGGAGGGTGTACAATGCACACACTCCAAACATGTGACTCCTTTCAGACTGTAACTGTAGAAAACTTACTGATGGGGCACTTCTCTACAGATCTGACGATGTATTGGCATCCATGTGGCTTCCCTTAAATTGTGCTCCTGGAATAAAAGTCTGATGCTCTAGGCCATTTATATTGGTTTCATTCCTCGACACTTTATTTTTTTAAAGAAAATAGAATATGATATTCTTTATTAAAAATGTTTCTAGCAAGTTTTTTTTTTCCTTAGCCTCATGGAGCAACTAAGCCCATGCGCCACAACTACTGAGCCTGTGCTCTAGAGCCCGCGAGCCACAACGACTGAACCCTTGTGCCACAACTACTGAAGCCCACGCGCCTAGAGCCCGGGCTCCTCAACAAGAGAAGCCACTGCAATGAGAAGCCCGCGCACCTCAACAAAGAGTAGCCCCCGTTCGCAGCAACTACAGAAAGCCTGCGCGCAGCAACGAAGACCCAACACAGCCAAAAAATAAATAAAAATAATTTAAAAAAAAATGTTGATTGATTTAGTGCTGTGTGATGAAGATGAATGCTTTCATATATAAAAGCTTACTTCTAAGCTACCATGAACCTAATGACATTTTAAAATACATAATCACCATGCTCCAAAGTCACTGTGTATCGGCACAGTTGTGTCTTCTCACTAAATAAACCAAGGCTTACTTTGAAGGGAGGCAAATCACACTCTCAAAGCTACAAATACTAAACTTCAATAAATCTATGGATTAAAATCCTGTGCCCAAAGAAAACATGAAAAGTGATTTATTTTCCAATCATATCCCATTTATCAGCATTTTCACATTAAAAAAACTTAACCTGCTTTGATATGAATATATGTTGAACCAACCTTTTTCTTGATGCTAATGAAGGCTTCTTTTAAGTGGAAAAAGTGATGTGCACTTTATCCTAAATCAAGAGGCAATATAGGAGTATCATGGAGAATTATGCGGATTCCAGAAATATAGAAAGCTGAATTCACACGCTGGCTCAGTGACATACCAGCTCTGTGACTTCAGGCAAGTTACTGAACATCTCCCAGTGAGAAAGACTCCCGTTTCTTGTCAGTCCAATGGCGGTAATGATAGTACTCGTCTGACAGGATTGGGAGAATTAATGAGATGGCAGAAGGTAGTGCTTGGGACACTGCCTGGAACATAATAAGTACTTCGATCTTATGGGAAATATTGATTTCACATCAATGGGACCTACAAACTCCAAAGGTCACCCTCAGTTTCTTGGACTCCCTGACCCCCTTACCGAGGTGGTTTTCCAATGAAGAGGCTTAAAGTTCCTGCCAGGCCACCGCCACACTACCTCTGATGTGAGATTCCAGTTCCGTAATCACTAAGATAGTGGCACATTTATTGAGACTTCATGCATACAGGTTCCATGCAACAAATATTCCTGCAAAAATATACCTCCATATTTGGTCAAGGTGTATTTTCTCTGTGCACTGAAATGCATGAACACACTGTTCCGGAAAATAAGTGCATGTCTCTTTGTGGCTTCCAGAAGCAACTGTAATAAGTTAGAGGGAGGTACACTGAACATGCAGAGGGCAGGAGGGGCCAAAACCAGGCTATTCGTGTATCTTAATGAGCACTAATTAAAGGTCTTATTCGGGGAAAAACAGTGGAAGGTGAAAAAAGTAAAGCCAACCTGTCAGTAACTATATGGATTCTATAGACATGAGCTATGATGGTTAGGGTCATTAGCAGACACTCTGACGTTCAACTGTAAAGCATTATTCATGAACACAGAGTGGGCGAAATTATACAATCCATTTAGATAAAATCAACCGCATAACAGATATAATTTCACAAAGTGATCATTTTTAAAAATAGAAAATTGAATTTCAAATCAGCATTTTAATGGCCCAGTGATCCAAATATTAAATTGATAATCAGGCCACAGTGATTTGCATGAGTAGCTGGAAATAGTCTTATAATTCTGTAATGATCTATGAAATGCCAGAAAATTCACATGCTCAGAAATATATTGTCCCAAGGAGAATCTTAGACTATTGATGCTGGAGGGAACCTCAGAGATGATCTAAATCAGTGGTTCTCAACTGGGGGTTATCTTGCCTCCACCCCTTCCTTCATCCCCTCCCACCCCCGCCCCCTGGGACATCTGACAATGTCTGGTGACATTTTTGGTTGTTGCAAGTGGAGGGAGGGTGCTTTTGGCATCTAGTGGGTGGAGGCCAAGTGTGCTGTTAAGCATTCTGCAAAGCCCAGGACAGCACCCCACAACAAAGAATGATCCAGCCCCAAATGTCAACAGTGCTGCAGTTAGAAACTCCTAATTTTCTCTCTACAGAGTAGAGAAGCCGAGACCATGGCTTTTCATTGGACCAATGGTAAGCTGTTGACTAGATTTCAGGGTTCCTGGTGCTATTTTTTATTTCTCCACTAGGTTTCTTACAGCCCCATCATTCCTGCCTTCTACCCACTTACCTTAAATCTATCATTCAAGATTTATTAAATGCTTACTCTGTGTTTGGCACAGTGAACACAGCAGTGAACAAGATAAACATGCTCTTTCTCCTTTGTTTTTATAGCATGGTGGGAAAGGCAGGTCTAAGACACAATAACAATACAAAGAATTATCATTGTGATAAGTGCCGAGTGAGAGTACACAACCAGAGGAACCCAATTCAGTTTGGCATCTTGTTCTCAAGCCAAGTCTTCTAATACTAAATACTTTATCACACATTTAAATAGCCTTGAAAGAGATTTTGGGAACAGGCATGAGTTCTGACAAGTAATCCTATATCTTGGAGGGAATCTTGCAACATGGTCGGGTAAAACAGCGATGGCGACCACTCACTGGAGACTTTCTATGTACCAGGCACTGTACTAAATTCTCTCCTTACATTTAATCCTCACTACAACACTAACGGGTAGTAACTATTGCCATCACAATCCCCAACTGACGAAACTTCCACACTTTGGATGAGTACATTGGCTTGGGGATATGCCATAGTCTGTCACAGCTGAGTTGAACTTTGAGGAAGGTGACTGACTTAGACTTGCTCATTCAATGAGGGCCTCCTTTGTGATGTAGTAGACTTGGTGGGGGGTGTCAAGGCATAATTGTTGATTAGGTGATTAGTCTCTGCCCTTGAGGAATTAATGGGGGAAGTAAAGGCAGTTTGAAGAAAGCAAATGTGCATGTCATGGATTTATGGGCAATATTACCAATTGCCATCTTTAAAAAAACGAAAGTGGTAAAGACTTTAGTATATATCTGAGGCCTAGAAGTATGTCTTCAGAACTGCTCTGTCCAAAATGGTAGCCACAAGCCACATGTGGCTATTAAAATCAAATAAGATTAAAAATCCAGTTCTTTGGTCACACCAGCCACATTTCAAGTGCTCAGCAGCCAGCTGTGGCTAGTGGTTACTATACTGGATGTGCAGATATAGAACATTTCCATCAGCACAGAAAGTTCTAGCAGACAGGGCTGCCCTAGAACTTGGGGTAGCATCCAGGGGTAAGGAATCTCTTAATAGTCGTGCTCAGGCTGACCTTCTCCTGACCTTGGGACCTAAGGTCATTTCTAGCTGAGGCTGTTTGGGGAAAAAGGGAGCTGAGAGCTTGCTACACTCAGACCCCCACGGACAACAGAGCTACAAATCAGGAATCTGACAACTATGGAAGGACAACTATGACACATCCCAAACATTAATAACATACATCCACCCCCGGACCCCTCCTTATGCCAGTAATTCCCCTACCAGGAATTTATCTTGGAAATAATTAGGGACATGCATGAAGTTGAGGATGTTAAGTGGAATGGTATTTATAATTAGGGAAAAACTGTAAACCCACTAGATGTCTAACAATAGTTTAAAAAACCTACAGGGAATTCCCTGGCGATCCAGTGGTTAGGACTCAGCACTTCCACTGCTGGGGGCCTGGGTTCAATCCCTGGTTGGGGAACTAAGATCCTGCCAGCTGTGCGGTGCGGCCAAAACAAACGAAACATAAAACAAACAAAAAAAACTCCACAAAAATTAAAAGCCAATCAAACACAAAAAAACACCAACAGAACAGACTAATGCACACCTCAAAGTCCAATGCTGTACATGCCCTCTTGACTTGGAAAGGTACTGAAGGATATTAATTGAAAAAGTTACAAAATAGTATGCATATGTTGATCACATTTTGTGAATATAATACATACATATGCATAAAGAAAGTTGTAGAGATCTCTAATGCATTTGGTGTATTGGTGATCCATCTGGCTGGCAGGGTAAGAAGTATATATATACATATGTATATATGTATATATATATATATATTTTTTTTTTCTTTTACTTATCTTCATTCTTATGCTTTCCCAGTGAACAAGTCTACTTGTTCAAAGCTATTCTCAAAACTAACAATCAGCAAGATAGGGGTTTGTTCAGTCACTTAGTGGTCACCCAGCTCAAATTCAGACCTCTGAGTTGGTAAATGGTGCCCCTCCACCCTACACAGCCTCTCCTGGCTCCTCTGTTCTTTTCAGTCAACTCTCCCTTTTCCCCAGTCTCTGTTCTGGCTCGTTAGAAAAAGAAATGGAACCAAATTCATAGGGTCTGTGAAGTTCTGCCTTTACCAGTGGGCTACAGTGCGGGTTAAGAACATAATTTAGCATCTTCAACTGAACCACTGTACTGTGAAGTTATTTTATATATAAGATATAAAAGAATCTAAATTTTCTATTTCAGAAACATCTATCCTAATTTCTTCTGTCCAAACCAAATAGAGCTGATATTCATGGCCAAAAATCACAGGCATTATTCTTTGGTAATTTCAAAAATAAAGTGAGACTCTAGAATAGGGTTGCCCAGTAGAACTTTCTGTGATGATGGAATTAGTTTTTACTGGAGCTATCTAAGACAGTAGCCACGAGCTACAGGTGGCTCTTGAATACTTAAAATATGGTTAGTGTGGCTGGGTAACTAAAGTTTTTATTTTTTAAAATTTAATTAATTTAAGTATAAATTTAAGTAGCCTCATGTGGCTGGAATGTGAATTGAACTCCTACATAGTAGCATGAAGAGCCCCCTTCATGGCCAGGAAGGGTAAAGTTCATATGGTTTGGAGAGATTCTGAATGACACGAGTGCTCATTGGTTTTGGCTCTGCTTCAACCCATAAGGCTTTAAGAAATTCTGAAGTATTGGTCAAGATAACAGAAACATATTGGAAAGGCAAATTAATCTTTTTTTAAAAAAAGGTAATGCCAAGCAAGAAGATGTGACTTATGAACGTCTCTAAGCGGTATTAACAGATGTAGCATTAATAAGAAGGGATGGATTCTGAAGTGAGATGGATGATAGGATTCAGCATTCAAGACATGCTCCAGTGATTTGACAGACACTGAGCTGACCTGATCTTTTTTAGGAACCCATTTCCTCCTAAACTCAATAAGCCTCCAACTCCCCTGGAATGGAAATGGAGCAGAGAGATGCTATAGGAGAGATTTCATACAAACCAACCAACCTCAAAGCATCAGATTTTTGGGTTTATGGGCATCTGTCCCCATAAATACATTTCCGGGGGGTGACTGGAAGATCGTTGTGATTTTCAGGTCATACCTCTATGTTCTGGGGTGATGGCCACTTTGAAATAACCAAGGATGTGCCTTCTCCCTGGGTCTGTGATAGCATGCCCTAGGTCAGAGAAGGTAAGAGGCAGCTTCTAATCGTAACTCCACTGGCGGAAGGATGAGGGTTAATGAGGGGGATATTGGGAAGGGAACAGGGCAGAACCTCCGTTTGGGGCAGATCTTCTTTGCTTACTTCCTAAATGCAGATGTCACCAGAAGATAGGGAGAGTCATGGAGTTTTGGCTGTGTACCACGTATTTTTCAAAGCATCTTTCAAGTGGTTTGCTGGATTTAGCAAATAAAAATACAAAATGTTCCAGTGCAATATTCGGGACATACTTATACGAAAATATTAGTCACTGTTTATCTGAAATTCCAGTTTAACTGAGGCATATTTTATCTGGCAACTCTATCATGAAATACCAGTCCCAAGAGATCTCCCATGGCAAAAAGTTCTCCGTGGTTAACCACGCACTGGAAATGCTGCTAACTTTGTCATCCTCTCAGAGATTCCCAAAGATAACAGCACGTTAAAAGCTCTGAGAAGTTCCACAGCAAATACTTTCACAATCTTTAACACAACACTTTGCAACCTTTGAGAACATATTGCCCAGCAGTTAAAGTGGTTTAAATGCCAGCTCCAGGGTCAGACTGCCTGAGTTCAAATACTGGATTCACAACACAGTGGCGGCTCTATGATGAGGGATAAATTACAAGGAGAGCCTGGGATTGGGCATCTGTAAATGAGGATGGTCATAGCACCTCCCTCACAGGCCCAGGCTGAGAATTATGTGAATCGGCATAAAGTATTCAGCATGAGTCTGACACAGGGTAATTTCTCCATGAACACGAGCTTTAATAGTCACAGCAGCAGCAGGAACCTTCCATGACAATGGCTCTTAACGTCCAGGGACCGTCCAGTGCCTCTTAACATCCAGTAGATGCAATTTGGGACATGCAGAAGGTAGATCAAAGGAAGGTAGGGAGAGTGTTGGGTTGGTCCAGCATGGCGTCTCCTTCACTGTCAGACTGGCTGGCCTTGAACTCACTGTGCTCATTGTGGTTGACGAAATGAGAATTTCTGGTGCAGCAGAAGGTTCAGTGAATCAAACTGCCTAACGAAACCGTGCCCCGCCACAGGGAGCCACTTAGCCTTCTCTGTTTTTATTAGCTACTGTATTAGCTTCCCAGGGCTACCATAGCAAAGCATCAGAAACCAGGTGATTCAAACAACAGAAATTTATTGTCTTACAGTTCTGGAGGCCAAAAGTGAAAAATCGAGGTGTCTGAAGGGTTGGTTCCTTCTGAGGGCTGTGAAGAAGAATCTGTGCCAAGCCTCTCACCTGGCTTCAGGTGGTTTGCTGGCAATCTCTGGCCTTGCTTGGAGTGCAGACACATCACCCTGATCTCCGCTTTGATGTTCACATGGCATTCTCCCTGTGTGTGTGTGTCTGTCTCTGTGTCCAAATTTCTTCCTTTTATAAGGGCACCCATCTTATTGGATTAGGGCCCAATGTAATGACCTCATTTTAACCTGAATGCCTCTATAAAGACTCTATCTCCAAATAAGGTCACATTCCGAGGTACTAGGGGTTAGGACTTCAGCATATGAATTTTGGGAGAGCACAATTCAAACCAAAACAACTACCCTCCAGAATGGGACTAATACCAGCTGCCTTTCTCACCACATGGGGCTGTAATGAGGCTTCAGTAAGAGAAAGTAGGGGGACAGATTTTAAGAAAGTTGATCACACTATAAAACTGCATGGTAAACATTTAATTTCATGTGTTGATCTGCACTGGAAATGGTGTTCAAACTTCTGCAAGAAAGATGTCAGGAACCTGTGACTCTTCCCATAATTCTACCTGGAAACATATAGCCAGGGATTCCACATTTCCAAAGACATACAGGTTCTAAGGAGATGGGAGATGCATGCTATTTGTAGTGTCACTAAATTCCCTGATGGCATATAGGAAATTGGAGACAGACAAGGAAATGAAGAGAGAGACAGAGAGATTTCAAAATTTACTGTCCACTGATCTTGTGTCAACCTAAGTGCTGGACACACGGCTTGTGAAATCTTAATCCAGGAAACTGAGATTATTTATGAGCAACCTATTTTAATGGAATGGACAACCTTATTATTAGAAAACCTTCCTAATACAAAAGAGAAAGCAACTCTGGAGGGGAGAGGCTGATAAGAAAGGGACTAGAAATGAAGGAAGAGGGCTAAGGCAAAGGTTTATCAATTTTGTCATTTTAGTTGATGCTGCCTCTGTTGTCTCTTCATTGTCAAAAAAACTAGTTTCCACTGATCTTGACAAATTTAGCCCAGTCAGGAAATGAGAACATGCCTATATCTCCTATACTTCTCATCCATGCTTTTGCCACAGCCTGTTACCAATTCTTGGCCTTTTAATTTTACTCCATCAACAGTAAGTCTTTAAAATTTAGATACATTATAAAGATGGGTGCTTAGAAGTACTTTCTGTTTAGGGAATCTGTCCAGGATGCTCCAAAGCAGAATCTCTTACTCCTCACTAAAACATCTTTGAAGAAATAAAATATATCCTAAATGCCAACAATTTTAAGTACTAAGACTGACAGATAATAACCAGGAGAATCTCAAAGACAGATGGAACAGAATTGGGAAAAAATGAATTAGGACTTTTCCATGCTTTGCCTAATGAAACAGAGCAGCATCTCTAACCGGAAAATAGGGAGACGCCATGGCCCTGCCCTATCTGTAGCCTGTCTTCCAGTTCAGGAACCCCAGTTCTCCATCAGAGTCAAGGAAACATTTCTATACATCCTGACTTCTCACTGCCCCTGACCTCTTGTCTATGTCTGAAGTATGACATCAGCTTTGAGAAAACAAGTAACAGTCATTGAGGGTAGGAACCTACAAAATGATAATGGTTTTCCCTTCTAGAGGAAACATTAAGGCAAAATAACTAAAGCCATTTTGACAATAGCATTTTTCAGAAGGGCTTGTTCTACTATATATTAAGCACATTATAAAGCTATGAGTATTAGAACAGTGTAGAATTATTGCAAAATTTAATAGATGAGAGGATCTCAAAATAAACTCTGACAGATTATAATTTAACATCACAAAAACTGTATCACAAAACCAGAAAAGGAGTGGATATTAAAAAAAAACACTTGGAAGGAAAATGAATTTGGAGGGCGAAAACTCAAAATGGGCCTTTACAATAAAGCATACATCAAAATACATTCTAGATGGACTGAAGAATCAGATGTGAACACGAAGCCACAAAAATTTAGAAAAACATATGTATTAGCATGACTCTAATCTTGGAATAGGCTAAGGATGTTAATTGTAAAAACAAGGGAATATGTCATAAAGAAAAATTATATTGTGTCTGATTAAAGATTTAAAAAATCAGTGTCTCAAAACATCAAGCAAAATTAATTCAAATAACAAGCTGGCAAAAAAGTTGCCACTACATATGACAGGCAAGAGATTAATATCCATAATAAGTAATAAGCACTTACAAATCAATAGGGAACTTATTTATACCCAAGTAAAAAAGGGAATAGGGCTCAAGAAGGAGCTACTTCACAAGATGTGGAGGAATGAGAGACAGAGAGAGAAAAAAAAAGAAAAGTCACTAGTATTTTTAAATGGCAAAAAAAGATAACAGTATTTTATCATTGTCATCTATCAAAGTGATAGATTTAAGCAAACCTTAGTACTTAATGCTGGCAAGGGAAAGGTAAACAGGGACTTTCATATACTGTAGGTGGCAATAAAGTTCAGTGTTACATCTTTGCAAAGCATTTTGATAATTATGTATTAATTGTTAAAGGAATTTATTTTTTGCCAATACAAACCTCAACTTCTAAGGATCAATGCTAAGAAATTAGATAACTATGGACACACATACATGTACCTAAACCATCATTACAGAATTATTTAAAACAATGAATTTTTGGTAGAAAACTAAATAACCTACAATAAGTGGAAGCTTAAATAAACTGATAGTCTGTAAAATATTTTCTTACGTAGACATTAAATACCATAGTTTTGAAGAACTCAATGAAAGGAACATTCCCACAAAGTGAAATTTTAATCGCAGAATACAACCCGAATATATTTAATTTGATCTTACATACAGATATATGTAAATGTGTATGTACATACATACCCACGCAGGTGTGTGTGCATATATATGTATGTATGTGGGTGAGTGTATGTGTGTGTGTGTGTGTATATATATATTAAATACTCATATGGATAGAAAAAAATAGACACAAACCCACTAAAATGTTATCAGAGGCTCTCTCTGAGTAGTAAAATTACAAGCTAATTTTATTTCCCTCTTTTATTCATTCATTCTTTCATTCAGCAATAAGTATGCATTGCTTTTACAATGAGAATAAGTTTATTTAAAAATAAAATACTGGAGTCAACATCTATAAGATGCTAATGTTTATTCCGTTATTTTATAAATATTTATGAAATGGCTACTATTATCTTAGCATTGCACTAAGGAAGGGCAGAGACACTGGGAGACTTTCTGCTGGAAAGAATGATATAGTCATTCACAGCATTGTAGTTTCCTATTCTATTCTATTCTATTCTATTCTATTCTATTCTATTCTATTCTATTCTATTCTATTCTATTCTACTCTATTCTATTCTTTGGGTGGCACCATCCATTAGATGGTGCTGAATGCCCAGCTGCACTATTTGACAATGGGAATCAGAGGGAGGGAGACAAATTTTGAAAACACTGTAATTAGGAAAAAGCAATAAAAAATGAAGTTGACCTGAAAGAGTTTGGGAAGAGACTTTAGGAGAGGCGAAGGATAAAGTGGAACGCAGAAAGATGAAGCAAAACTTGCACAAGCAACCAGCTCAGTAATAAAACCAACGTTTGGGCCCAGGTTTTTGCAAATCTTATCACCTTTTTTTTCTTTTACTACTACCAGTTGCACCTATGGACAAGAATCTAGTACCCAATTAAAGCCTAAGTATACAGCAGGAACGTACAGTTGTAAATATGTTTGCCAATAACTAAGTTAAAATATTTATAAACCTTAATGGGATTATTAGAACACTAGGAAAATCCTGCCATGTTTCCTTACATAGTGCATTCATTTTCATGTAGATTCCCACTTCTCAAAATAAAAATGCAGCAAATAGAGGAATTTTCAAACACGAGAATCCAATTGCTTCATTCATAACATCTTAGGGAGGTAACTATGGGGGGCAAGAGGCAACTACTCTGATTTTTTTCAAACAGTTGAGAGATTTACAACCCTGTGAATATGTTTCATGAATGGCAGTAATATGTGTTTGCACCTGCTTCATAGTAAGGCTAAAATCATCTCATCCTGCAAGTGCTATTCGGTGCCCAATGGACATTTTTCAAAAATCTGAATTGGTAAATGGTGTTTTATCAATGCAAAGTTAAATGTGAACTTCAAAAGACACAAAGTTGGGTATAAACATGGGATGCACTATCATAACTGCACCTGAATACATTAAATATGGAAATGAGGGTGGCCCACAGCCTACAGCTCTCTGAACCTCTTGCCCAACCACATAAATTAACCAAATGGCATGTCAGTGGAAGTCGGCTTGGAAAGCCTGTGTTCCTCACAATTTTTTGAAGTTTAAATGTTTCCGAGATAATAAAAAGCTGATCTTGAAAAGGAGGGGAGGGAAGAATCAAGAGGTTAATTATCCGCTGACTTGGATGGCTCCGGAGATGTGCTCAGTTTTACCCCTCTCTCATCTTAGCCCAATTACTCTTCCAGTCAAGGCTGACAGGTCCTCAAAACCCATTTCCGCTGAAGACCCCTCTTCCTCCTGCCCCCTCCTGCTTAAACACTGCCTTAGACATCTACATATAATAGTCAGGTCTGGTATTTCACTTCTCATTGTACCTGGGCAGCGCTTGGTTATTCATTTACAGTAGGAAGAATTCACACTCTTAATGCCAGGGAACATCTGCTGAGAACTGATTTGTTAAACACCCTCTTTTGCCCCCAATATAGTTTAAGATCTGGTCGCCAACTGCAAACTGTCAGTATCGCTGCCCGCTGCTATGGGAAGGTGCTTTCTGACTGAGGTAGATGTGAACTTTCCGCAAACAGTGCACATTCTTCATTTTCCCCATAATTTCATTATTTCCATGTTTAAAAAATGAACCTTTGAGCTTAGCACCCTCATGCCTTGGATTCTATGTGGCCCTCCCTCCTCTCTGATCACTGCTTATTTCAGGCTCCTGTCCTGTCTTCTGCATCCTGTAGAGAGATCTTGCTGAAGGTTCTTTCCAAAGTCCCCCTTCGTTGTTAACCTCTCTCCACAGTCCCTCCAGGAGGAGAGGGCAGTGACCTAAAGCCCATTTCTAGTTCCCACTTCTCTCCTCAATTCCAGGTCTGTAACGTCTATTTTAAGGTCAAACTGGCACCTAACGCTTATTTCTAAGCTATCCTGCAATCAAACTCCGCCTCCATCTTTAATTTATGTCTCTGTCACCAATACTCACTGACTTCTCCTCCTCTGCTGTAACCACCAGCTCAGGGTCTCACCACCTAGCTGGGACCTTCCTTAGTCTCCTGGCTGCCTTCACAACTTGTGCTCACTGCATCCTCCACAACAAACTGTCTTGGCACAGAGCCTGGCTTCCTGCTCTGGAGCCTTCAAGTACTCCTTCCTCAAATGCCTTCCTTGGTAGATGTCCCAAGTTTCTTCTTCTAGCAGAGGTTGATAGGTTTTGCATAATAAAAAGGGTGCTGTAGCCAAAAGCAAATTAGAAATGAAGAGTTAACTTAATCTGATAAAATGTGTTATTTTCTTCAAAAAGTTAAGTCCACTTCTTCCTTGCCCCATAGCCAAAATGTTATAATAGAAGGGCTCCATTTAGCTGGGTAGGGAATTGTCTTCTCAACCCTGGCAGATTTACAAGATGGCTGAGAAACAAAGTTTAAACCAATATTTCACTATAATACCAAGATCAAATTTATAGATACAATAAGATCCAGGATGTGTTTCAAAATGGGAGTGGGAGAGGGACCAGAGATATAGAAACAAGAATGGCCACCTGTAGCTAACTACTGAGGCCATGGGCACTCATTACACCATTCTCTGTCCTTGTAGATATTTGACAATTAGTATATTGAAAAAAAAAAAAGAGTTTGTCATCTGTCAATCCCCAAGGACAGGGATATATATATTGTTAAGTGACTATAAAATATTACAGTATACAGTGGTAGGGGACTTTTTGGCTGCTATGTCCAAGTTTCCAGCCAATCTTGACAGTATCAATAGTTTCCAATTAATATCTACCACTATCACCCCAATGCTCATAGCAGCACTATTCATAATAGGCAAGACACGGAAGCAACCTAAGTGTCCATCAACAGATGAATTGATAAAGAAGATGCGGTACTTATATATAATGGAATATTACTCAGCCATAAAAAAGAACGAAATAATGCCATTTGCAGCAACATGGATGGACTTAGTGATTATCACACTAAGTGAAGTCAGACAGAGAAAGACAAAGATCATATGATATCGCTTATATGTGGAATCTAAAGTAAAAATGACACAAATGAACTTATTTGCGAAACAGAAACGGAGTCAAAGATGTAGAAAACAAACTTGTGGTTACCGTGTGGGAAAGGAAGGGGAAGGAATAAATTGGGAGAACGGGACTGACATATGCACACTACTATATGTAAAACAGATAACTAATAAGGACCTACTGTATAGCAAAAGGAACTCTACTCAATACTCTGTAATGACCTATATGGGAAAAGAATCTAAGAAAGAGTGGATGTATGTATATGTATAACTGATTCACTTTGCTGAAACTAACACTACATTGTAAATCAACTATACTCCAATAAAAATTTTTTAATAAAAGAGTTAAGCACACAAACTAGTCTCTTCACTACAATGAATCTTAGAATATCCGTCAATTACTGTGAATTTTGAGTCTTCAAGAAAGGAAGGGGTCAGGCAGCATTTTCTCCATTGTTTTCCAACAGATTCATTTGGGAAGGGTGTCTGTCTTGGGGGATCAGTTTTAGGGGTGTGCTCTGGATATCCTGGGCAAACTGAGAGTTCCCCATCTGCCGTCTGTAATCAACTGCTAGATTTGGCCATTTATCCTTGAGCCTCCAGACCTTCTTCTCTAGGGATCCCCCCAATTCCTCCAGCCCAAGTCCTTAACTGGCTCTTTTACAGTCTTCTCAGCACTCCCACTGGACACTTCGGGCACTCTCTGCCAGAGATCAGAACCTGGTCTGCCGAGAGCTCAGCGCCCAGGTCAGAAGCTGCGCTCCAAGTGCAGCGCTTTGGAGTCAGAGGGCCTTGTGTTCAATCTCCAGCACCGTTTTAACCTGGATAACCTATGGCAAGCAACTTAAACTTCCGAGCTTTAGTTTTCTTACCAGTAAGATGGGAATAGCAATAATGCTAACTCACTGCATAAAGGGAATGAAATGTTGACTGCAGAGAAGATCATTTTCGTACTGCTTAGCACATGGTAGGCATTTAATAAGGGGCACTGGCCCTTGATAATCTCTATTCCTGGGAGTAGCTATCACCGTAAACCTCCTTCAGAAAATAAGGTTGCTCCCACTTCAGCTGGACCAGGAGCCCAGATACCACTGTACCGACTAAGGCAGAATGAAAGCGAACCAGCTCGTCCCAGGAACTCAAAAGGCAGACAAAGGTCTGTTCCCTTAAGTCAGAGTAACTGGAATGAGAGCTACAACCACAGCCCCACTGGGCTCTCTCGTCCACCCCGACACCTCTGGACTTCCAAGAATTGTGTGGCTAGGCTCCCTGAGGTTCCTGATCTGTTCTTTGACCACATCCCTGAATCTCACTAGTCAGTGTATCTGGCCCTTCAGGATTCACCACAGACTGGCCTGCTGGAGACCTGAGAAAGGGAAGCCATCGCAGTGGGGTTCCAGAAACTGGGAGCCGCAGACCCAGTCCCACCTCTAACCAAAGGGATTTAGAAGAAACCCAAAGCATAGCAGCATGTACCTTACTTTATAGGAGAAAAGTGTCCAAGGGCTTGTCCAGAAGGTAGGTTGAGCAACTTTGGGAACCACTGTTAACCCTGCCAGGCAGAGCTGTCTGTGAATCTTCTAATCACAATACTCCTTTGCCTCTGTTTGGTACTTTGCCTCTATTTGGCACTAGACTTAACCAGAATTATCTCATTCAATCCGTTTTGCAGAGAGAGACAAAGTAATTTACCCAAAGGCACACAGTGGTGCATGGTGGAGCAGTGGTTTTAACCTGAAAAATCTGACTCAGGTTCCTGAAATCTTGAACCCCTGTGCTAAATACCCTCCTTTATATGACTTGAGGCTCCTAGATGTTCCTGAAACCCTGAGAGAAATCAAAATCACCTGCTTAGACACGCTGGTTCTGAGCATGCGTGATGCTTCGTTTATGAGTGAGAGTGACTTTGGCTTGTGACCTGATTCCACCACATGTATGGCCTGGGCAGACACTTCCTCTCTACAGTCTTCAGTATTTTCACTGGGAAATTAAGACAATAATGCCCACCTTTTAGAGTTGGCAGAGAATTAGATGCGACAAGCATCTAAAGCACCAACCCTGGCATTTAAGCAACTTACAGTGTTTTGGTTAAACACATGGGCTCTCGAATCAGACTGAGTTTTCATTTGTGTCTCAACAGTTTCTGGTTGTGTGACTATAAGATACAGCTAATAACTGCCTTATTTATAGTGTCAGGGTGGTTGTTAAATTAGATGTTTTCCAAGTGCTTGCCATAGTGTTTAGCACATAGTAAGCATTGCTTATCATAATAAATAAATCGCGTCAATAATGTGATTACTGTGAGGGTGGCGGTGTTGCTGCTGCTGTTTTTAAGGTTAGGCTAGGCTAGGCTGCGAAATGAAAATAGAATAGAGCACAATGAAACCCCAGAGGCTTAACAAAACACAGGTCAGTTCACCTCATGCTCAGGTTGTGAATTCAGTGTGGTCAGTGGGGACTTTTTGCTCAAGAACCCAGGCTGTGAAGCCTCCACCATCTGGC
Source organism: Eubalaena glacialis (assembly GCF_028564815.1). Taxonomy (NCBI): domain Eukaryota; kingdom Metazoa; phylum Chordata; class Mammalia; order Artiodactyla; family Balaenidae; genus Eubalaena; species Eubalaena glacialis. Next base: position 5,745,341 of record NC_083733.1, read on the forward strand.
AGCTGGCACCATCTGAAATATGTCCAGGGCCACCATAGCAGGGAAAGAAAGAGAGAAAACGGCATGCTTCGGCTACAACCAGCCAAGTGGCTCCATCAGACAGCAATGGGGCTGGAAAACAGAATCTTTCTATGTGTCCAGGAAGGAGATGAGGGCTGGACCTTGCTGAGCACCAGTGCCTCTGCCACAGTGATAATGGCAAAGGCAGCTACACAAGGTGATGGGCTTCCACCTTAGAGCTTTGTGCTCAACAGGTGGTTAATAACTGGGAGCCATTTTTTTTTAATTATAAGTTAACCGAGGTACAAGTCGACCACGTGATGGGTAACGAGCTGGACTCTGCACCAAATCTAGAAATAGCGCATTAGGGAAAGAAGGAGCTTTCCTATACAGGTGAGTATGCTGAGCTCTGGCGCTGTCCCAGCTAGCTCCATAATGTGGGGTATCAGGGCTCTCAAAGGTCCCCGATCCATCTATAAAATCATTACTCCAAGTGTGATCCACAGACCACCTCCATGGGAATCACCTGGGGAATTTGTCAGAAGTGTAGACTTCTGACTTGTCTCAGACCTACTGAATCAGAATCTATGTGTGTGGGGGTTGGGGGGTGGGTAGGGGTGCAGAGTCCACAGTAAGTATTTTAATAAGCTCACCTAGTGACTTTTAGGCAATCTGAAGTTTGAGAACCATGCAAGCAGGTACTTCCTGTCCTTGATTTCCCCATGGGCACCACCTCTGATACTCAGACTCACGGTGCTCCTTCAACACCATGCCTTGTCCAACCCCTGATGCTGGTTAAAGAAACTGAGGTTTAGCATTAGAGAAAGCCAGATCCAACTTCCAGCTTTGTCATTTACTTGCTGTGTATTCTTGAACAAACCACTCAGTAGCCCTGAACTCCAGTTCACTCATCTGTAAAATGTGTACAATAAAATGGCCTGGCATTTTGTTAGAAGGATTCAGTGACATCATGTAAAAAAAAAAAGCATCATGATGATGACAATGACAACAAAAATAATTATGATGATGACAGTGGTGATGAAAGGCTTCTGGTCAGTGGCTGGACCTCACATATGTAACAGATGGGACACAGGGCTATTTTTTATTGTCTGTAAAACGGAGTTTGGGACTTGATTATATGATGGGTAAGGAAGTATTAGGAATATATGTAATGTTATGTCTGAGATACAGTTCATGTTTAACCTATGTTGGTTTCTATTTTCCTTTAATTTCTTGTAAAACAGACCTAATCCCTGAACAAAAGGGCTAGCTGTCTTTACTTCTGAATTAGAGCCAGGAAAGTGGAGAGAGAAATTGGCATTGATAGAAAAACATGGATTCCTAAGTACAGAAGAGTGATATTAATAATGACCAATTTCTTCTCTGGTTCGATTGCTACCTCATTTTGAGTTGCAATGTCCTCAAACAACCACGATGGGTTATTTGACATAGTATCTCAGGCTTTTGAAACTCCCATCTTGGGCAGAATTTTAGAGTTGGTGTTTGTTGTTGTTGATTAATGTAATTAGCTGGGGAGAGCTGTATTGTGAGAGTGACAGAGATGGATGGGTAAGAAATAAAGAAAGTGGATACGAAATGGAACCATGGTGGGCAGCCCTTTTAACTCTATAAATATGCAAACCCATGCAGAGTCAAGGTGGGGAGAGAAATATTGGTGGTCTGCCAAGACAAGACATATGAATCAGTGGCAAACAGAATAAAAACTCATAATGCTTGGTTTGCCTATTTAGCATCTGTGTTTGTTTGAACTAAATCTGCTTCTAGCTCCAAGTAGCTAACAGGAATCCTTGATTATAACCTGCCTCCTTAAAATGCCCCTCCCTATCCTTATACCCAGTTCAAATAGAATTATAATTGTTTGTTTAAAAAATAAAATAAAATCTGACTATTAAGAAAACCTTACTCATTTGAGGATTTCTTCAGTACTGAAGTTCAATGTTCAAATACTGAACACTGCATGATTGTTGTTCTCTATCTTCTAGTGAAATCCAGCACTTTATGGAGATATTAGCACTTCTCTCTAGAAATCTGAGGTTTTTCTTAATTTGTCCTAGAATATAGGGTAGCCCAATATAGCTTTAAAAATCACAAGGAACAAATGACATCAAAAATTCAAAAGCATTCAGACAGAGTCGCCCATCTTTTTCATGTATAATATATAGGAATGTTAGGCGTGCTGACACGGTATTGGTGCAAAGGCAGGTCTCAGTTCCATAGCAATGCAGTGGTCTCAAGATTTGGACTGCCCTGGATTGTCCAATTTTTCCTCCAACAGGAAAGCTTCTACATGGCATTAAGTCCCAGTAAAGGAAAAACAAGTGTACTGGCAGAATTAGACATGAGGTCCCAGGCAAACATTTGTGTAGAAACTGTTTTTCTCACCTTAGGTTTAAAAACATCTTCGACATCCTTTAAAATGCAGGTTGCCATGGTTGCAGTTGTTGTGCAGGCAGGGACGTTTCCAAGCATCCCTGAGCTCATCAGTTAATGCCAATAGATCAGAGATTTTTGAAAACTGATATTTATAAAATATCACCTCTTTTTTTTTTTTCCTCCACATCATACGTCACATCATCGAAGGCAGCTGGATATGTTTACAGAATTATAAATGGTGGTTATCACTGTGGATCTGGCCTTTTGAAAGGCCGCGTAAGTGTCACATTGACCATATGCTAAAGGTAACCTTTGATCTAAGTCCACATGTGGTGGGTCAAATTCATTTGCTGACATTCACAAACATGAAGAATTGCCATTCTGATAAATCAAAGCCATCATCTTTCACCTCCATTGTTGTAGATCTGTCCCTGTGACAACCACAATCCTAATTGCTATCTGCTTGAAAAACCACACTGATCAAACTTTTTTTAAAGTGTAGCTTTCTTACAAAATTCACAATTTAAATTACGACATATCTAAGATCATGTGCTAACATGCTTTACGTAAGACCCTTAAAACCAATCCAGCCCAACTTCATGCGATTTTACATGCTTGAAAGGCCACACTGGTAACGAACTGGTTAAATCAATGTCATAAGTGTTCAAATAAGAAATGAAAGTTATATCCCTTTTAGTGACTACAGTGTCCCAACATTTTAGAAGTCTGTGTTTCTTACTTTCCAAAGGTTCTTTTTTATGTGTCTATTTTAACATCTGCTCAAAAATTCATGGGAGAGATTCAGACATCAATGTCTACATCTTGACCAGTTTGATTCTCCAGTCAGCCTGATGGTCTTTCTCATACAGACCTTAGCCCATCATTACACAATCATAAACCTCACAATACTGACCCCTAATTGTTTAGAAAGTATTTTTGAAATATGAAAATGTGATTTGACTAAAAGTCATCAATTCAGCAAATTCACCAGAATGCAGCTTCTGTAGTAATCTCTTTGTCTTTCATTGGCTTTATTTTAAAAAGCTAGGAATAAATTTAACTCAACTAGAGTCACAGGAATTCAGTGTCACTTAGAGATACAGAATCAGCAAACTGATGAATGGTCTATTTTTTTCCGGGGTACTTTTAAAAGCCAGATGATTTTCAGTCCTCTACGTTGGGCCAATGGGAGAGTTAACCAAGACAGAGAAAATAGACAGACTACAAGACATGGAAGGGAAAACGAAGAATCAAAATTGGACCATGTTGAGTATCTGGATGTTCAGGTATCTGACTATCCAGGGACTGAGAGTGAAAATAGATTTGGAGCTCAAGTGAGAGGTGAAGGTTGAAATTCAGATTCGTGAATTACTGATATATATGTAGTAATGAACGCCCAGAGAGTAAATGAGTTATCCAGGAGGAGTGAGCAAAGCAAAGACAGAAGGTGCTTGAGAAGAAACGCACCGCACAGCAAGCCTCACAATCAATTATCTTGGGGCAAAAAGGCATCCGAAAGCAGGATGAGAAGAAGCAACATCCAGGAGGTAGCGAGAGAAGCACGAGCACACCCTGGTGAAGAAGCAGAAAGCAGAGAATAACACGAAGGAGAAATGTCTCTTTAGAGTAAGATGAGAAGGATGGAGGCTTGGAGTTGCCTCTTCCCTGTTTGCTTCCCCAAGAGACTGGGGGCTCCCAGAATAAGGAAAGGAGCTCTGTTTTCTTTATCATATTCCCAGGATTTACCTCATTCAACGCCTGGAACAGAGAACCCACCTTATAATTATTTGATTCAATGAAAGAATGAAAAGATCAAGGTGCAGGATCCCTGAAACGAGTCCACTCCATGTGTTGGTTGGGGGCTGCTGGTGACCTTTTCTATAAAAATCTGAGAGGGCGCTGAAACCAGATTTCTCTCTTTCACTGCTTAGGTAATGTGGTGTTATCCTGAGGGGTCCTTTTGCATTTCCATAAAAAGGAAACTCTAGTTCCCTTAAAGGATGTGACACAGTTTTCACAATCAACTGTATTTAGACTTTAAAATGCAATTAAAATGTAACTATAATGTAAACTGGGTTAGCGTGAAGATATTTCCAAAATCTCTCTGACTCATCCAAAATGGGAAGTGATACCAAATTGTAGCATCCTTAATATCTCACAGCCACCCACACCCTGCCCAGTGAATCCACACATGGTTCATTATGTGGCTGGTGATCATTATAAGAGAACGCCCAACTGATAACGTTGGTCTGTTATCTGTAATCGTCTCAGTGGTTGATCTGAATCACAATACAGTTAATGAGATGGACCGTGTGGCAATTAGCTATTAAAAACCAATAAAAAAAGACTCATATTAATCTAAAAAGTCAATTCCGTGACAATCTATGGAATCAGGATCAGATAATAAGCAAACTGATTGAGACCAGCATTTTGCAGGAACCACAGTGCCTGACGTCATTTGAGTTCTGGCATCCACTTGCCCTTGATTTGGACAAGATGATAAGAAAAAGAAAAGGAAAACACCATCTAATTAATTGTGACACCCTTGTTTAAATTTCAGAAAATTGCTCCTTTGAAGGGCACTGTGGGGAAAAAAAGCAGGCCTTATTTTCACCTGCAGTATCAGAAGCAGAGGTTCTGCTGCCTTCTGGATCAGAGGGATGTGTCTATCTACTTGATGGTAAGCCTCTGAATTAGTGTAAATATATGATGGCCATAAAAACATCTGTGCTGAGTGAATAAGGAATACAGCAGCACAGCATTTATGGAAGGAGGCAACAAAAAGGGACGCTGTCTTAGCTTGGTTTCTTGTCACCAAGAGGCCGAAGTCAAGCCCTGGAAGCAGGTGAGTGACACCCGATTTAGTCCTATTCGGGGCTTGTTAGCTGCCTCTGGGGCCTTCTATCTGGAGTCTTTGAAGAAAACATCAACCTTGGTGCAGCAACCACAAGAAAATCAATTTTCTTCAACTTAAAAGAGCACCCTTGATCAGCGTGGGCACCCTGGCACCCACTCCCCTAAAGGAAACGCTTTTACCATAAGAGGACATGTCACCCTTGTAGAATCGGTGTGTGTTTTAGAGTGCCATAGATGTGGCACAATGCTAGGATTAGACCCTTGAAAGGAAGACGCTTTCATTATACTGGTTAGGGATGCATGGTGGAACTATGGAATGAATCATCATCAGTCAGAATCCATTAATACTCGTGCTTTTAAAGAACCAGTGACCCTTAACAAAGAGAGATGAAAAGGCCTTGGCATGTTGAAGCAAGCTGGTGTATCATGACAGCGAACCGATTCAACTCAAGGGGCTTGGTAATTCTTTAATCTACACCAACACTATGTTCAAGGCACAAACAAAGACACTTCTTACTGAAGAATCTTTCCTAATGGAGTTCTCTCAGTCTGGAATGCTCTTCTTCCCTGGCTGATTCTGACCCAGCCTTCACACTCGCATCCTACCTGTAGCCCCTGGTCTCCACCTCGGCTGCACGTTGACTAACCTTGGGAGCTTCAAGCCGTGCTGATGCCTGAGTCCACCCCACAGATTCACATGCAGCTGGTATTGGGGTGTGTCCGAGATGTGTTTTGGACTGGGAGATTTGTGGAAGCTCAGATGCTCCTAAGGTGCAGACAAGTTTTGAGAACTACTCTTTATAGGACCTGTGCTTATCTCTGATGAACATAACCTTCATGTTCCCCCTCAGCTTGATTAAACTTTAGACAGGTTTCTTCCTGAGTATAAGCCCTGGAACCCCTTATTCTTAAGAAACTTACTTTAGAAAACTTAAAATTGTAATTCTTTCTCTGCCTTTTTAAATGTAAATCTTTTCCCAACTTCTGCTAGTTTTACTGCTAGTTTTATCTTTCTCAAAAAGCAATAAACCATTCCTTTCAAATGTAATCATTGAAGGAGACAGCACCCCTGTCTCTCCGTCTCTGTGGGAAACAACTCCCGTAAGTGCCACTTAGCAAACACAGATGGCCCAATCACTGACCAACCTGCCCGTACTTCTCCACTAGCTCACCCCAGTGCTGAGAAAATCCTCCCACCTTTTGTTTCAGCAGTTGAGTTCAGTCTCTCTCCTCTATTGCAGTAGTCTTAAATAAAGTCTTCCTTGCCTATTTAACTCTGTCTGGTGCAATTTTAATTTGACCTCTTGCCTGAACTGGACCAGTCTGTATTCACATTTTCTGTTTGCATGTCAGTTTTCCCCACTCCTTCAAGGTCTCCTTTTTGTTTTTGTTTTTATCCTTTACCTCCTCAGCATCTAGCCCACGGCAGAGCACACAATGGGCCCCCAATACATTTCCTTTTGCATTTTAAAACTGTAGTAAAGACTGGAGTTGCTTAATGTGCACAAGTAACTTATTTGACTTCAGCTATACGCACTACTGAGGGGAAGAGGCAGGAGACAGGCCCTTGAGGGAGAGTCACCCAGAGAAAGAACAGAAGACCAAAAGAGGAACCAAGAAAAATGGAGACTCCTTATTTTCCCCATTGTCCTTTGCTCCTTTCAAATTAGACCTTGGCCTTCACTGCCCCAGAGAAACAAAAGACATTAATTCTTGGCTTTTGAACTTCTAAAGGCTCGGGTCTTGGAATTTTAAGTGCCATGTGAGGGACTTTCAAGGATAATTTTGACACCATGCAATTTTTGCTTTACAATGCTGACTTTAGAAAATGACCCTTCTGCCTCCACCTGGACCTCCACTTGAGATGAGTCTCCCCTCTGTCCTTTCCTTGTGCAGTCTGTTGCTTTCAAACATTTCTCAGTCAGAGATTACTTGTCTTTGATAACTTATTTGGTTGTGTTCAAAGCTTGTTCCTTGAAATTAATATTCTTGAACAGTAAATGACATAAATTTGACTATTTCCAGAAAAGTGGTCTTTACCCCTTTAATATAACTTTTAGTAGTATGTGAACATCTCATTTTCCAAATGAGAATTAAATAACTGAATAATTAACTTAGGTTTATTTTTCACAGGAATTTCTTTCCCTAAACCATAAAATTTTAATTGGCAAACTTTATGTCTGTACACATAGTTCAAGATTCCAAGAATCACTTTGAATATGAGAACATATAAAGACTTTTTTCTATAGAAAAAACAAATGAAATAACCTGATTTAACATTTACTTACAGGTGTTACAAAAAATATATAGAACACACCTGGGGCCAAAAATCTTCATATTTTAAAGGCAAATGATACACAGTTAGCTCCTGACTAGCAAGATCTGTGTATAATGTATTATTTCATTGATGGCATGCTACCTGATAGTTTCTCAATCAATGTTTTACTAGTCAGCTGAGGCTAAATTCTGCTGTGTTAACAAACGATATCATAATCTTAGTGAATTACATTAGCCAAGATCCATTCCTATCTCATGTTAGAGGTCTATTACAGATCAGTTTCAACTCTGCTCTAAATCTTTTTCATTTCAGGATCCAGGCTAAGGAAGCAGCTCCTCTAGGAAATGCTGGTCTCATGGCAAGGTGCAAAGATGGCAAAATTGTGGCATGGCCTTTCAAGCTCCTACTTCTACATGACACATGTGACTCCCACTCATATTTCATTGGCTGAAGCAAGACACACATTCAAGCCTGACACCACCAGGGCAGGGCTTCCTAGGGACAGGCCAGGAAAAGAAAAGGAGCAAATATTTTTGAATAATAATACAATTTTTCACAGTAACAGTTAAGTGAACAAGCTTTTTTTATTATGTGGAACTTCATTTTACTCTACCTACCCTGGGATTATTCCTGTTTTCCTAATATGAAACAACTACAATGCCCATCATATTAATGTTCTAGGACTACCATTAAAAATACCACAAAGCGGGTGGCTTAACCAACAGAATTTTTTTGTCTCACAGTTCTGAAGATCAAGGTGATGGCAGGGTTGGTTCCTTCCAAGACCCTCAGGGAGTTTTTGTTTCATGCCTCCCCACTAACTTCTGGTGGCTTCTTGGCAATCTTTGGCATCCCTTGGCTCAATCTCTGCCTTTGCATTCACATACTCTTCACCCTAAGTGTATGCTTCTGTCCAAATTTCTCCTTTTTATAAGGAAATAAGTTACAGTGGATTAGGGGGCAACCCTAATTGAATAGGACCTCATCCTAATTAATTGTAATTGCACTGACTTTATTTCCAGATAAGGTCACATTCTGAGGTACTAAGGGTTAGGACTTCAACATCTGAATTTTGGAGAAGAGTTCAACTCGTAACAACCACATATCATGTTTGTCCAAAACAGTCCCATTTCCTGCTGTGGTCCTGGTGACATTATTACTAGAGATCCCTCTTTCACTATCAAGAGTGTCCCAGATCGGACAATCAATTAAATGGCCACCCTAAAAATAATACATGATCATTATAGAGAACCTGAGTAAGTATAGAAACAGTTAAAGTAGAACATTTGAAAGGGATCACCTTTAAGTACCAGTCCATTTGAAATTCTGCTATTAACATTTTGGTGTATACACATAATTTTTCAATAAACTGGAACAATGCTGTAATACTGTTTTTGTAACCTGCGTTTTCCTTTAATAATATTTTTGTGCATTTTTCTATATACTTAAAAAATTCTTCGAGAACATGATTCTTAATGACTGCATAATAGTCTATCATATCCACCCTGTAATTTATTTAATGACTTTCTTATTGTGGGTCATTTAGGTGGTTTCCAAGAGAGCACTATTTCACAAAGTCATTTTTGGCATATAAAACACCAAACAGCAATTTTAGAAAGACGTAGCAAGAATTTCCTACATTTCTGAGTATGTTTCTCATAACAGGTTAATCACAAGTGATATTTCTCATGCACATTTACAAAGGGGCTTAAGCTCTTTTTTGTCTCATTTTCCTCAGGAAGGAAAGGGTTTCCAAAAGTCGACTGCTCTAGACTGAACCACAAATCCTCTCTTTTTGTTTGTTTTGCAGAAAGCTTCTTATTGATTTTACTTCTAGCGGACTAAGTAGCTTGGGCTTTTATTTTTCTAAGCCTATGCTAGAAAAAAATGGCTGCTTCGTCGCACCATACCAACACCTCTTAGAAAAGACTTCTTGGAATTTCTTGTCCAAATTCCAATTCATTTTACATGTGCTGGGTTAGAATAATCAGGTTCCAGGTTTAGGAAATGATGGTCATCAGCCCAGTGATGCACTTTACAGGCATGTGTGCCCTGCTGGAGGGGACAGTGAATGAGTATCTTGGATGCGAATGATGGGAAGGGGGTATGAAGTAGTATTACAGAGACCTTCCTTCACTGGGTGGGTGGGTGGGGCGCTGTGGAATTCTCTGTTGAAGCTTCCCAGGGAATTCTAACGCAGCTGCTTCATGGCTGACCTTTGTCACGGAGCAGAGTGTACCGCTATTCTTCAATTATGTGTCTGTCGCTCTGATGGGACTGCGAGTTTCCTGCAAGGATACTCTGTTCTTTTTTCATCTTTCTAAGCATCTGAGACAAAGTAGTGTTTGATAAGTGCCTGAGTCACTAAGAACAGTAAAGTTGAGTGGTATGGGAATAGGACTGATTTCACTTTACTACAAACAAACTTTGCACACATACTGTGTGCTTGTCACTAGACTAGGCATAAAGATGAATAAGATATGATGACTGATATTGGAAAATGTACAGTTTAGTACAAGAGATAACACAAGTAAGGAAATCTTTTCAGTTCAAAAGTGATGTTTCAAGAGTAGAGTTGCATGAAAAGTACTCTAGGACTTAAGTAATATTAATTTCCTGGTAGAGTTGGTAAAAATTTTTATAAGAAGAAGTTTATGCATTCATTTATGTGCTGATTAATCCATTTAATAAGAGGCTTATTTGTTTGTTCATTAATTCATTTGTTTATTCAGAGGCAAACTACTTAGCCTCAAACTCACATCAGGCCAAGTGCTGGGCACTAGAAATATACACAGAATGTAAATAACAGATAGGGCTTATAGTCTAGTGGGGGTTAGGAGCAGGTAATAGAGACAAATGCACAATATGCTAAGTGCTGTGATAGGGGAGCAGAGGCTGTAATGGAGATGGTTAAGGGGCAGGGCCAGTTGTACAGGTTGTTCATGCCACAAGGCAGTTGGAAAGGGGAGATTAAAATCTAGCCTAAGTGCCCCATATCAAGTATCTGTCCTACCTTGGAGATTTGTCTTACAAGAAGGGAAAATTTTTCCTAATTCCTAAAAGCTGCTATGTGGGATAGAAGCAGCTCTGTTAGGCGAAATGTCTGAACAGGACTGGGAGGTTCAAATACAGCTTCCTGGCGGAAGTAATTTCAAAGTTGAGATCTGGATCAACACGACATAGGCAGGTGTGAGTCAGTATGTGAGTGTGTGAGCAAATGTGGAGTTGAAGGTGACAGTGATGTCGCTGGAGAAGTGAAGGGTTTTCCAGACATGTGGAGCAGCACAGGCCAAGGCCCAGGATGTGAGGCATCGAGAGACACGTTTTGAGAATCGAAATTATGACAGAGGGAGGGAGGCAAGGGGCGAGAGAGAGTGAGGCAGAGAGAGAGAGGATGAGGGGGTAACAGAAAGAGAATGACGAAAGAATGATGAGGAAGAGGAAAGGGAAAAGGGAGAAAGAGCAGGGATAAAAAGACAAAGGAAAGGAAATAAGTGGAAGAGAGAAATAAGAGGGGAGCAGAGAGCCATGAGAGAGAGATGGGATGAGAAAGAAACAGGGTGTTGAGAGAGAAAGAGGTACTGAGGCAGGAGAGGTTAGAGAATGAGGGTTATAAGCCACATTAAGAGTTTGGTCTTTGGGGACTTCCCTGGTGGGGCAGTGGTTAAGAATCCGCCTGCCAATGCAGGGGACACGGGTTCGAGCCCTGGTCCGGGAAGATCCCACATGCCGCGGAGCAACTAAGCCTGTGCACCACAGCTACTGAGCCTGTGCTCTAGAACCCATGAGCCACAACTACTGAGCCCACGCACTGCAACTACTGAAGGCCGTGCACCTAGAGCCCATGCTCTGTAGCAAGAGAAGCCACTGCGATGAGAAGCCTGCGCACTGCAACGAAGAGTAGCCCCCGCTCGCCGCAACTAGAGAAAGCCCGTGCACAGCAACGAAGACCCAACACAGCCAAAAATTAAATAAATAAAAAAAATTATTAAAAAAAAAAAAAAAAGAGTTTGGTCTTTCTCCTGAGGGCAACAGGGAGCCACTGGAATGATTGAAGGAGGGGAGTAATTGGATCAGATCTGTGGTATGGAGAGCTCCACTTGGCTGCTGGGTGCACAATGGATTCAAGGGAGAACAAAGCTGGAAGATAAGGAGATAGACTGGACACCAAGGCTTTTCACAGCCCTACATTTGGGTCTTCAATGAGGTCAAGTAGAGAAGGGGGAGAGGGATACTCCAGGTAGAGAGGACTTGCATGTGGATGTGTGATGGCATCCCAGGTGGAGAGCACTGTTGCATCACAGCCAGGTAGGACGGGCTGGGAATGCTGGGAATCAAGATGGCAGGAAGGTAGGGTGCCCAGGTGAGATTGGGAGGCTGCTGAATCACTAAAGAGCTTAAACTTCATCCTTACTCAGTATCAGCCCATTGAAGGTGGTAAGCAGGAGACTGGTATTATCTATTTTGAGTTTTAGTAAGTTACTCTGGAGGAAATTTTGAGAATAGTTGGATCAGAACAGAGGAGGACGGGGGAAGGAGGTCTCTCCTATTGTGGACTGGAGGGGAGATAATGGAGTACAGTAGAGACGCGGAATATGAAATGACGTGGGGGGATTTCAGACATAGTTAGTGAGCCTTGCTGATACTTGAATGGGGGTAAGGGAGTGGAAAGGTTCCAAGGTGATGCTGAGATTTACTTTTCATTTGCTTGAGTCAGGCTTTTTATGTATATATGATATGATATAAGAGAAGCAGATTTAGGAACTAGGGAAAGTACTTAATGTGCTCATTTGGAGATACGGTGAGTTTACGAGATCTGGAGAAAATCCTGAGGACATGAAGCAAGGAGTTGAAATTCAAGTCTGAGTATCAGTAGAGTCAAAGTGAGTAGAGTTATAGATGTGTGAGTTGTCAGGGCCCCAGGTTGAGTTGAAGTCATGAAAATGGGTGAAGGTGACCAAAGATAGGGTAGAATGTAAGGAAAAAGGGAGCCACACCTGGAACCCAAGGAAACATCAACATTTAGAGCATGGTTGTTAAATACAGAATTGGCTACACAATTGGTGGGGGCCCAGCACAAAATGAGAATGCAGGGCCCCTTGATAAAAAATTATTAAGAATTTCAAGACGGCAACAGTAGAGCATTAGACCAAGCATGGTTTGTACTGGTCTCCAGCACTATTCCTTTACCAGGTGGGTCATTCTAGCCTCCTCCCCTTGCTTATCTGTAAACCACTGCCACTCCAGCTGTGAGAAACCTGACTCCCACTGTCCTCCACCAATGTGCTGAATTGTTCAGTTCCAGTATATATGTGTAATGGTTTCAGAATTGTTAACCTGTACCCTCATGGGAAAGAACTTTATTAATTAGAGTACAGTGCTCTGTACAGTTTCATTTCCTTATAGTCTGAGGAACTCCACTCATTTCCAAAGTTATTTAGGTCATCAGTTTCCTCCCCACTCCCTTCTGTGAGGTTGTTTCATGCACTTGTGAAACAGTTCGATTATTTTGCCACCTCCTGCATTCCATCCTGGGATCCTATGTCAAGTTCTCAGGGTTTTGACAGAGTCAGTGTTATGTTTCCACTGTTGCAGTATCATTCAGAATCATATGGTAACATACAGTTCTTCTATCCTAAAAAAATCCTCTGTGCTTCATCTACTCAACCTTACCCTCCCATCTCCCAGGCCTCTGGCCATCACTGATCTTACTGCTTCAGTAGTTTCCCCTTTTCCAGAATGTCATATAAGTGGAATCATTCAGTGTATAGCCTTTTCAGACTGGTGTTTTTCATTTAGAAATATGCATTTTAAACTCATTCATGCCCTTGCATGGCTTAAATGCATTCCATCAAACAGATGTACCACAGTTTGTTTATCCCCTCACCTATTGAATGACATCTTGGTTGCTTCTGGGGTTTTATTTTTTTTTTAAAGACTGAATACAAGATAGCTCCACTTTTAAAAATTAATTAATTAGTTAATTTTTGGCTGCACGGGCTTTCTCTAGCTGCAGTGAGTGGGGGCTACTCTTCGTTGCAGTGCGCGGGCTTCTCATTGCAGTGGCTTCTCTTGTTGCGGAGCGCGGGCTCTAGGCACGCTGGCTTCAATAGTTGTGTCAGGTGAGCTTAGCAGTTGTGGCTCGCGGGCTCTAGAGCGCAGGCTCAGTAGTTGTGGTGCCCGGGCATAGTTGCTCCTCGGCATGTGGGATCTTCCTGGACCAGGGCTCCAACCCGTGTCCCCTGCATTGGCAGGCAGATTCTTAACCACTGCGCCACCAGGGAAGTCTGCTTCTGGTTTTTAAACAGGCTTTGAATAAAGCTGCTGTAAACATTCATGTGTAGGGGTTTGTGTGGACCTAAGTTTTCAAATCAGTTGGGTAAATACTTAGAAGTGCAATTGCTGGGTCATATGGTAAGATTATGTTTCGCTTTATAAGAAACTACCAAACCGTCTTCCCAAGTGGCTGTACTATTTTGCATTCCCACTAGCAGTGAATGAGAGTTCCTGTTTGCTCTGCATCTTTGCCGCAATTGGTATTGTTTTTGTTGTTGTTTTTCTTTTCACCATTCTAATAGGTATGTAGTGTCATCTTGTTTTAATTTGCATTTCCTTTGTGATAAATGATGTTGCACATCTTTTCATATGATTATTTCCTAGCCATATGTCTTTTTTCGTGAAGTAAGTTTTCAGATCTTTTGCCCATGATGGAAATGAGTTTTTTGTTTTCTTGTTGAGTTTTAAGAATTCTTTATGTGTTTTGGGCTTCCCTGGTGGCGCAATGGTTAAGAATCCGCCTGCCAATGCAGGAGACACGGGTTCGAGCCCTGGTCTGGGAAGATCCCACATGCTGCAGAGCAACTAAGCCCGTGTGCCACAAGTACTAAGCCTGCGCTCTAGAGTCCGCAGGCCACAACTACTGAGCCCGCGTGCCACAAGTACTGAAGCCCGTCCGCCTAGAGCCCATGCTCTGCAACAAGAGAAGCCACCGCAATGAGAAGCCCACGCACCGCAACGAAGAGTAGCCCCCGCTCGCCGCCACTAGAGAAAAGCCCAATCGCAGTAACGAAGACCCAATGCAGCCAAAAATAAATAAATAAATAAATAAATTTATTTAAAAAAAAAGAATTCTTTATGTGTTTTGGAGATCATTCCTTTATCAGATATGTGTTTTTACAAATATTTGCTCTCAGACTGTGACTTCCCTTCAGTCACTTAACAGTGTCTTATGCAGAGCAGAAGGTTTAATAAAGCCCAATTATTAGCTTTTTCTTTCTTGTATCATGCTATTTGGTGTCCTATCTAAAAACTCATTACCAAACCCAAGGTCATCTGGATTTTCCCCTATGTTTTATTGTTTTGCACTTTTCATTTAGGCCTTTGATCCATTTCCATGGTATAAGTACTCCCCTCATGGCCGACTTCAACCTGCTGAAGTGAACAGAGTTGGGGAAAGATGCATATCAGCTGCTGCAAGCTGGCATGAGCCAGCTCCAACGTAATGATGCTTTTAATCATTTGCCATCTGCAGGACTTCATGAAGAACTTTGGAGTAACTGATTCTGACGATAGGGATTTTAGACCTCATTTACACTTGCTTTTTTCATTATTGCTACTGTTCTGAATATTTGGTGGTACACAAAAATTACTATAAAAATTTTAACAGATAAAGAATAGAGTATGGGGTAGGTTCTACCTGATAGGTTCCCAGCACATAATAGGTCTCCATGAACTATTTGTGGAATTGAGTTCCTTCTCAGTCTTTGCCTGTATGGAACTAATTTTCTCACAGTGGTGATCCCATCATGGACCCAATGAATAAGTAATACTGAACACGTGAGTTAAAGTTAGCACCTCCCCATGAGATATCATTGCCATCTCTTATTAAGAGCTTCCTTGTACTTCCTGGTCAAATGAGTATAAACGTGTTTTCTCTGCTTTGTTTAATGAAATAACCTTAAAGCGCGGAGACGATCTCACCACTGTGGTTTCCACCTCTGAGGTCATTAACATGATTTATTATGAAGCTACAGGAAATTAGTTGCTGAATATTTCAATATGGACAGGAAATAATGTAATTCCATTGTTACCACAGAACCACTGTATCTTGGAGTAACCTGTAGCCATAGTAACAAGATAAGGACATACTCCTTAAATGTTTAACTATGATTCTATACTGCATGCACCTTCAAATACAGTCAATTTTTATTATTTATAATTGAATTAATTTTCTGATACATTTGGGGTTCACTTTTCAACAGTGGTTTTCAATTACCTTAATTTAAGATGATGAGTATAATAAGATTTTCTTTAGGACATTATTGTCAGGACTGGAATAGAACTCCTTATTGTATAAAAAGGACCTGAAAATGGCCTTTTAAAAAATGAGTAAGTATTTTTGAATGAGCAAAATAGTGTCTCTGAGGATAAATATTAGTGGTATAAGGGTAAATCTATCTCGGGGTCTTCAAAACTGACATTCACACTACCTGCTGTAAGTCCTAAGTCTGAAGATGTTAACTGTATCACAGTAATAGTAACACTCTACAATAATAGCTAATATGGTTTGAGAATATACCGTATGCCAGAATTCTCTCAATGACTGTCTTATTTAATCCTCAGGGAAATGCTAATAGGCAGGTACTGTTATCACCTCCACTGTGCAGATGTGGAAACTGAGGCACAGAGACATCAATTATCTTGACCAAAGTCATGTGGCTGGCAAACGGCAGGGGTGGGACTGAACCAAGGCAGTCCTCCTCCACAGCCCATGATCTTATCCATTGCCCCTACTGCTCTCCTAGTTCTGCCAGCCAGTCACAAAGGGCTCTGAGTCCACATGCTGTTGCCCATGTTCTCTCAGCCCCTGTGCCTACAGCCATCCCTCTGGTCCCTGACAGAGTAATGCCGCAAAGAGTAGCCAGAGCCTACTGAGTCCTGACCTTCTTACCAATTCCACTGGCCCCATAGTTATGGCTTATGTTGGTGCACAGGTGTTGGGCTTAGGCCCAGAGAACCAAGATGAGTAAGGCGAGGCTGCATCTCCCCATGACCTCAGACACCAGCGGGAAGGAGACACCAAGTGAACAGACAGAAGCCCTCTAGTGGGATGTGTACCATCCCAGGGAGGAGCACGAGGTGAGACGGGAAGGAAGCTCCCCCTCCATGAGCAAGTCAAGTCAAGCTCAGAGGAGAGCACACTTGCTCTAACTGGAATTTACCAGAAGAAAAGTACTTGAGGGAAGGAAAAATATTCATGCTGAATATTTCTAGAACATAACACAGGAAGGCTGTGACAAATTGTGGAAGGAGGAAGTGATAGGGAATGAGGCTGCAGTACAAGGGGCCAGGTCAAAAATTACTTGAAGTTCACATGGAGAAGCTTAGAACTTTAGTAGTAGGGAGCCACAAGGAATTTTAAGCAGATTTACTTTTTTATTAGACTTTATTTTTTAGAGCAGTTTTAGGTTCATCACAGCAAAATTAAGCAAACGTAGAGAGATTTCCCACATACTCACCCCCATCGCCCAGACGTGCATAGCCCCTTCCATCATCAACATCCCCTACTAGAGTGGAACATTTGGTACAACTGATGAAACTGCAGTGACGCATCTATCACCCCAAGTCCATAGTTTACCTAATAGATTTACTTTTTAAAGGCCACTGACAGTAAATGGATTGGAGCAGGCAGGAAACAGAGGCAAATGAGCCGAGTTAGAAAACGACCACAAGTCTCAGGAAGGCAAGACCATATCTTAAACTGGGACCTTCAGAGAGAAGGGTGGAGGGAGGCAGGAAGATGTGAGGAACATTTAGAAGGTGGAACAAGCAAATTTTAACACGTGATTGAATGTAGGTAGTAATGCCTTACCATGGCTCTGTAGAACGTGATTCCTACCCATGTCTCAAACATCCCATCTCTCCATCACTGGTGTTCAGCCTTATTGGTCTGATCTTTAATACTCTGAACGTAACACTTAAAAAAAAATATCCATGTCCTCCTTTCTTCTTTGATGACCAGATCCCAATTTTGTTTGGATTGCCAGTATTCCCAGCTAATTTTTGCTTTTCCAGTTGCCCCTGCAACTCAAGATGCCCATGGAACACCACTCTGGTCAATGAGATATAAGCAGATATCTCCTGGAAGTTTCTAGAAAAACATTTGCTTTTCCCCCTATTAAAATAAGTGACACAAATTGTTGTCTTATAACCTTCTCCTCACTCCTGACTTGACCTTGGATATGATGGATATGCTGAACTTCTGTAGTCATCTTGTGACCCAGAGGGAAAGACTAAAAGAACTGCAGAATTGCTGGCTCTGACATAGCTGCACAGGTAAAGCCTTTGCCTACATTTAAGCTTCTTGCTCTGTGAGATAAACAAATCCCCACATTGCATGAGACACAATAGGTGAGCTTCCTATTACACAGTCTTACACAACCATAGGGGCCTCAGCAGATGCTGTCCCTCCACCTGGAACATTCTTTTATTGGCTACAAATATGGCTTTTAACATCCTTTGAGTCTCAGTTTCAATTTCACGTCCTTTGAGGAACCTTCTCTGATCACTCTGTCTAAAAGTGGGGCCTTCTGCCGTGAAATGTGAGTGATAGCCTTGAGGGCAGAGCACAAGTCAGTCTGTCAACTGCTATGTTGCTAAGATCTAGCATAATAACTCCTCGATAAATATTAAATGAATGAATAAATAAATAAGTGAGAGCACGATGTCTAAAGTGAATCAGAGATCTGGAATAATTCTTTCAATCTGTAGTCATTTCTTCAGGAAAAAAATAAATAAAACAAGTGCAAAGCAGCAAGGCAACAGGACCCTGAATGATGATTATGTTTATTTCCCTTTGCCGAACTGCGTTGACATGGCCTTCGGTGTGTGTTGAACAATTAAACCAGCTCAGAAATAATGACTGCATTGTTGCTGCGCATAATGACAACATCGCCCGTGACACGCCAGGAATGCTCCCAGCACCTGTGACTCCGTTCGAAAGCCTCGGTCTTCAAAATCACATACCCTCTCTGATAGTGACTCCTTTTCATTAAGCTTGGCATGGCAGAGTCATAACTGTTGGGTTTCAAACAGTAAATATCAAACCAAATGCTGTCGCTGCTGAGACCAGCGATCGGTGGCCCACAGGGGGGTCGGCGTCAACCTTGCTCTGAGTTTGTCAGGGAACAAGGCAGCACTGCAGCTTGTGGCACCCCGACACACAGCTTATCACTGTAATTAAAGCAGAACTGGATGTCCTACTGCTTCGTGCTCCATCTCCTTTCATGTGGACAAATAAACTGGAGGAGCAGCATATGGATGGAGACCAAAAACTGAATATAATATCCCCGTGCTTATACCAGCAAGGGCAAGGAGCACCGTCCACGGCAACCCCGTGCGCAGCCGGGCCATCTGTATTGCAGACCTCGTGATGCCGAAGTGCAGTGGAATCATGTCGCACTGTTCTCCAGGCAACCTGGGGCCTCCTACGTCTCCACTGACCTACGCTGCATGGCACAGGAGAAGCAGGCTCTGTAGCTGCTGTTTGTCAGGAGAGAAGGCCATTTCTGCCAACATTTTGCAGAAGAGGATGCTGCTCTTGAAACAGATGCCTGGGTGGACGGGGCCTGCTGCTCACAGGTAACGAACTCATTCTGACAGCGGGATTCTTGTGTGATTCTTTCCGGAAATCTAGCCTGAGCAGGGAAAACATAGACAAATCGATGGTCTGGGTGTCTCTCTTTTTGCCTTTTATTTTTCCTTTGGCAGGATCTAGGCACAGTATAGGTGATGTAACAACTGCAGGAAGTAGATATTTATTCAGTCAAAAGATTATGATGTGTCTATGATGTCCCAGGCCAAGATCTCATGGTGCCTACATTGGCATTTATTGCCGATCGTATGTTCCCATCTCCTCAACTACAACACAGAAAATGGCAGACAGGTGAACTAGACTACTGCCTTAATTTTTAAAAATATTCTGCCTGGACAATGCTTAATCAAGTTAGCATCATTTAGAAATGAAGTATCATGTTGATTAAATCATGTTCACTTATATGGTAACTTTGACTCTTTAGAAAGGTATCAACTACAGGAAAAAAGGACACCTTCAACAGCCAAATAAGTAAACGCCTATCTCACTTCCTCATGGAAGAAATCTTCACAGCGACTCAACACCTCTATAGGCTGATTTTGGCCAGGAAGAGAGACAAAGAAAGGAGGGAATCGCTGGCCAAGCACTTGCCGTATGCTTACCATGATCAAGCAGGTGATTTCATTTTATCCTTCCCCAAACGTGGAAGGAAGGTGTTACCAGCCTTGGCTCATATAAGAGACAGAACTCAGATGGTTTAAGTCACTGTCTAAGAGTCAAGCAGCTAGTCACCAACAGAACAGAAACCAAATGCGAGTCTGTCTCATTCCATTTTTCTGAGTCACAGGATTGGGTCATGCATGGATCCTAGCTTCCCATGCATGGATCCTAGCTTCCCTAGCGATTCCCAGAATTGCCCATGGCTTCCCTAGCTATTCCCAGAATAGCCCATGGCTATTCCCATGGTTTGGATAGCCATGATGATAAATGCCACCCTTCCAGTAATAAAAATGAGTATGTTAACCTCAGTTTGCTTAAGACAGGGAACTACTGTATGAAACATTACAAAAATATATTGGCATCCAAGTGGTTCACTTTTTAACACATTTTTGTTTTAGTTACCTATAATATTTACCTACAAGGAACCATTCTCTACACAAAACTAAATACAGCAAGTGTCACCTCACAACACAAAATGTACTTTACATGTTACATAATATGAATTATTTAATATGTGTATAAATACATACTCATATACTACATTTAAATTTCTGAATCTTTGCCCAAATGTCTCCTTTCTTCTACCAAATTCATCATTTTACCCATTTATTAACTGATATGATAAAGAAAAATTATTTTTATTAATCCTAAACTTAATAGCATTTTTTTTCTGCATATAAAAGAATATGTAAGTACCTGTAGACAGAAGTAAAGGTGTGTCCTTTATTTACTGTTAACCCATTGTGGGGAGACCACTGGAGTTGGCCCTTTCTTACCATTCATTCATTCATTAAACAAATATTTACTGAAAGCTCAGTCTGTGTCAGACATACGCTCGATGCTGAGGACAAAATGGGGACAACATGGGCAAACAACCAATGTAGAAACTATGCTTTCCAAATTATCCTGTTTGGGTAACGTAAGTGGCTCTTCTCAGACAGAACAGGGTGCTAAACAGGTGGAATCTTGTATTGCTATATTCCCACTTCCTGGAGTTCCTCAGGAAGCTCTTTCCCTTCAAAGGCTGAGTTGGTGCTGCAGTGTGCACTGACCCTGAAAGGACACTTGGGGCCATCAGCTGAGTTCTTAAGGTTGGGCCACTCTCTAGGAATGCTGATAAGAGCAATGAAAAGATAAGGGATCAGTCTCAAAAACAATCCTAGAGATTGTGAACACCTGACCATCAATCATGGTGAGCTTGTGGGAGCCTAAAGACCCTCATTTTCAGGACAATGAAGGCTCAGAAGATCAGGCACAGGCAGAAGGGCACCAGAGGGAGGGGCAGGACTTTTCCCGCCTGCTGATGCTGGACAAATCACTTCCCGTCTTATCTTTTAAGTGAGGTGTTTGGACCAGGCCATCTCCAGGCTTCCTCCCAGCTCTAATATTCTATGATCTCTCTGAATTGAGAAAGGGATAAAATTAAAATATCAATAAATATAAACACAACCAAGGAGCAGCCAGAGCTTCCAGGAGGACTCCTCTGACTTAGGAAGGGGACGAGGGGACACTTCAGATACTCAGTGGTTCACTGAACAGTGCAAAATGTCTATTCAACAATTGTACATGAGTGGGCCAGGACTCTTGGTCATTTACCATGTAGCAAGTCTTCCTTTATCTGGGGAACATGTGTTGCTAGGGATCCTTGGTACTATAAGCCTTGGGTCATTCCATTCCCAGGAGACAGAAACAGTGAGAAGAAACAAAATCATGAGGTATTCTTCAGTCATTTTTTATCATGTTAATGTCTTAAGAATTTCTGCATGATGGCTACATAGAAAGACTTCTAAGAGACAAGAGAAGAAGGTAGGTTTTCAGGGTCCCAACTGAGAAGAGAAGATTGCGCTTGGATGCCACCATTGTCGATCATCAGGAAGAGGTAGGACACTTTAGTACAAAGAAGCAGTAACCAAGTTGTGTCCATGGAGCTTAACCATAGATCAATCTATTAGCATTAGTATCAGTATTAGTATTACTGCCACGCCCATCGAAGGAAAAGCAGCTCGGATGAAGGAATTCACCCCAGCAGAGTATTGAGAAACCAGTGTTTCTCAACTAATGTCTGATATTTCTTAATGACATCTTGATTAGCAAAGAAAAAAAGAGACTTTGTTAGAAAATTCTTTGACTTGGTGTCAAAAGTTTAGGACCCCAAGAAACAGTGCCCTGTTCAGGTAGAAAGGAGACAACACAAATGAGGCTGTGTTTAATGTTGGAGGGACCACAGGTAGCACTAGAGGCTTCAGGAGTGTTCTTTCACATTCCCAAGAATGTATGGAATGCATATATCCAATTAGCTGTATTTTTCAATCCTCAACAGGGCTGAGGATATACTGCCCCAGATGACAGCTGCACAGCATAATGAGAAGAGAGATGTTCTAGACCTAGGGCTTATGGGATGGGTGGGGAGGGGAAGCTGGTGGTGCCAGAAGGAAGCAGAGCTGAAGTAGAAATGGACAAAAAACTTACTAGAACAGGGACACAGTGGATTTAAGCCTATCCCACGTAGGAGAGAGTCAACTTGCTGTTTTCCTGAAATATGCTGTTAGACCAGCTTTGACTGTTTGTGTACAGTTTGAAGTTTCATGTAAGGTAACCATTGTTAATATATATAATATATGTATACACATATATACATATATATATATGCCTAATACATATATATTCATGCAAAGATTTCTAAATGGTGATGGTCACAGCAGTATGATTTACAGCTGTGAGCTAGTGGAGGGAAACAACTGAGTGCCATCCACTGGGGATAGCATAAGAGGTTTTTAACCATTTTTGTGTCATGGACTCCTCTGGCAGTTGGTAAATCATGTGGCATCCTTCTCAGAAAAATATTTTAGGAGCAAAAAATTAAAAATTGGATTACAAAGGGAACTGATCTATCCATGGACCCCTTCGGGGCCTGTAGACTCCACATTAAGAACCCCTGTAACTCAAGGATGGCTGACCAGCAGCATGCCATACCACACAGCCTTTCCACATGATGCTGAAGAAAGACATTTGAGGACTGAGAGATGTTTCTGAGACACCGGTGAGTGAAAAAAATCACTGAGTGCCAGATGGTCATGTGCGGATAGTGTATGTCTAGGGTAGAGCGTCTCCAAGCGTAGGCCCCAAAACCGGGAGCTTCAGCTGAACCTGGGCGCTGCTTAGAACGGTAACTCTCAGGTGCTACTCCAGACTTACGGAAACCAAATCTTGGGGATGAGGCCCAGGAATCTGTGTTTTCACAAATCTGTATGTACTTCAAAGGCTGAGAAGCACTGTCCTGGGATGTCAACAGTGGTTTGCTCAAGTAGGGGAACTGGGGAGATTTTTCCACTGTTAAATATGTGTTTTTTCTTTAAAGTTTTTACACGAACATCTATTATTCTTATAATAAGGGGAAAAAGTTACTAAAAAAAAGATAAGACAGATTTATTCTATGGTATGTTAGGAATGATTTCCAGACGCAAGTAACAAAATAAGAGCACCACTTGTAAGGAATTTCAAGTTGTCGAATAAATAAACTAAAAATTGAGCAACATAGAGCCTGTGAATTGTGTATACTAATGCACAGCCAAACATCAGCATTCAAAGAAGAAATGTATTTAGAATGAATTTGAGGCTAGAAGGCCAACAGTGAACACAGTTGTTATGCATTTCTGAGCTGCCAGAAAAAAAAGAAAAGATTTTAAATCCGCGGCAAAGAAGGACTAAACTAAAATCCCTAGGCATGCATCAGGCAGGATTTGTGTTCACGGGAAGACACAGGGAAGGGACTTCTGAGAGTCTGCTGCTCTCTCCAGCCTGTTGCTGGTGCAAAATGAATCCATTCTCTGAAAGAAACATCTTCCTTCCAGCCTGCATGTCCACCTCTATGTAACATGCAGGTACAGCTGTTTCCTCTGGGAGAGGTGATCTCTTATTTCAAAGAAGGGTAGCACAGCAGCCTCACTGAAGTTGAAACTTTGTTGAGGGGGATAAAATAGTTCCTTTAGCTTCACAAAAGGTCTACCGACCCATAGCTATACCCAACATCCAGGTGGCTTTCCTCAGCACGCTATGGAGTTGCTGTGAGGCAAGGACAACGTCTGTCCCATTCTATTTTTCTCAGTCACAGGATTGGGTCATGCATGGATCCTGGCTTCCCATGCATGGATCCTAGCTTCCCATGCATGGATCTTAGCTTCCCTAGCTATTCCCAGAATAGCTGTCCTTGCCTCACAGCCATATTCAGTTATTCTAAGCTCTCCAGACACACCAGCCTCTCTCTTGCCTCTAGACATTGGATCATGCTTTTCCCACTGCCTGGAAGATTCTCTTTCTTTCCATCTCCTTGCCTACTGGTACAAGACAGCCAGGAATCCTCCTGGGAATTAATTCTTCTGTCTTCTTAACATCTCCACGCTCCACAGCTGCCTATCACGGTGCTTATCTGCCTGTTTACAGGGCTGTGTCTCCCCTGGAATGGATGTTCTTTGAGGGGGAATCTATGGGCAGTAGCCAGTGCAATGCCAGGCACATAGTTGTTTGATAAATATTTCTGAATGAATGAATGAATAAATGAATGAATGAATGAATCAGTGAGGCCCAATTTTTCAGCATAGGAAGACTATCTCCCTGCCCAAGAGGCCTAAACTGAGGCTTTTCTTCATGTCATGATCCAAATCACCCAAGGCAAGAGGAGACACTAGCATCTCCAATGAAACACCCACAGATGCGAATGTTTAAACTTGCAGCAAAGGGTCTTGTAGCCACCACCTCCCCCACTACTGCTTACAGAGGCAGGCCAAGCCCAGGTGCCTGGAAGGCACTGTGCCCAGGGACCCAGCCCCACAGTGAAGTCTCTCCCCTATAACTCCATTTGGAAGTGAGGGCTAGTTTCAAGCTAGAAAAGGAAATAAATGTGGGTTTTTCATTCATCCCTCGCCCTCTGCAGAAAACCGTCTATTGGCCTGTTTCTGTCTCCATCCATTTCTGCCTCCATCTTCTGCCCAGCTGGAACTGGAGGTCTGACCACAAAAGGTCCAATCCATTCCCCGTGGCGCCCCAGGCCCCGCTCCTTCTCAGCCTTTATTGACTGAGTCAGCTGTGGTCTTGGGGCTGAGAAAAACGAGCAGTGATATCTCTAAATTACACCAAAGTTGGCCTTTTCTGCTTTCACTCTGTTCCTTGTGGCTCCCTTTGAACAGGGCTGTCAGCAGAGATACTGACAAAAAACATGTGGTCTGAAGGGAGAAAGTAGCTTTCTTTACAGCAAAGAGAGCCGTTTTCTGCTTGTCAACACGTGGTCTACTCTTTAAGCTAAGACATGACCTCTGGCCTCGACTCAGTGTGCAAACACACACATCACATAAACATTTGTGCGGTTAACCCTCATTTCTCCGCACTTCACGGAGAATTTTATCTCTACCTTTCTCATTTTCCAGGTAGAATTGGGACAACTGTCACAGAATTTGTCAGCCTCGGGAAATTGACTTAGGGAGTTTTTGTGCAAAGGAGGAGAGGCGTGGAGGAGCTCAACGAGCACAGGCTCAAGGTCTGCGTCTACTCTGCACTGGCTGCGGGACCTTTTACACAAGTTACTTCGTGCACTTCCAGGAGCAAAGCTGTCCGAAAACGACCCCTGGTGCCCACTCTGGACAAGAAACAAGCTAAAGCCTGCGATGGGTGGCTGAATGGGTAGGCCACTTCCCCAACTGGAGGTTCCACTCGAGCACTACTCCACATGGGGCCAGTGTATCCTGACCCTATCCAGGGTCACATTCTATGGGCCCAAGGTCACTGGTATGCCGGAGCCAGCTCCTACTGCTTCGTGAAAGCCAAGTGTTAAATATTCAAGAATTTTAGCTGAAGCCAGCTAAGAAGGGAGAACCATGGGAGCAGAGTGTCTTTCCTGGCCGACCCATCCAATGTGCTCAGCTGTCTGCACAGGCCCTAGCATCTCTCTCTGCAGGATGCTGCGGAATGGGGAGCAGCGCTTCTCATCTTTGGCTGACCCCTGGCTCGTATGCGTCATTTCCTCTGTCTCCAAACAGCCTATTCCTTAACCCATGCCATGTGCTACTTTGAAATCCATCCAGAGCCCTAGTACATGGCAGGTGGCAATGCTGCAGGAACTCAACTTACATGACTCAGGCTGTACCACAAGTAGACTACAAGTCTTGCATGGTGCTCGGCCTCAGTTTCCTCAATGGTACAACAGGGACATAAGATTGGTTTCTGAGAGTACGTGTGATTTCTGCATGTGAGCGTGCTATGCAAACAGCAAAGACCCACGGAAACTAAACATCCGCGTATGTTACGGTGCAGAAATCATTGAAGAGTCCTAGGTTTCAGTACTGCCACTCTTTTACCTGTGTTACCTTGGGCAAGTTACTTAACTTCTCTCAATTTCCATTTCCCCACCTGAGAAATGGGTGTAGTACCTTATAGGGTTGTTATAAGACCTGCACAGGACAACAATGAGAGCCATGTTTGGCTTAGAGCCTGATACTCATTGGATGTTGAAGACTCTAGTTGAATTTGAAAATTCCTCAATTCTCTTACCTCTAGGGTGCTAACTCAAGCTGAAATGCCGGATCCTTTAACGTTCTCGAATAATTAAACATAAATTCGGTCTGAGGCCAAAAGTACGTAACAATAAAGCCCTAGGAAACTTTCACATTGAGAACTGAAAGGGTGATAAACTCAGGGCTAAAAATATTGCTTCCTCTATAGGCTAAGATGCCTTTATTCGCTGGATGTATATCATGGAGGGCATTTTTGCATATATATGTATTTGGCAAAGAACCAAAACAACTCAATTATGTTTTATCATTAATTAAACTTTGCAGAAAGAGGGCAACACTTGCTAATGGTGAATATAAGCTTTCATTAGACTTAGTCAAAATAAGTTAGAATTAACTCTGCTCAGTTGTGAATAGAAGTTTTGAGTTTTTTATTTGAGTAGATTTAAAATGTCATTGCATGTATGAGCAAATGCAGAAACAGAATCACTTTCTTTTCTCACTCTCTCTTTCTGCCTCTTTTTTTTTTTCTCTCTCTCCCCTCCTCCCTTTTACCCCCTCTCTCTCTCTCTCTCTCTCTCCCTCCCCCTTTACACACACACACACACACACACACACACACACACACACACACACACACAATCCATCAGCATCAAATCTATCACGATCTGCTAAGGATGCTTATATGACCTGACATAATGGTTGACTGCCAAGCAATTTATCTGGTAGCCTCACTGCCACTGTGGAAAATTAAAATTTGCTGGAAACATCCAGACTGATCATATAATGGTCTGTTAATTCTTTTCTAACAACAAACCAGCTCTGGTCACTTAAATTAGTAACCAGTGAATCCCTCAGCCCACCAGCCACAGACCTGGTTAGAATTCAAGTCAAAGAATATTTGAGTCCCTACTATGTGTTAGGCACTGTACTGGATCACTCACTACCCTTGGTAAATTACAGTTAATGGGAAGAAAAATACAAAAGAAACTATATTGCTGCTCAAAATGTGTTGTGTCATCTAAGAGGTATAAACAAATGTGTAAAGGAGATCAAACAAAAATCCCATGGAGGAGACCGACTGCTATATTTAAAACAGATAACCAACAAGAACCTACTGTATAGCACAGGAAATGCTGCTCAATATTTTGTAATAACCTAAATGGGAAAAGATTTGAAAAAGAATAGATACATGTATATGTACAACTGAATCACTTTGCTATACACCTGAAACTAACACAACATTGTTAATCAACTATGCTCCAATATAAAATAAAAATTTTTAAAAACATAGGCTTTTAGCCCAGCATTGCCCAATAGAAATATAACACAAGCCATATAAATAAGTTAAAATTTTCTGGTAGCTACATTAAAAAAAGTAAAAAAAAACAAAAAAACAAAAAAACATGAGATTAATTTTAATCATAGCAATATATCCAAAATAATTTTACTGCAACATGACATCTACATGAGGATTATTAATGAGATACATTCCATTAAAATCCTAACTTACATCTCAATTTGGACATTATATTTTCAACAAAAATATTTAATCTGTATTTAGATTAAAATTTACAAGATAGATTCAATATCTTGTAATAACCCATAATGGAAAATAATCTGAAAAAATATATATATATATGTATAACTGAATCACTTGGCTGATCCCCTGAAACTAACACTATATTGCAAATCAACTATACTTCAATTAAAAAAAATTTACAGTTGAAAAGTCAGATTTACATGCAAGTTGTTCCAATAATTGGATCAAGCAGTAGTTTTTAAGTTTAAATTAAAATTAGTTAAAATTTAATAAAGTGCAAAAATCCAGTTCCTCAATCACACTCGCTACATTTCAAGTGCTCAACAGCCACACGCGGTTAGAGGCTGCCATGCTGGACAGAGTAGACGTGGAACTTTCTTCAGTGATGCAAATGTGCCATTGGATGTACAACCTTAGAATGTAAATGGGATGGCCCTATGGAGTGAGGATGAAGAGGGCGTGTCCCAGAAAGAGGGAAGAGTTCAAAGTCATGGAAATATGAAATGCATATGTACAACTAGGGTTGCTGAATGTAGAAATAAATTCTGCTGGTCATCTCACCAAGAAAATTTTGAGCACTGAGCTTCTGGACCTCTTAGATCACCTATATTCAAATTTCTCTCCTATGTAACAACCAATGGTAACTTTTAGTCACTGAATAAAACTGCTACTTGTTTGAAAATGGGGAAATGAAACAGATATAAATTTTTGAGAAGAGGCATGTAGTTAGACTTGAATAAAAGGTGTGAAAAAATGGATTTTAAAAGGCTGATGATGATTATATAAATCAGGCAATAGAATGGAGCAAGGTACCCTAAGTCTACATTTCAGTAGAAAGGTGAGATGGAGCAGTGCTCGATGGGGATGGATTTAGTATCAGCTTTCTGGTCCAGCTTCTGGGGATGCAGCTTGGCACCCATGGGTTCACAAAGTGTCGCAAAGGACTATTAAATGGAGTAAAATAAATTTAATCCCAAGGCCATAAGACTCCTTAGCACCTGTTTGCATAGGTGGGCATAAAGGGGAGATACAGAGCTCTTGGATGTGGGGAGACCTCTAACCATGGTATACATCCAGAACTCTGAGAAATATTTAGGACCTGCCGTAAATTGTCCTCAGGTGTGACTTACATTCATGACACAATCAAAGCAGAGTTCTGGTTGAGTGGTTTTCATGATTTGGTCTGATGATCTATGTTGATTCCCTTTATGAAGAGCACATGGTCCCATTACGTATTTATTCCATCCTGGGTTAAATATGTCCTTCTAAAGGCCCATTCTACCAATTTATAGGGGATATAAAAAAAGGAATTTCAGTAAAATGTACTTTCATTGGTTTTGATGAAAAGGGTTTGTGATGAAAATAGAATCTCTAACAAGCATTTCATAAATGACTTGTCTTTCAAACTTAATATAAAACAGAATAAAATACATCTCCAAAAGACCTCCTTGCTGCCTCACAGATTTAAAGTCCCCTGCTCTCAATCAACTCAAAAATCTCTACAGACGCAATCAAATATTTATCAGTGAAAACTGGTAAAACTGAGAAATTATTTATGGCCCAAATTTTGAAATAGTCATACATTGAAGGGGGAGGAAGAAAAAAAAAAAAGGTTATGTTGGGAACTACACATTTCTCTCTAGGGCACATACTCCCAGACCCTCCCTGCTATCTAGAATTCAAAAATGCGAAGGAAATCACAGGTTTGAGGAAATGTGTTCACAGCTGGGTGTTTTACCCTTTTTTCAGAAACATTGAGAGATATGATGGAAAACCAGCTCCCAAATTCTAATAATTTAGCTACTTACCAACTAATTATTTTGCAGATAGATAAAATATGCATATGTCAAAACTTTGCCTAATACCTAGAGCTGCCTGTGTAGCTTTTTAGTGAATATGCAATTCTACGTGGCATGGCCTTCAACTGTGAAAAACCTCCCACAGGGGCAAATTCGCTGCAGCACCTTGCTTTTGATATCGTTACCCTTTAGTATACAGGTCTTCTTTCTTCAAAGAAATTCAGATTGTGATAAAATATGACAAAAAAGAAAATAAAGAGACAAATACTTGGTCTCCATTCACCATCCTGAATTGTAAGACAAGGTACTTTCGTGCCAACATGCCAGTTCTTCCGCCTTTTATAATAATTTTATATTTAAACTTAATTTTTCCCAACATTGCATTATGAAATTTCCAAACACGTAGGAAAGTTGAAAGAAGTTCACAGTGATCAACTGTGCTCATCACCTAGATTCCACCATTAACATTTTGCTCTACTTTCTTTGTCATATATCTATCCATTGATCCACCCCTCTAACCATCTTATTTCTTGGTACATTTCAAGGAATTAAACTTAGTTTTAATGATATTTTAAAAAAGTAATTCTCAGCAAGGACATTTCACTCCATGGAAGAGAATTCTCAGGTTGCACTCAGTAGCCCTGAGCATACTGGTTAAGAGTGCAGACTGTGAAATCTCAAAGAGGTGGCACAAAGCGTGCCTCTGCATTTAAGTGTGTGACTTCGGACAGGTTACACTGTCCCTCTGAGTCTCATTACCCTCATTTGGCACCTTGGAAGATGATCCTCATGGGGTTGTTATTATGAAAACTCAACATAATAGATGAAAAGTGCTTACACTTTACTGTGACAAAGAATTTGTGATGATTTTTTCTACTCTTCTCTAATCCTGTGAGATCAAGGACTCTGTTTCCTTTGCCATTAAATCAGCCCCTTGCACAGTGCCTTGTAAATAGCAGAGGCTGCATATATACTTATTGATATGAATTGGGTTAAATTTCAGAGGTTTTCCCTCCTGGGATGAAACAAGTACTTATTATTGGAGACAGGCAAGTGCAGTGGCTTCAAAGGCACGAGGCATAAGAAAGTTAGTTGAGGAAACGAGCTGGGAGCAGGGGATGAGACAAAGAGAAAAAATCTGGCCTGCAAAGCAACAGTGTTTATATCAAGTTTAGTGATAGAGCAGAATTCATCAGTGCCCAGTCCCAGGCCCTTGCACCTCACCTTTCCAGTGCACGCCAGCCGCCATGATGCCTAAAGGCTCTCCCGCAAGCCTCAGAAGGCCATTGTGCCTGTGCACAGAACACAGGGCATGATGGATGTGCTGGGGAGTTTAGACTTCCGGGAGCAGCCCTCAACCAGGATAGGGCTGGTATATTAATACCCCAGCTCCCTCCTCCGTGGACAGGATAACCCTAAGAGTGTGTCTTACACCATTTTCTAGACTTTCTCTGTGGGATTACAATCCAGTCACCCACAGTGGTAAACAGGCCTCTCAACTGGCTGTTTCCCCTTTCCTGCTTCACTCCTTCACTCCCTTACCAGTATTACTGGTATAGAAATTACCTGCATTTGAATTCTTGTCTCAGGGAACCCAAAGTAAGACAACTGTCTTTATGCCCACAGAATCTCTTCTTCAAATGGCATTCTACACTGAAATCTGATATGTAATATTTATAAGATTAGAGCTGCCTGACTCGCAGAGTCTGGGTGGATGGGAGCGGCGACGTGTGGAGGCCAGAGCCCTGCCTCCTGGGTCTCTTTTCCCTTCTCCCAGCCTCCCCAGCACTCAGTGAAGACTCCTATATCTTCTCACAGCTCGACAGAGCCTTGCTTGTCAGCTACAGGCAGAGTTGATTAGGATATGATATAAGATATAAAGAGAAGAATAAGAGGAATGAATAAAAACAAGCAGAGACAAAGAGGAAAACATGTTCCTTCAAAGGCCTAAGAAGCATGGACAAACACATAATTTTTGCAAGGCAGTGCAGTTATTCTGTAAAAGCCATCGGGAGGTTTGGGAGGCTTTCACACCATTATGATGTTAGTAGACTACTGCACTTAGAAAAGCTGTTGTTTGTAGAGAACCCAGGTTGAAACCCAGGGTTGAACCCAGGTGGGCAGTACATACAGGCTAAGGAGAGAGAAGTCTTCAGCTTGAAAAACAAATTGTGTTCTGAGGCTGTAACAAGTAAGAAACCATGCAGAAGAATGTCCTTAGTTAGCTGCATATTTATTGATCCATTATGTATCTCAAGGAAAGAGCCTTGTGAAAACTCCCTAAATATACTGAGGGGGGACAAATGTATGGGGTTGGAGGAAGCTTTAGGATGACCACATAATTTATTGTCCAAAGCTGGACAAGTTTAAGGGGAAAGGTGGTGTTCATAATAATTATGCCAGGACAACCAAATTTCCAGGCAAGTGAGATGTTGTAAACTAATTAATAGAATTGAAATTCCAATACTGAAAGTATTATAGTTTAGTGGTAGGCAGGGGAGGAGAAAGTATTTTAGGTCAGACCTCCGTAAACTTGAGTGTGCATCAGAATCACCTGGGATCTCCTAAAAAATGCTGGTGCTTGGTCTTCACCCCCTGACCAACCGAGTCAATTTCTGAGGGTGGAGAGTGGCATCTGTATTTTAACTGCCCCAGGTGATTCTGATGCACAGCGAGGGCTGAAAACACCAAGCGTACATGAAGGAGACCTGCAGAACAAGGGTGCAACTTGTGTCTCAAACTGTCTGGGGGCAGAGTCTTGCAGACTTGAGGACTCTGGCCCCTTGGCGAGTGCTACCCTTGGCTTCAGGGAAACCTACACAAAGGCCATGACAGAGGCTAGGGCTGTCCAAAGGGCCAGGGCACGTCAGCCGTACCACTGTCCTCTCAGAACAGCGCCGCTTCCCTTTGCATCATATCCTGGAAACCTGGCAAGATATTGCATCTTTGGTACAGTGATAGTTTAAAATCATAAATATGGTTATTATCAGGATATCGGATTATTAATGCTTCTAATTTCCAATAGAAACAGATTTCTAAGAGTCCAAGTCACACTAACGTCTTGCCCGGGTCACTATAAAACCTTCCTCTTGGCTGTTTCTTTGTGTCCACTCCTCCCTACCACTCTGCTCCCACAGATCGTTCCCTACAAGGCAGCCAGAGGGACCTTTCAAAAGGTCCAGACACACACACACACACACACACACCTGGGAGACTTTCCAGTGGTTTCTGGCTGCATGCACGATGAAAATCCTATTCATCACCATGGTCTCCAAGACCCACGTGACAGGCCAACTTCTCTGACTTCAACTCTTATCACTCTTTTCCTCGTTCACTACATTGCAGCCAACCAGGCATTTTGCTAGTCAAATCCACCTCATTCTTTCGCACCTGCAGGCCTTTGCACACGCAGTTCCCTCTGCCAAGAATATGGTTTTCCCGCTCTCCCCTTGGCTATCCCTTTCTCATTCTTCCCGCCCCCACTCAAACGTCAGGGACACGACCCAGCTGCTCCCAGTCATTTGTGTCGAGATTCCCTCCTCCCTCTACACCCTGGTCCTGCCATTTACTCGTCTTCACATCACCCCGTGTCTGTAACTCACAGCATTTGTTACCCTCTGCAGTCTTCTCATTTCTTTACTCATTGAAAAAATCTATCTCCCCACTAGAACACAAGCTCTATAACAATAGGGGCTTGGATGCTTGTTCACACCTCCACTAAACCGATCTCAATCTTGGAGTCTGGCATATAACAGGTGCTCCTTGTTGATTCAATGAATAGATAAACAATCCAATAGCACCAGCCATTCAGATCATCCACTCAGCTAACCACCATTGTTCAAATTCCGAGATCATTGAAAAATATGAACTGGTTAAAATTCGATTCTCCATGTCGGCTTTCCTATGGGGAGAGGATGTGCTGACCAGGCAACAGCAGTATTTCTGCCTGTTTAACAGTGACTATTTCTTCCCGGAAAAGTTGTTTCTCTGATTCATTTGACAGTGCTTTCTGGATCTGGTTAGTATGGTTTAGTTCCCTTGATCTAGTTTTGTTTTTAGAGAGCTGACCCAGTGGTGCTCCTGGACCTACACATTTGAAAACTAGGATCTAAATAAAAGGACACATATCATCATCCTGGTATACTAAGGGGGCTTATCTGGCTGATGGCCTGAGCATCATCTACAAAAGCAGTGAGTCTATTTCTTAACCAATGACATCCTCATGTCACAACTCTTACATCATTATCTACCATGTAGATCTCAAAATCATGACAAAGGTGTTGTGGTTTTTTTTTTTGGTAAATTCCCTTTTTCATGACCTTTGACATTCTTTTCTTGGCAAAAACTTTTGGCCTCTTACCATAGAGGATCTGAGGCCAATTCCTGCTGGTCGCCAAGCCAGTCAGAGTCAGCTTGTCTCGTGTATGCTCATCTCGCAGTAAAAACATGGTTTAGCAGTTTTCTTTGGTCTGACTTACCTTGCCAACATCTCTTGGGAAAGGTTGTCGCTGATTCTCTGGAATTAAAATGGGAGATACCACAATGGACCTCTTTTGTCTTGGGACAGGAGAAGTTCTTTCAAATTTAAATATATCCTAAAAGAGAAAAAACAAATCAATTGACTAAAATCCCCCACGGAGAAGATGTATCAGTCTGCTCTGAGATATGGCTCCTTTGTTGTGAAAGCATACAGCTGTTTGGACATTGTTAATTTTATTCTATCAAACCTCATTAGCGTTAGCAAGTACATCATTAGAATTACACTAAAGCTGACATTGTGATTCACAATGACTATCATTAAGCTGTTTAATCCCATCTTCTGAATCATTCTATTCACAATGTCAGTCTTTTTTCATACATCCTTCCATGCTTGTGTATTCCCATTCTTAATCTGTCAAGTGAGGAGATTACTTGGCTGGTCACTAACCCACAGAACTCGCTGGATACAAGTGACTCTCCTCACAGCCAAATGCAAGGTCCTCACAATCACAAATGAACAGGGATGAGGGGCAATCACAGCATTCCAAACACAATGTTCCATAATGTCAGGCATTATGGAGACTCTTAGTTAATGTTCTGTCAAAGTCTGTTTGCTATTATTAGTGGGTCCACTACTGGAACTCACTCCCCACACAGTATGTCCCAAACTGCAATCATTGGAACAGCACTGTGAGAATTTCTGTCTTATCTGTAATTCACCTTTTTAATTAAATAAATGGATGCAAAAAGGGAAACTCTGTGTCATTATTTTAAATACAGTACCAGTATGGCTTCTCATAAAAAGTACGAAAACATAAAAATAAACAATGAGATCAATGATGTTATTAAATTTGAGCTGGAAACTTAGGTGGGTGGAGAGTTTCCTCTTTTGGAAAGGGAGATAAGAAAAGGCTAGAGGGGTGTTAAAGGGTTGTTAGCACTGAGCTGAGACTTTCTCCTTGACCCAGTCAGAGGACTGAAAGAGAATTAAAAATGGGATATCATTTTCAATATATACACCAATCACATTCAATACCACACACTAAAATTATCTGAGGTACCACCAAAAGCAAGCATCTCAAACTCTGGACAATAAGTTCCTATGAAAATCATGTGGCAAATTATATTTAAACACCATCACTGACCCATGCTCCATAAAAGTGTGTGCATGTACATGTATATATGTTATATGACAGTGATATAGTTTTATATATATATAATAGTTTTATTTTTATTATTTTTAAAAATATTTACTTATTTATTTGGCTGCAGCAGGTCTTAGTTGTGGCAAATGGGATCTTTAGTTGCGGCATGATGCATCTTTAGCTACAGCATGTGGGATTTAGTTCCCCGACCAGGGATCGAACCCAGACCCCCCGCACTGGGAGCGCAGAGTCTTAACGACTGGACCACCAGGGAAGTCCCAATATATAATAATTTTAAAGGAAACTCTATATAAGAAAAGTCAAGTAGGAAACAAGACCAGAGAAGGCTATGAAAATGTATATAAATAGTCTTTCTCTTGATTTTGGTCAGATTGTAAACTGATGTTATTCTTGTGGAAAGTAATCAGGCAGTATTTATTTATCAAGAACCTTACAAGTGTACATATCCCTTCACTCCGTAAGTTCACTCCTAGGAATACATCCAAATGCTAAATTCAAAAGAGGAAAAAACTGAAAGCAGGAAGATGTTTAGTGAGACATTATTTAAAAAGAGCAAAAATGGCAAACCACCTAAATGTTCAATTGCAGGAGAAGGTTAAATTTGGATCCATCAGCAGGAGACACTCTTAGGCAGTCACCAATAAGGCAGCTGTGAAGACCATGTTCTAACCACTATGATCATCATTTGACTGCTTCCACAATCACAACCACAAACTACTATAATAACAACAATTTATTAAACATGTGTTGGGCCATGTGCTAGGCACTTTACATGTGTCTTTGCTAATATTTGCAATAAACTTCTCAAGTAAATCCTAGCCCTCCTTAACCAATGAGGAATGTTAAGCTCTGAGAGGTTATATAAATTGCTGCAATTCACCTAGTTAGCTGAGAGAATATGTAAGATAATATGTGTAGGAAAATACAGAATACCATATTGGTTGCCCTCTACTTTACATAAACTATACTGAACATAGAAGAATAATATTCAAAACCTCAATGAATAAGTCCAAATAAAAGACTGCTTGGGGACTTCCCTGATGGCACAGTGGTTAAGAATCTGCCTGCTAATGCAAGGGACATGGGTTCGAGCCCTGGTCTGGGAAGATCCCACATGCCATGGAGCAACTAAGCCTGTGCGCCACAACTACTGAAGCCCGCGTGCCTAGAGCCTGTGCTCCGCAACAAGAGAAGCCACCACAATGAGAAGCCCGTGGACCGCATCGAAGAGTAGCCCCCACTCGCCGCAACTAGAGAAAGCCCGCGTGCAGTAACGAAGACCCACAGCAGCCAAAAATAAAATATAAATTAATAAATTAATTTTAAAAAAGTGCTTGGTTTCTAAGAAGAGCAAAGACTCAATATTCAAGCAAAGACAGAAGACTGGAGTGTGTAAAAGACAGTGAAAAGAAAGAATCAGAAGCGTTAAAATGACAAAAAAACCAACCAACAGGGGCTTCCCTGGTGGTGCAGTGGTTGAGAGTCTGCCTGCCACTGCAGGGGACACGGGTTTGAGCCCTGGTCCGGAAGGATCCCACATGCCGCAGAGCAGCTAGGCTCGTGTGCCACAACTGCTGAGCTTGCGCTCTGGAGCCCA
This sequence comes from Eubalaena glacialis, assembly GCF_028564815.1. Taxonomy (NCBI): domain Eukaryota; kingdom Metazoa; phylum Chordata; class Mammalia; order Artiodactyla; family Balaenidae; genus Eubalaena; species Eubalaena glacialis. Next base: position 5,782,266 of record NC_083733.1, read on the forward strand.
TGAGCCACAACTACTGAGCCCATGCGTCACAACTGCTGAAGCCTGTGCGCCTAGAGCCCGTGCTCTGCAATGGGAGAAGCCACTGCAATGAGACACCCGCGCACCACAACGAGGAGGGGCCCCAGCTCACTGCAACTAGAGAAAGCCCGCACAGCAACGGAGACCCAACATAGCCAAAAATAAATAAATAAGATAAATTAAAAAAAAAAAAAAAACCCAACCAACACACCAGCCAAATAAATAAATAAATAACCCAACCCCAACCACGTAGAATACAGCAGAGAAAGAGAGAGAGAATGGGACAGTGAGAAGACAATGAAAAACAGGGTGGATTACATCCATAAAACACTGATGTATAACATCTGTAAAGATTCTGTTGGCTTATTAGGGAATATGAAAAGAACAGAAAACATGTAAAATGCGTGCAATATACAAATCTTATTTACAATAAAAAAAAATCTTGAAGCTCGTATGAGGGAAAGTCTAGGAAAGCACTTTGAAAAGATTTAAAGTCCTATGCAAATGTACGGTATTGGTGATTTTGCTCTATAATAGAGCAAAAGTAGGTTTCCATTCATTATGACGATATATGTGAAAATGTATGTAAAGTAATGAAAAGCATACTCACTGTCAGTAACAAACATTCCATTGTTTGCAGTACAGAACTTATTTGTGTTTGCAAGCCTGTGAATGGGTGACAGGTGACCAGAGTTCCTGAGTCCCCATTTCTACCTCTGGTGTCCTCCCAGCTTACCAGCTACTGAAGCCCACACTGCCAATCCATTTCCTTCACCCTCATATCCCAGCAGCTTGGTAATAAGGACACCTGTGTAAACCCCTGGCTCTACAGTACCTTGGAAGAGAAGCAGGAGGCTCTGAGTCTCAGGATAGGAAACGGCATCTGGAAGGGAGGGGGTGGAGGTAGAGTGACCAACTGTAGAGAGGCCTCCATGTGCACAGGACTCTCTGAGCCCACCGTGGTGGGCAGGACTGGGGCATCCTTTTTCTTCCAACTCAACTTTTTTTGTGTTACAATGGCAGGGATTTCAATAAAAAAATTGGTCCATGACTGTGATTCTATGTCTGTGGCTCCACTTCTGTCTTTTGTGATTTATGTGTGTATTTATTAACTACGTGTTTGTGGACAGATGTCTACCTTTGGTCAGGTCTGTGGTAATGAGTTTGTCTGTGTGCTCTGAGGCCAAGTGCTTCTCTGTGACTGGGGCCATGGAGGAGCCATAGCATCTAATTTGACTGACAAATACCATATGCACATCTAGGCACGTGTGTGTGTGTTTGTATCTGTCAATCTATCACGTGAAGCCTTTGAATGCACCAGGATGTGGCCGTAACCTCAAGGTAAGACAAGATAGAAGTAGTGAGGTTTAAAAGTATATGACTAATTCAAGAGATGTTTACAGAAGAAGAGACCGAGGTGTGGGAAAGAACAGAGCATCAGGCTAAAGAAGAGGCTGTGTGAGGACTCCCTGTCTTCTGGTGTTGCCATTACCAAGTGAGAAGTAAAATATTGCCTGCTATTATCAGTAAAGAAAGGATCTAGCCAGCACATTACAGCTGCCTGGACGGTGCAGCCCGAGGAAACTCAGGATGAGAAAACACAGGATGCTGGCCCCAGATAGCTGAGGTGCGTTATCGAAGGAATGATTTCAGTGAACCCAGACTCTTGCATCTTCCCATACATAGAAATGTGCTAAATTCCTTAACTTGAGATACCTAGTTTTCTTTTATTAACAGTAACCTTTTGTTCCGACTACCCGGTGTTGTTGAAAAACCTCCTCTATATCCTGGCTTCCCCCCCTTCCTCCTCTGAACAGTTTTCTCAGCCTATATCTGAGATGCTGTCTCTGGGCTTGAAGTCCTATGAACGTTCACCATATAAAACATAACTTACAACTTTTAAGTTGGGCATCTTTTTTTTCAGCCGACACAAGATAGTGGGTAAATAGGAAAAAGGCAGTTCTGGGCACAGATGATGGGTGCTGTGACTTTGAGGGCAGCCAACATAGTTTTCTAGAGGGTGTATAAGAAGTTGCATTCAGGAGGGAGAGATGAATGAGGACAAGAAATGTCACGACCGCCCATGTACAAGAGGAGCTAGACGTGACGGAGGAGCTGACGCCACCCAGATGACGTGGACAGGGAAAAGGGAGGAACTCAATCATCCAGTGAGCTTCTAGAAGGCCAGCAAAGGCCACAGGAAGGTTAGCTGGCAAAAGAGGAAAACCTAAAGGACAAGGAGATGAGGATTTCAAAAAGGAGAGAGTGCACGGCCGTATCACACAACTCAGGCGTCCCCTCCAGCAGGCCGAACACTATGAGGAGGCTGTCGGGTTGACGATGAACAGGTAATTGATGACTTCAGGAAGACAGCTTTAAGAGTGCGTTAGGGTCCAGGGTCAGAGGAGCCAATGAGAAGTGAGGGCTTTGGTGAGGAAGGAAAGAAGTTGGAAGAAGTTGGAAGTCTGTCAGCTCAAGGGGAGACCAGGAAGGTGCTGGGCTGAGAGGCGGGGGTCAGAGGAAGGCAGCCATAGTGTTGGGTGAATGAAGACACAGAAGGGAGGTGACCCCAGAGGGAGGCGGATGCCTGCAGAAGGTGGGAAGGGAGTGGTCAGCAGCACGACAGGCCCCAGAGAGGAGACAGGGAGGGGTTTCAGGGGAATTTCTCGTCTGCAAAGGACGGTAACCCTCCTGCGCTCTTGGTTATCAGAATGAAATGAGAAACGGCACCTGGAGGTGGTCTGCACCCTCCAAAGAGCAGCACAAAAGTGAAGGATGGTCTTATTCAGACCAGGACAGAGGATGTGAGGAAATGAAGACAAGCCACTAGGTGGCTTTTAGGAGTGAGTAATTCAGCTGTGGGTGGCCTGAGGCCAGATCTTAAACAGACACTTGCAGACACGCAGCCACCTCCAGATTTCTAGACTACTAGACACATGCACACTGACATCAAAGTTCTCTCTCACCAAACACAAACACTCATGCACTCGTGCACGTGTACACACTCAGAATCCATCTGATAGGGTCACACACATACACTGACACACACACACTCATTAACAGATGCACATGCAACAGACACACATCACAGGCCTAGACCCAAGGACACATACAACACACCTTCCCCCTGCAAACCAACACAGTTCCCTCAGCCACAAGAACACACACACAGACACACACACACACACGGGGCGTGCAGAGGAAAGTGTGCGACTAGCCATGCGCCTTCAGTTGGTGACCAATGATCCATCCACGTCTTTGAGCCTGGAAAAGCCGGAGGCTTGCAGGAGCCTCATGCAATCTTGCTTAAGTCAAGGGGCAGAACTCTGTCCTCTGGCAGACTCACTCATGTGGCATTTTACTACAGGGAATTGTCACCCTTACATAAATATCTCTCATCTCCCATGGGCTGACTGGGGCCTGTGTCTTTCTGTCAAAGGGTATTGGGGTTTACAAACTCATTTGCTTTCCTCCTTGATTCTCAATCTCAGGAGAAACTGGCAGTGCATTAAAAGCAAGTTTCATGCTACCTGGGGGTGTCACATCACACAGTCCCAAAGAGCACCTTGGAAATAATGAGGAGGCCCCTGCGACTGTGAGGGACAGGGGAGGGGTTGGGGGTGGGAGGGGAGGATGGGGGCCAAGGGAAGGAGGAAGGCAGAAAGGATGAAGAACGTGACAAGGAGAGAAAGAGTGGATTTATTTTCATTCATTCATTTCTTCAAAAACTATCTGTGGATCCCTTCCTTCCTGCCAGGAGTAATTCTCGGCATCTGGGATAGTGCAGTGCAGTGCCCGAGAGACAGAAGCTCCCTGCCCTCATGCAGCTCACATTCTAGAGGGAGGAGACAGACAGTGAACACGGTCCAGGAGAACAGATAGGCAGGGAGGGCTGACTGTGCACAGAGGAGGGGAGGCCGGGACGGGCCCACTGGGAAGGCAGCCTTGGAGGATGAAGGAAGCAAGGAAGGCGCCCTGTGGCGGGACGAGGGGCCACCAGCAGCAGCAACAGACCCTGGCAAGTGTGAGCTGCAGGGAGGCCTGGCCTGGAAGAGCGGGGGAGACAGTCCAGGGAGCTGGTAAAGGGAATTCAGATCCTGGATGGCCAGCCACGTAGACTGCAGAGAGCACTTGGGCTTTTACTCTGCGTGAGATGTGAGTCATGGGAAGGTGTTTTGTTTGTTTATTTCTTTTTGTGGGAGGGTTTTAAGCTGAAGAATGACATAAACCCACTTACAATTATATATATCTATACACATACACACACACACACACACATATTTCATGTTGGCTGCCGTGTGAAGAATAGATTTTAAAGGTTAAAGTAAAGAAATGTTTATCTGTTGGGTTTCTTCCTTTTTCCAACCCTGTCTTCACAGAGCACTGAGATTCCTCCTAAAATGCAAATCTGAGCTTTTGATCTGGGGAAAAGGAGAGTTGGGGGTCAACTTTCCCTGGCTGGAGTCCCTCTACCCTCCTTCCTTCCCACAGTATTTTTAATGTATTATCTAGGTACAATTTAAGTACCGTTACATTCACCCATTTTAAGGGTGCATTGCAACGATTATCAGGAAGTTTACAGAGTTGTGTGATCATCACCACAAACTAATTTTAGAACATTTCCATCAGCCTCCAAAGAAACCTCACGCGCATATGCTCACTCCCCTGTTCTAAGCCCCAGCCGCTGGCAACCATGAATCTACTTCCTGTCTGTACGCATTTGCCTTCTCCAGACATGTCATAAAAGGGAATCACAGTATGTTTTCACAGTATTTTCATGGACTCCGCCTCCACTTCATAGTTGCTTTGAAGATCATGGAGCAGAAAGGGATACAGTTAGTGGTCAGGGGTGTGTAAGGCCAGCCCCCGGTCTCCAGGTGCGACCATGCTCGGGGGCACCCAGAGTCCCAGCTGGCCCCAGGCTGGCTGAGAGTCCTGCTGTAATCGCAGCCCATGTCTCCCCAGTTCACCTCTTCCCACTGCCCCCTCCTGCTGCCCTCATCTCTGTGTGGATGCAGACACCCCTCCCCTTCTCCACACAGATCTCTGAGTCACAAGGTTTGTTCCCAGGGAACCCACCTAGGACACCGTCAAGGCAAGAGCTGTCCAGAGTAGAGACTAACTGGGCTGGTGTCCCAGAAGTGAAGGGGAACAGAAAGGTTTGGGCCCAGACTGGCGTCCTACAGCTGGGACCACTCTCCACGTTTTGGCTGTCACTGCTCCCTCCCTCCATCTTCAGCTGAGGGCTGAAAAGTCTTCCAAGAGCCACTCCAAGAAAGTACTGAGATTTGAGAGGAAAAGCCCTGCTTTCCTCACAGTGAACCCAAGGCCAGACAGCAGCTCGGACCTGTCTTGCTACCTGTCAGAGGGTCTTCGTGAGCCAACACCCAAAGGGGCAGGAAGTGGCCAGAGAACTCATACGTGCCCGCCCTAGTTCATGTCTCTGCATTAGGTAATAAATGAGAGGGAAAAAGAGCAACAATTTTATAAAGAAGCCACAAGCCACTGCCTTTGTTCTCTCTCCAACTTCGTAACTTTTGGGCAAAATTATGTGCTAAGAGAAGTTATTTTAACAGGGAAAAGCGTCGTAGATGCTGGCAGCATCCCTCTGGTTGAAGCAGGGAGTGCAGGGAGGGCAGTGCCAGCTGAGACTTTTCAGCCTGGCCTGACTGTGGACCGTCTTGTAGATCATGTTGGGAAGGTCTGATGTGCTCCCCAGGCAGCGGGGAGCCTTTACTGGTTTCGTGCAAATGTATGATGCTTTGGGTTTGAATTCCATGTCTGGCTGAAAGATCATGAGAATTATTCCTTTGATGAGTTTGAAGCCTGGGTTCTGGACTCAAGTCTGAAGGTCACAGCCTATTCCTTTCTTATCTTTCTAATCCTAAAATATACTTGGCATCCTGGCCCTGGACTCACTGAGTCTGCCAAAGGAAACACTGCTATTTAGTGAGTAGCTATTATGTGCCAGGCACTGTGCTAGGCACACTGTGACATTATCTCATTTAATACATCCAACAACTCACAGGTAGAACCACCACGCCTGTTTTCCTGAGGTTCAAAGATATAAGAGACTTATCCAAAGTTACTTAGCTCTTAAGTGAGAGATGGGAACGCAGGCCTCTGTGACCCCAGTGCCCCCTGATCCAAGCAGGATGCTACTCACCTCCCCAGGGCTGTGCGTGGAGAGAGCTCCTTACTCAAGTATAACTGGAGAATCACAAGTCTAACTTTCGCAGAGGATAGGTAGCAAATGTCAATCAGCCTCCGGCTAAAAGGAGCAGCTATACCTTTACTGCAGGGGGACAGTTTAATTGTCCGCAAATTTCTGCGAATGAATGGAGCAGCAGAAATCAATCTCCAATTTATTCCATTCTTGCAGCTGATCTCAATGTGCTGAAAGGTGCTGGGAGGAGGGTTCTGTGCTACTCAGTTCGCATTTCATATGCAATCAAATGCACCATTCAGCCAGTGTTGCTGTACCTGGGGTGAGATTTAAAGTTTGCTTTATTACCTCCTGGGGCTGAAGTTTGCCTACTTAAAGGAAGAAACAGTCCACAAACACCAAACTTTCAGCGGCAAATTTAGGAAGTTGGAGGGCCAATATACTAAGTTTGCATCATTTCCAGCTATCTATTTTCCCAATATTCTGGAGGCCAAATGTCAGCTGACCTGAGTCATCTGTTGCAGGTTTACAGGACAGAGTTATGCTGACAATAAAATGGGGCAATATGGAAATTTTCCATTAGTATGGAAATGTGTATTATGGAGCTAATTTTAAAGCTGGGGTGGGGTGGGGAGATGATGGCTGGTGGACTCCTAGGGTGTGGTGAAGCCAATCTGCTATTGTAAATTATGCCACACCTGCTTTTCAAGGCCTGCTGGCATACAGCTGGGAGAAATGGGTGCAGACCACTGTTCCCGAGAGTCACCAGGCACCATGGTTTTCCAGAAGTGACCACCAGTGACATCAGAAATGATTTCTCCAGTAATGAGTCACTATCAGGGGCTTTGGGGATGTCTGATCCAAAAACAAGAAACCTCACAGTGACGGTCCATAGCAGAGCATCTGAATGATTAGCACCAAAGAAGTAATAAATTCCCAATAAAAATAAATGTGACAGTCATTTCTGTTAAGTATGTTTAGGGTGGAAAAGAAATGGCTTTGGCCAAAGTAATCAACAGAGAAAAGAAGGTTTTATGAGAGGAGTTTGCAATTTGAGTGGTGACTCCAGAAGTTCTCTGTCCAGCAGCCAAATAGATCTTTTAAAACATTCTCCTTCCTCTCATTAACGCCGTTATTTGCTTCCCCTTGCGAAAGGATGAAGCCACCAATGTTACCAAGGCCAGGGAGGGCCAGCAGGTGTGGCTCCCAATGGCACTCCGGCTTCAGGTGCCCTCAGCGTCCTCCTGGCTGTGCTCCTGCAGCACGAGCCACCTCAGCAGCCTCAGGTGGCAAACGCTCGCTTCAGGGCTTCCCACCTACTGCTGCTTCTCATCATTCCTCCCTTCTTGTGCCTGGTGGACCCCCCAGTCCATCCATGTACTCCCAGCTCAAGCACCCCTTCTAGATTTCTTCAGTCTCTTTTGCTGGGGGGTGGGGGGTGCCTGCAGCCTGCCCGTTACATCCAGAGCTCTTATTCAGCTTCTGATTAATTACACATCCATTCAGTGTTTATCAATGTCTGCCTTCCGCACAGGCTACCAGCTCCATGAGGCCAGGCAGCACGTCTTCCTGGTTTGCTGCTGTGTCCCCTGGTTCCCAGTACAAGGCCAGGCATATAGCAGGTGTCCAAAAAGTATTTTTAAAATACTATCAGATAAAAAAATTATTAAATGAATATAGGGTTGTTGTAGACTTCGGATAATGCAGGTAATGGGCTTAGCATAGTGCCTGCTTCAGGGTATCTGCTCCATAGTTATGTCTGAGAAGTACATGAATAAGATGCCTATGATTCCATGTTGATTTCCTCCTCAAGCTAAAAATAGCCTCTGTAACAAGACAATCACCACACTCTGTTTGGATTCTTTGACGCTTCAGTGTTTTGTGAAGTCACTGAGTCTATAGAAATTTTTTAGAAAATTCACCCCTTGGACTGCCCAGCAGAAGACCATATCTTTCTGGAAGAAATGACAATTGAGCTGAGACCTGAAGGCCAAGTGGGGTTCATCCAGGGAAAAGAGGAGGAGAGAGAGTTCCTGGCCAGGGGAACAGCAAGTGAAAGAGCACAGAGGCAGAACATGGCCAAAGACCAGAAGGGCTGAAGCAGAGAGGGTAGGGGTCCAGAAGCTTTGGGAAGGGCTGGAAGGGGAGGAGAGGGCAGGCCTCTTCCATTCACATAGGACTGTTCTGAATCCTGAGGACCATGAGAAGCCCCTGAATGGTTTTAAGCAAAAGTCTGGGATCTGACCTTGTCTTTGACCTTGCCCTGTCAGAGCTGAGGGGCCACCCCTGCAGAACACATTTTCTTAAATAAACTTTCCTTCCTGATATTTGTTATCCTTACTTGAAAAGTTGGACTTAAAAATATAACACAAGTAAAACACCCTCCCCCCGCCCACACATATTCTACCACTTACTCTAAAATGTCAATTTCCCCATGTTAGAACTGCTAGTTAAAAAATAAATAAATAAAACAAAAGCAAACGCTTTGGATGAAAATTTGCCAAATCACACTTCCAAGACGAAATTGCCTCCGAAATATTTCATGCATCTAGCAGCAGCAGTAACAACACAAATCAGGACTTGCTGGTTTCAATAGAGGTGAAAAATGTTTTAAACATATTTAGATTCTTTAGTTAGAGGTCCATTCAATCACGTGTGATGGTAATGGGAATATAACGGAGACAATTTTCCTTTATCTGCTCTGGCATTGATAAAATATTCATGTTAAAGAGCTACTTCTGAACACCTGGAGGCGTCTTGCAGAGTGTTACAGATGGGCTTATTTTCCTAACACACATATGTAGTCCGGCCTCAACAGCTGTATTCATCTCAGTATATATTCAGGATGCGTGAGCACGTAGCCCAGATCCCATGCTTTCCGGTCGGCATGAGCTCATAAATGTGTGATTGGCCTTCAAAGAAAGTGCCTGTTAGAAAACCCACATGTGGAAAAACAATGCTTTTCAATTCAGTGCGTACGTATTGGGTGTTCGTCAAGTGCTTTTCCAGTGGAAGTTTCACAATTAATGATAGTGACTATCCTGTGGGTACCTCAAACACAACACGTCTTAAACCAAATTGAGTCCTGTCCTTCCACCCACCTTGCCCAAACCCATAAGGTTTCCGGCTTCCCTTTTCTCAGCTGTTGAAGGGCTAGACGCTTATTTCCTATGGATGGTTTGCTTTGTTTCCGCCATACCGCATTCCCAAGTGGTTGCCAACTCCTACAGATTCCACCCAGGGGATTTTCACTGGAATACATCCCTTCCTTCTCTAGGACCACGTTCCCTGACATGCTGTCTGCTCTCCTGTAGCCCACCTGCAGGTTCTTCATGACTCATTGTTCCTTTTTATACAGGAGCCCCCTGGATAGAAGAATCACAACCAGGACCTCAACACTCTTAGTCTGGGCTTCCCGGAAGCAGACACTGAGGTAAGAATTTGGGGGCAAACAGTATTTTAATATATTTTCTAACGTTTCTATAATGAACCTATTCTGTTTACAACCAGTACAAAAGAAAAGAAATAATTTACTCACAACCCTGTATCAGACAAACAGAAATACTATTCTAAATATATACTATATAGAATAGTATTTCTGTTTGTCTGATACAGGGTTGTGAGTAAATTAGTTCTTCCTTCCTGGTTTTAATATACTTTTTGCTCAAGTTGAAATTGGTCTGAATAATTCTGCACCTTGTGTTTTGAACCTAATGATAAATAGCAAGTTTTCTTCGCGCCCATGTTGCAAATTCTGTAAACATCATTTGGTAGCTGCACAATACATCATGTGGACGCATCAGCCCGTATTTAACCATTCCCCTGATGTTATGCTCATACGTTTAGGTTCTTCCAATTCTGTTATTAAAATGCAAATAAAATATCATTGTATGTAAAGTTTTCTTTGCTTACTTGTTGGTTTTTCTCTAAACAGGATTCCTTAGAATGAACTAGCAAAAATGGGATTACTACGTCAAAGTTGATGAACATTTAAAGGACCTGTCCCATGTTGCCAAACCCCCAATCACCACTGGAAACAGATTTGATCTTGCCATGGCTGAGCATCCCCAAGTGGTTCCAACACACCTCTCTGGCCGCAACTCCTACAGCTCCAACCATACTGCTTTTGCCCAAACTTGCCACGCTCTCTGGTGACTTTACACCTTCATTGTCCTGTGTTCCTCTAACCTGGCTATTCTTTTCTCACTCACCTCTAGTCCTGTCTACCTGACTGATAACACGCAGAAACACAAACATACACCACCCCACAACAGGCGCCTATTATATACTATGTGTGTCATTCTCCAGTTCAGGGTGCATAGTAGTTACTGGATAGTCTCTATTAACTCTGGCTTTCTTCTGCCAGGTCGCACTAGTATGCAAATGCATGCTTCAACTTTTAAACTTTAATAAAGGTTATTTAATAACTATCTATTTGTTTAATGAATGCCATCAAATAGCAGATGGCAAGCTGGTAGTATCTCTTTTCTTCTTTTTCCAAAGAAGTTTTTGAGTTTTCCATTCCTTAAGGCAACTTCAGAGAAGAGGAAACTCTTGCATTTTTACGTAACACCTGATGCATTTAATCATCGGATTGGACGGGACATCGCTCTCCCCTCCCTTGCAGCTGAACTGCCTCATTAAATGGCAGAAGACCGTGCTGGCTGTGGCTGTGGACGGTACAGCCACCCTGCAATGAGGTTTGGCCTCACATGTGCCCGAGAGACTGGGTGATGATGGATGCCACTGGGTTATTCTAGGATGGACTCAGAGGAAAACCCTGTGTGACTTTATCAGGTCCAAAGCCAAGTGCTTCTTTACTTTCTTAAACCAGCTTCTCAGGCAGAATCTTATGGTGATCCAGGGAAAGGAGGGCCCCTAATCAAACTTTCCCAATAGCAGCAGTGAACAGCGTGTTCCTGTCTCAGATAAAGTAATGGAGGGAGGACATTTAAGGCAGTGTCCTGTACATAAGAAAAGGGAAAAGTACATATCACCAGGACTCTGGATTTAGTCAATTTTTGAGACCCTTGTTCCTCCTGTTTTTATCTACTTTTTTTCTTTTTGTTCATTAACTTCTTGATGTTATGGCTGCAAACTCTAAAATTAGAAAGCTGTTTCCCACTCTGGCCACAAAGTCGATTGCCTCCTTTGTCCAACCGATTTTCAAATATCCTTTATGACTGAAATTCAAGATTATTTTGCTTAAGGAGTTATTCTCAACATTTAACCTAAATCATCCTCTTTTCTTCCCCTCTGTAAATTTATTTTCCTTCATTGAAGCCTCCCCCAAACTTTCAGTACTATTCCTCCTCCTCTTTTGTTAAAGACATTTTAATTAAGATACCAGGGTTACATTAGCCTACTTAAGCAATATCTCCCTTTTATCTAGCTCTCTTCAGTGAAGTCCCAAATCAGCAATGTGTCTTTCATCAGCCTGTTCCATGTCTCTCTCCTCCCTTTGTTCTGTGGTTTTTGTTAAGTTACAGATCCTCACATTTTAATTCAGCCCCAACTGCTATTCCACACTATGCCATTCACATTAATAAATTCGTCTTCACAATGATGCACGCAATGTCGCATGTCTCCCTACATCACTGATTACTGCGGCCTTTGAAGGTTCAAAGGTGTGTCAGATCTACCAGGAAAAAGAGGAAAAGAGACTATATTTGATATTCTCCAACATCTGAGGTTTCCTTGGGCTCAGTGGTTTGATGTTGGGAGGGTAAAACAACTGCTTTAAAAAGAGGATAGTGTGTTATAAATATTCAGTTGCCATGTGATACTCATTCTTCCTTAAAAGACTGAAGGATCAGCCTCCTTTTTCAAAGCCAGGATTGACAGATACAGCAACTATTTGATAATGGAGCATGGGAAATCTATTACGGGACCAAGAGAAATGTGTTAGCATCCCAGCTGTTCTGTGAACATGCCCCACAGGAAGGGAGAGATTTCATTTGTTTTCAAATACTTCTCCACATTAAATTCTTCAAGCGCTTTACAAATAGAAAAATATCTTTGAAAATCAGTGAGTACTAGATGATGAGAGAGAACATTTTTTGAGCACTTACTATGGGTTAGACACTAGGTCTTACAAAGCATTTCTCTCTTTAATGCTCATACAGTCTCTGCAGGTACCATTACACTCCCATGCTACAGATGAGGAAACTAAGGCCAAAAAAAGTTGCTCAAGGACATACTTCTTGCGAGTGGAGGAGCCAGGATTTGAACCTAGAGCATTTTATTTGGAGACTGGATTATTATCCATTCTACTTCTGGCCTTCTGTGTGTGCCATCTTTCCACATTAAATTTTTAACTACTAAAAGGATTGTATCCAGGATCTCTTCCAGTTAAACTTAACATGTATTACATTTATCCTTTATCTGGTCTATGAGCTGCATCTTCAATATATATTCAGAATTTGACTATTTCTCACTCTGTCACCCTTTCCCAGCTGTCACCACCCTGGTCCAAGCTAACAACCTCTTTTGCCTGGATTATAGCAAAAGCCTCCTAACTGGTCTCCCAGCTTCTGCCCTTGCCCCCATACCCCCTATATCACCCCCACAGCAGCCAGAGTGGTCCTATTAAAACATGAACTGGATGACAACAATTCTCTGCTTTATAGCTTCCAGTGGGGCCTCCTGGCATTTGGAGTAAAACCAGTGTGGCCTGCAATGTTTTACATAATCTTCCCCCAGCCCTTGGCCCCCTGTACCTCAAGTCCCCTTGACTCACTCTGGCTCAGTCTAGTCATACTGGCGTCACGGAGTACAGCAGGTACATTCCACCTCAGGGCCTTTGCACCTCCTGCTTTCCCTGCCTGGAATGCTTTTCCCCAGATATTTACAGAGTTGCTGTATTAGTTTCCTATAATACAGCAACAACAGGGTACAACAAACTCAGTGGCTTAAAACAACACAAATTTGTTATCTTCCAGTTCTGGGGGGCAGACATCCCAAACAGGTCTCACTGGGCTAAAATCAAGGTGTGGTCAGGGCGGTGTTTCTTCCTGGGCCCCTAGAGGAGAAATCTGTTTCCTCCTCTTTCCCACTTTCTAGAGGCCCCTGACGTTTCTGGGCTTGTGGCCCCTTCCTCCATCTTCAAAGCCAGCACTGGAGCATCCTCAAATCTCTGTCTCTGATCTCCTGCTTCTCTCTGAGAAGGATTCTTGTGATTATCTAGGCCCACCAGGATAAGCCAGGATAATCTCCCAAACACAAAATCCTTAATTTAATCCCATCTGCAAAGTTGCTTTTTCCTTGAGGTGGCATCACAGGTTCCAAGGATTATGATGTGGACATCCTGGGGGCCATTATTCTGTCTACCACGGTACCTCTTTCACTTCATTCAGATCTTTGCTCAAACATCAACCTCTCTGTGAAGGCTGCCCTGGCTGGTCTAGTCAGCATTTCTGGCTCTCACTAAAACTTCGTACCCCCTTCCATGCTTTATTTTTCTCTTCTCTGCAAGGTAACAATCTAACACACTTATACTGATTTATTTCATTGATTATTTGTCTCCTCCACTAGAACGTAAGCCCCATCAACACAGGGATTTTTGTCAGTTTTTTGTAGCCATATCCCCAGTGCCTAGACTCGTGCTGGCATATAGTATATGCTCAAAAAAATGTGTGCAATAATTTATATCCTATACCATAGGCTGACAAATAGAGTGTCTTCATCACATTAGGAGATGAAAAACGAGAAAGAATTCAATCCGTCATGATTCACTGAGTATCTTTATGTGACTTCCACTGTGTTACATGACGTGTGAAATACAGAAATTCATGAAGAGGTATCAGGCTGTCATTTACAGTGGTGAAGGTTGTGTACTGCACAAAGGCCCTTGGAGGAGGTGGGCAAGGGCTGAGATTCACCCTGTGTTAATGCAACCTTATGCCCATGGGGACTGTGGCCCTCGAGGGGATGGCTGTTTCTAATTCACATGAAGGTACTGTCAAGTCTCTTGTACCCTGGCTCTGCCCACCTGGCATAAGCTAGCCCTAAGTTCTTCCTCCAGGGGCGCTGTAGAGCTAGTTAGACACAGGAGGGGAAGAATCCAGAGGAGGTAGACAGAGGAAACGGTGAAGAGGACTATAGGACCATTGGATTCAAGCTAGGAACACAAGTGGGGCTCAGCTTCTACCTGCTGTCGAGCCTTCTCGGACTCGAAGTTGGGGAATCTTGGTTTCTATCCTGCCTATGCCACCAAAGCTGCGTGACAGTAGGGACTTTACTACTCCTCTTTGAGCAGCAGATTCCTCACCTCCGAAATGGGTGGGACAATCCTGCCCGCACAGGGTTCCTGTGAAGGTTGTGAGGATGCTTTGTCAACTCCAAACTCTGCTCTAATATTGGTTCATCATTTATAAGATATGGCTCCTGCCTCAGTGATCCCTTCACTCAGGACATCCAGTGGCTCTCACATTAAAGTGAAGGGCGAGTCCATTACAATGGGCTGTGAGGCACCATTTAATCTGCCCCAACTCCTTCACCTGTCAACCTTATATCCTACAACTCTGCCCTCTGCTGACTCCACTCCAGCCACACTAACCTCCCTGATGTTCTTTTGACCATGAACATTCCCACCTCAGGGCCCTTGTACCTGCTGTATCCTCATCCAGGAAAGCTCTACACCTGGGTCTCCATGGCTTGTACTCTTCCTTCAGCCAAGTCTTCCCTGACTCCAATATTGAAGACTGCATGATATCCTCCAACACTTCCTATGTCTCTTCTATGCTTTATTTATATCCATATCATTGTTACCATCTAACATGCCACATACTTTGCTTATTTATATTATTTTTTGTCTGTACCCTCTCCCTCCCCACATCAATACATAAATCCATGAGGCAGAGATTTGCTTTTTACCTTTCTTATTTACTGGTCTAACCCTAGACCAGTTAATAAGAAAGGTAAACCAGAACAGTCCTTGGTACCTGGTTAGTGCTCAGACGACACATGAATTCAATGAATGATGAATTAATCTAGTTGAAAAGGCAAAATGAGCCTATGTGGAGGAATACAATCAACTGAGAAGCTCGGCTGTGTTTACTGACTGTTAGCAGAAACGGAGATTGTGCCTGAGTGAAGCGATCAGGGTGGCAGGCTAAATGCTGACTTGATTTTGCAGGACAGTTAAGGTTTGGATGGACAAAGCAGGGACTCCCAGGTAGAATAAACAACGGAGATAATAATACTAGCATCATATACTTACTGAATGCTTGGCAGGTGCCAGGCACTATCCTAGGCACTTTATAGATACATCATCTCATTTAATCTTCAAAACAGCATTTTGGTAGCTACTATTATTAACCTCATGATGTGGATGAGGAAACTGAGGTACAGCAAGGTTAAGTAATTGGCAAAGAATAGTTCAAAGTTCAAAGAAACATAAGGTTTGTAACAGTAGCAGTGTGGGTCCTTACTCTAACAAGTAGAAGTAAAGTACTTAGCTCCTAGAAGATTCTCACTAAATGATGACTGTCATTATCAGTACAATAGGTAGGCCAGAGAAATTACAAGAATTTTGGTGTTTTTCCTTTCTTTCTCATGCCTTATAAATGGGCTGATGCATGAGTTCAAACATGTTTGTGAACTCCTTCCCTTCCACCTGCAGAAATTTCTATTTTGTGTTGGACACACTGGGTAGCAACCATGAGTAGACACTATGGTGTGTAGCTAGATGTCTAGTCTCTAAGATTATGGACATTTTATATTTGAAGGAACATCAGTATCTAAGCCAGAGGCTGGAAGATCAGACAGGAGGTCACTGCTCCGAAAGTAGCATCTTCCAGGTCCAAGAAGCAGCATCTTTTTCCTCTTTAATGTGGAATATTTATAACAAAGGTGCCCCGTAAATATGTCAATATCTTGCTTCTGATATACCTGGCTGCCATTTACTGTAAGAGGCAGTTTAAAACAGCGGTTGAAAGCACTACTGTTAATATGATGATCTGTGTTCAAATCCGAGCTCTGCCACTTACCAGCGATGTGCTAAAACTATTCAACCATTCTGTGCAACAGTTTTAACATGTATAAAATGGATACTGTAATAGTACCTATGCCATAGGGTTGTTGTTGTTGTGTGTGTGTGTGTGTGTGTGTGTGTACAAACCCACACGAATATGCACATATAGTGTTCTTCAAGTGTTGGCTATTACTTTTCTTTTAGGATACATTTAGGGTACATTCTGTAGTGATATTTCTCCTTTACACCTGTAGAGATAGTTAGTATTGGACTCAAAGAAGCAACTATCAGTTTCAATTAATCTGTGCAGGCTCACATTTAATTTGCCTCTTTTCCCAGTGCTCACATCTTATCTGTTTCAACACTCTCCTGATTCACTCCTCAAAATGTTTCTTATCATAATCAAAATGCTTCAAACTAGTAATAAAAATGAAATCTTAAAAGGAGCTGGGCATGGGCGGTGGGGGAAAGACACATTACAAACAGAAGAGAAAAATAAGGATGACAGCGGATGTCTTGCCAGAAACAACGCAAGTTAGAAGACTATGGAGCAAATCTTTAAAATTAAATCTTTAAAATTAAAAGTGAAATAAACACTTTTTCATATAGACAAAAGGTGAAAGAATTCAACATCATCAGAAGAGCACCAAAAAGAATAAATAGTCCTTCAGTTGGAAGGAAAAGGATATCAGAAGGAAATATGGATCTACACAAACAAACGATGAACACAATAAATGGTGGATATGTGGGGAAATAGAACTTTTTTTCCTATTTTTTTTATGTAAGGTGATTGAACAAGTAATTGAAAAGGTCTTGAAAAGGTAACTGATTGGTTAAAGCAGAAATAACAATGTATTGTGGGGTTTATCTACAACATACGATAAAGTAAAACGTGTAACAGCCATACTGCAAAGGCTGGGGAAGGGGGACATGGAAGTACACTATTTGTAAGGTTCTTACACTATATGTGAAACACCACAGTATTATTTGAAGGTAAACTGTGATAAGTTGAAGATATATATATGTTGGGACTCTTAAGTCCCAACACAAGCACTGAAACTACCAAACAAAGGATGTTTCTTGAGGCCATGCTCTTCAGTTTGGTCCCCAGTACCACTTTCTACTGTATGTGCCAGATCCTTGGGACCAGTGAAATTTCTCACCTGGACCATCCCAATAGCCTCCTAACTTGTTTCTCCTCTTGCCCTATAGCCTCATCCTCCTTCAGTCCATCTAGATATGCCTCTAGACTAGGCATTCTGAACTACTATTTACCAAATGTTATCTTTAAGGTAGCACAGAATAGGTACTCAGTGGATATGTGTTATAAGAAGAAACTAACAGATGAAGTCATGGTTCTTCTTTGCTTATAGTGTGGTCTACTCTATCCTCTTAACCTGACATTCAAGGCCCTCTAAAACTGGAGCTCAGACAACTTTTCTAATTTTCTTTCTCTAATGGAATCACCTACTTTAGATCAAATGCTACTGCACCGTGATCACTGAACAGCTTTAATGTTTTCCTGCTTTTGTATATTACCCCATAGCATCCATCTTACCTGGAATGTCCTTCCCACTTAAATTCCAAAGATGCCACCTCCTCTCAGAAGCCCTCCTTGATCATCCCAGTCAAGAGAGTTGTGGAAGATAGGGAGGGAGAAGTTGTCACCCAGGCAGCTAGACTGTCCCTGGCAATTAGCAGGGTATTGGCTGTACCAGTGAGATGACTCCTAAAACCCTGCTATAGTACCTCTGATGCAATTGTGAAATGGTTTTAATTATTTTACAGACTTTGATCATGCATGTCTACACTGATTCTTTGACTTTTCAGCTTGCAAAGTCTTATTTTTTGAAGAAGAGCAATGCTGTATATGGCAGCAATCTCATAATCTTGAACACTGTTAAGCCTTTTTGAGGTGTAAAAAGGGCCAAACTCAGAAAAGAAGACCAGCATTGTAATAGCTTAGAGGCAATTCCAGATTATCGGATTGCCAAGAATCGTACATTCTCATTATATGAAACGTAATGGCTCTTGGACTGTGTGAATATATGTTCACAGGAATGTTTCACATCTGTTAGACTAAATGCTTCTTTTTAAAGATAAAAACAAAGGCAACTGAATCTCCCATCTATATGGCAGTATTAACTTTTGTTGAGCAAAACTGAGGCTCAGAAAAGTTAAACAACTTGTCCATAGCAACACAGAGAGTCAGTAACAAGTGGGGACGTATTGATTGGGTTTTATATCAATATTTCTGCAGAGGTACACTCGATCTTGACATTATTCAAAGGACAAGATTAAGATTTTTTTATTTCCAAAAGTGTTCAGAGGATTTTTTTTTTAAATGAGAATTGGAAAACACTTCAGCATGGCCTTGACTTTCAAAGGCATCAGCACTTTTTCCTTTAAACTAAAACTCAGATATTAAGAACTCTGGTGTAAAAATCATCACTTTCAAGTTCAAACTGAACAGTAGTCTTAAATCTAGTCTTGTGGTTGATCAGAAGTAAAAGAGAAAATATCACACTTGATTAGCACAGTACCGTTTACATATGCGACCCTGTTGGTTCCCTCCCAGCACATAACTGTGGTCAGGCCCAGGGAATTAAACCCCAGTTGACTGACTCTGCATTGACACATGACTGTAAAGCACAGACTCTCATATTAAGGATTTAAGTTGGGCTTCAGCAGAGACTCTCAGTCCTGAAAATTGAAATCATGAGTCGTGATGGCAATAAAATGCTCATGAAATGTGGTCATGGCCCAGGGGTAATTTTTCTGTAATTGCACTTTCATTTCTGTGATCGGTCCTTTAGCTATGGTACAGAGAGGATGCTTTCCATCTTGCATTACAGGAGCTGTTAGAGAACTTCTCTAAGAACAGGGAAATGGTTGAAATATGCAGATCCCTGAGTGAGCCTTCTCTCTGGGATAATGCTTAGTTTCCTATTGGGTCTCCAGGGTGCTCTCAGAGAGAGCTATGGACTCATGTGATAATTCATGATGGTTGGACTGATCCAACATGATGAGGTCGGTAAAATCAGCATATTAAAGTAACTATGGTGTTTCCTCGGAACAAATCCAGATGTGCCCAATGGGAGAAATCCATGTCAAAGAGTCAATTACTCCTATGATGCAATAAGTTTTGGAGGAGACAGAAACTGAGCAGGGAATGAGGGAGAAATAGAACACGAAGTTCATCTCACCAGGAATAGGCAAAGTGTGAGTGTTTCTTTTGTAGAAAGAGGTTGAGTGAGCCCCAGAATTCCCAATGTAACTAAGTGAGCAATATTAAGGACGAGGAAAAAATAAGGCACTTTTATAACCATTCTCACTCTCACATTCCCAGCAGTAGATGGTAACCACAGTGTCTTCCCCTATCAACTCAGAGAACTATTTAGCTTCTGTACAAAGCTAGGGAAAAACACTATGACAATTAATTTCGTAAGTTGAAGCAGTTCTGCAAAACTTTCAGATCTTCCTCCACATAGTTAGTAAGCCATGTTATACCTAAGAAAAATTAATTTACTGTATTAGCAATCTCACAGCAGAGCCCAGATTTGCTCAGTGAGTCTAGATAAAGTTAGCTTCCCTCTCTTCGGGGCAATAATGGGGGTGTCTGGGAAAAGCTAGATGTACCTGGACTTCCAATAAATCAGAACTGCACAGCTAATGAGAAGCACAACAATTTTAAAGTGGCAGGAAAAAAAGTAGTAATAAAAGATGAAGAAAGAAAGAAAAAGGAGTAACAAAAGAAGACAGATGAAGCCTGTTTAAGGTTTCTATCGATTGCACTATTTTATTATATCAGTATGGTGCTCAGAAGGAACTAGTGTTGACAAGTTAATGAACTCTAGTTAGATATTTCCAGATGAAGCTGAGAATGGCATTAGCACCCGCCTTGTCCTAATCATCTGAGACCTTGCCTTGTATAAACGTCTTGATCATTACAAAGGAGCCCAAATTATCTGCACTAACAATAACCATCAATCAAATGCTAAGAAGACAAAGGGTGTACAAATCAACGCAGGGTCAGTGGAGGCGTTTAACGGAAACCGGGCTGGACTTGAATTAGAGGACCCGGGCTCTAGTCCCTGCTCTGCATTTAGTAAGTGTGTCCCTTTGAATAAGTCTTTTGAATCTTTCTGAATCTGGGATTTGTTTCTGTAAAATAGGAATAATACTGCCTATCTTGACAGACTATAATAAAGACTGAATGAGCCATTAGGTATGGATTACTACTATTTCAAAGTTCTGCTTGGTAGGATGATGTCAAATGAATTAGAACTTAGAGGTTCTTTTACACCAGGGATTCTTAATGCCAACATTGCCTGGTGTCCATGGGAAAACTTCCAGATTCTTTGGACCTATAAAAATTATTTGTAAAATTCTATCTGTTAACACACAGATGTGAGGGATGCATTTGTCCTCCAAAGCCTTAAGAACCACTGCTTTAAACTCTTTGGAGTAAAGATATCTTTCACTTTTCTACATTGTTTCTGATCTTATTTTTTTTTAATGATTCATGAAACAAACATCTATTCAACACCTACCATGTGCTATGCACTGTTCTAGATGCTGGGGATAGAGTGGCGAACCAAGCCGAAAAAAAATGTCCCTCAGTAAGCTAATATTATAACAGATTTATTCTCCAGGATAACCTTATGTATTGAGGCACTAATATCTAAACTGTATATTTAGAGGGAAGTGGGAATAGAAAGTACTTGTGCAGTAAGCATGGGGATCTGGTTTGAGCTGACTAAACTTCCAGTCGAGACTCATTCCAATAGCCCAGGAATGAACGCAGGCATAAGGGACTGGAATTAATGTCAGACCCACCCATTTGGCCTGGTAGACATAAAATGTGTTTAGGGTGTCACCCTCTGAGATTTTCATAGAGAATGGCAACACCATGCTGATTGGGACACTGGGCTTCTCAGACTATACTGAAGGGAAAAAAAACCCAAAACAACACTTCTCCTACTGCCGGCTGAGAATGTATCGTAAGGAAATAATTCAACTTAAGGTAAAGAGTTATTGAATGTTCATGGCACACTGTTTTTCTGATAGTAGAAGATGATGAAAGAGGAAGTAGGGAGAGAGGAAGAGGCAAAGATGGGAGGCAGAGAAAAGAGAGGGAGGCAGGGAGGAAGGAAGAAAGGAAGGAAAAAGGAAGGAAGGGAGGGAGGAAGGGAGGAAGGGAGGGAGAGAGGGAGGGAGGGAGGGAGGGAGGAAGGAAGGAAGAAAGGAAGGGAGAGGAAGGGAGGGAGGGAAAAAGGAAGGAGGGAAGACGAAAGAAAGGAAGAAAAAAAGAAAGAAAGGGGACCACTGAAATATTCCAAAAAGGAGAACTATTTAAGTTTACAAACGTATTGGTTTGTCAACTAGAAGAAATATTGTTCAGTC
The DNA here is from genome assembly GCF_028564815.1 of Eubalaena glacialis. NCBI lineage: Eukaryota > Metazoa > Chordata > Mammalia > Artiodactyla > Balaenidae > Eubalaena > Eubalaena glacialis. Next base: position 5,803,829 of record NC_083733.1, read on the forward strand.
TTTAAAAATAAGAAGATCATGGAGCAATACAAAAAATGTTCATAATAAAGTAAGTGGAAAAAATTATAGTACAAACTTTTGTCTACACTATGTGCATATATGTGCCATATATTTGGATGGGAAACAGAAGGGAATGTTCACTGAGTATTTTTCTGGGGGATCACGAATTTTTTTTTTCCCCAAAATGGTTTTAATGCTGTTACAGATTTCACAACACAAAAACTTAAAAAAAAAAAAAAGTTCCCAGATTTGTTTTTATTAGTCTGTATTATAATGAAGGTTGAAGTCTGGTCTGGAAACCAAATCTGCTTTGAAAATAAAGGGTCTAATTATTGCTCTAAGTTTTAATCACAAGCTTGTGCAGTCAGAGCAGACAGGCTGGGAAGACTTGCGAGTCAGTCTGACAGAATTACTGAGAGTGAAGAGTCTGCACTGGAAATGCTGCTGTCTTTCCTCACTTGAACTTGAGCAGAGAAAATAGAAAGTGTTATTAGCATCTCCACCAGGGGTTTGGCTTCCATGGTCTGAACCACAGAACAGGCTGTGGGATGGGCTGGGGGCAAGGAGGAGCCTAAAATTAAGGAAAAGAGGGAGCTAGCAAGAGAGAAGAGAAAACTGGTGAATGGGGTAAATGGCTACCAACCAGCGTCTCAAGTCTGCAGGGGGTGATTTTGGCTTTCATCCGCAATGGAGCTTGCCTGCTCAAACCCTGGTCTTTAAATCTGAGAACCAGCCCTGTTCCATGCTTCTAGCATCAAATTTGAGAGATTTTTAGAGGAACCTGGACTGTTCACCGGTACCTTGCTACTCAAAGCAAGGACCTCAGAGCATCACCTGGGAGCTTGTTAGAACCCTAGACCGCACCCCAGAGACATGGAATCAAAACCTGAATTTTCAAAAGATCCCCACATTAAAACCCATATGCACATCAAAGTTTAAGATGTACTTATCTACATAATTTCTGCACACTTTTGACTCAGTTTACACAGATCCCATCTCCTAATTGTAGCCCTTAGAGCAAAATCATGAGATAGAAAGGCATGCAAATAAGCCATCATACTGTATTTCATGATATCTCTGGTCTGTATCACATTCTAGAAATCGAGGGTGTGCCCTAAAGGCCATTTCCCACTGGACTGTGAATTTCTTCTCCTACTTCCAGGGGTCGGGGTGTGGGGAACCAATCCATGTGGTTCACTATTGCAGCGGCCGAACTTGGCACCATACATGATCACACTTGGTGAGCCAAAGTGACGGAGTGGGTGAGTGTGATAAGGACCCCGGGAACTAGTGAGGTATATGCACAACACCTGGAAGGTAAGCTATACGATGGCAGGAAGTGTCCACGGCTGTGCCCTAGTGCACAGAGCAGTGCCTGCCCCACAGGAGATGCCTGACGGACGATTAAATGATATAGTCATGACGTTAATTATACAGTGGAAAACGTCTTAGTAAACTAAAATTGATGAAGGACTGAAAGGCTAAGAGTTCATGACCAGATATGGGATGTGGTGTTAGTGGGCTGGAATTAATCCTTGGCTTTGCCATTTACAAGCTGTGCATCTTAGTTTACACATCTGTACCAGGGGGATGATACCCTGGTACAGATGATGATACCTCTCAGACTGCTGTGATATTTAACCAAATGTATATTTAGATTTAAATCTATAGAGATGGAAAGTCATTTGTAAAACTCTAAGTGTCAGCAAATTTTGTCTGTAAAGTACCAGATAGTAAATATTTTAGGCTTTGCGGGCCATACTGTTTCTTTCTTTCTTTTTTTTTTTTAAGACTTATTTATTTATTTATTTGGCCACGCCACGCGGCTTGGGGGATCTTAGTTCCCCTACCAGGGATTGAACCCGGGCCCTCGGCAGTGAGAGTGTGAAGTCCTAACCACTGGACCGCCAGGGAATTCCCCTGGGCCGTACTGTTTCTGCTACAACTACTCAACTCTGTCTTGGCACCAAAGCAGCCATAGGCAATAAATCAATGAATAGGCATGACTGCGTTTCAATGGAACTCTATTGGTAAGATCAGGTAGTGGGCCACGTTTGGCATGTGGGCTGCAGTTGGTTAAGCACTGTTCTAAACTTCTATATATATTAGTAATCATTACCTACCAGCTTCTAAATGCTAGCAAGAAACTTGTCACAGAGCTTATTTACTCACTTGAAGTATTTTCCAATCTATAAAAACTTAAGATATCAGATGAGAACATATACAGAGCTTTAAACATGTTGAATCATTTAAAAGACCAAACTTCTTTAGAGAAGCTCTAAAGGCATTTAAAACTTTATTCTCACAATAGTACCTTTTCACTTTGTAAGACAGAAGCCCAGAATAGGCCCATGAAAAGATGCTCATCATCGCTAATTATTAGAGAAATGCAAATCAAAACAACAATGAGGTACCACCTCACACCGGTCAGAATGGCCATCATTAAAAAGCCTACAAATAACAAATGCTGGAAAGGGTGTGGACAAAAGGGAACCCTCTTATACTGTTGGTGGAAATGTAAATTGGTGTAGCCACCATGGAAAACAGCATGGAACTTTCTCAAAAAACTAAAAATAGAGTTGCCATATGATCCAGCAGTCCCATTCCTGGGCATACACCCAGACAAAAATTTAATTTGAAAAGATACATGCACCCCTATGTTCATAGCAGCACTATTTACAATAGCCAAGATATGGAAATAACCTAAATGTCCGTCGACAGATGAATGGATAAAGAAGATGTGGTATGTATACATACATATATACATATATGTATATATACAATGGAATATTACTCAGCCATTAAAAAGAATGAAATAATGCCATTTTCAGAAACATGGATAGACCTAGAGATTATTATACTAAGTGAAGGAAGTCAGAAAGAGAAAGACAAATACCATATGATATCATTTATATGTGCAATATAAAATAGGACACAAGCAAACATATCTATGAAACAAAAAAAACCTCATAAATATAGAGGACATACTTGTGGTTTCCAAGGGGGTGGGGGGTTGGGGGAGGGAAGAATTGGGGGTTTGGGATCAGGAGATGCAAACTATTATATATAGGATGGATAAACAACAAGGTCCTACTGTATAGCACAGGGAACTATATTCAATATCCTGTGATAAATCATAATCGAAAAGAATATGAAAGAGAATGTATACATATGTATAATTGAGTCACTTTGCTGTACATTTGAGAATGTATACATATGTATAATTGAGCACTTAACACAACACTGTAAATCAAATACTTCAATAAAATAAAAAAAATTAGACAGAGGCCCAGACTCAGAAAGGGAAACCAGTTTATACAATATTGTATCAGAAATGGCTTTTGGAACTGGGGGCTACTGGTTCTAGATCAGACATATCTCACTAAAACTCTGGGCTTATGACCTGGCTCTGTGGGCAAGAGGCACCTGGAAACATGAAAATGTTAAAGGAAAAAAAAAAAAGAGTATTGCAAATTGTGTCCAAAGAATGTCAACAGCCTGCTTTTTGCTCCATTGTTACAGTGACAATCCTGACATTTAAAGTCATAGCTCTGTGACTTATAAGCCTAACAGGCAGCAGGGAAGCACAAAACCCATGAAACTCCACAAGGCACCCTCAGCATAAGAAAATAACATCAGAGTCGAACCCGCCATGTGTCAGCACAAGCTAAAGACGCAGGAATTTCAAAGAGTCTTGCTGTCATGAGCCAAAAGGGGAGCGCACATCTGAATTAAATAAGGCAAAGTCAGAACAGGAGGTACTTCCTAAATACTTCTATGATACCCAAGTGTGTGCACGAGCTGGGAGCTAACCATCATCGAAGCCCTTCCCAAGCCTGGGGCCTATTCCATAACAAGCGTTCAATAAAGGTGATACCACACCCCTTCTTCCCCCTGCTTCTCTTGTTATTAACACTATGAAATCATCCTGCTAAGCATCTCTCAGTGTATAGATAAGACCATTTTTAATTAGTACCTATCTTGTATTCAATAGTAAATGGACTTAAGTATTTGAAGAAAATGTTTTTAGGTTTAGAAATTCAATGAATACGTAGGAACATTAATAAATGATGTTAATGGCTGTGGGTGCCATTATACTTACAATTAGTGAAGAATATTTTAATCTCATTATATTGACCTTGCTAGCTTTTAATACATATTTCAAAGCAGTTGAAATGAATCTGAATTCTACCAACAATTTTCATCTAGTAATATTTCTCAAGAAAACTCTATTAAACCAAATTAAGTCACTGTTCAGTTTTCTACACAGCATAAATACTTTCAAATTTAAAAATAATTCAATTTTAATGATGAAATTATTTTCGTCAGGATGAATTGCATTGTGTATAAATTTTATGCCAAATATGTGATTCATTGATTGGTTTTTGCTAAATTAAAATTTTCCAGTGGCAACTTCTGATTTGTGGGTTCTGTTTTGTGGCTTTATACTACCAAGTCCAATGTTGCAGTTCTGTATTTTTGAAAAGAAGTTTTGATTCTTGCATCAATTTCTAGTTAATAATAAAATAAAACTTCCTCTGTGTTCTGGCCATTGTCACTTTATTTTGTTCTCATTCTCTGACCAAGTCTAATTTTTCACAGGACATTTTTTGTGGTTTTCCATGATGCCAACAATATTTGATCCTTCAGCCAATTTTTCTTCTACAAAAAATTTTACATTTGCAGTTTGAGCCACTGCCTGTTTGATTTTGTGTGTATTATCTCTAGCAGCAATATATTAATTGGATTCAAGACTGGTGGTCTGTATCTATTTCTTGGAGTAAAGAACATCAGTAAAGCAAAGACATACACCTGAGTTCAAAGCATGGTCCAAATGTCAAGGTCAAAACAGCAGTGTCAAAATATCTTGCTTTGAAAAATTAGAAGTTAAAGTTATACAAGACCTTGAGGAATGGAGAATCCAATTTAGACTTAAAAAGGTAGGGATTCAGCTCAGATCAGCTCTTAATAAGGATCTGGGCTGAAAAGGGCTCCCTTCTCTTGCAATGAGCTCTTTACAACCATTATCTCATGGAGTATTCATTACAGCGCCAGCAGGCAGGAACTATCCCCATTTTACAGACTGGGAAACCAAGGCTCAGAGTATCTTACCCAGGATCATACAGCTTATAAATGGCAGAGCTAGGATTTGAACACTGTAGCTCTTAGTCACTAACACTGTATTGTCTAGGCTCAGGGTTTACTGAGTTTTCTTGGGGAAATGAGACTGTCTTGCAGTCTCAAGGCTACATTCAAGAAAACCCCTTTTTTTTTACTTGTGCCTTGAAACTGATGTGAATTTAAAGAGATCAGTGCCTTGCTATCTGAGTTGCTATTAATTATTTTATTAATCATTTTGCACTTGGGCCACCATCTACCCATTGTGGGACACCTTCAAAGACCCTGGTGCCTTGATTTGTTCTCAATCAGAGCAGTTAGACACCTGCCTTAGGTGTAGGAGCCTGTGCTGATTTGAGACAAATGTGTTTAACTCTCCTAATAAAGGGTGTGAACTGGGAATAATGCAGCATTTCACAGTGCCGCTCAGAATATTTCTGAATAGGTATTCCAAAGAAAAAAATGAAGACCTCTATGTTTACTCTGGCAAAATGCTGAATATAATAACTATCCCTCATCAAGGGTCTTAATGTCTACGAACATAATGAAGGCTCTGAGAAGTCCTGCAAGTAAGAAAATAAATCCAAGTTTCCCCAAATATGGCTGGCTCACCCTTCTCACGACAGCCGAACAACACATCAGCCATCTTGCAACCATGTGGGGACAAGTATGAGGGTTAAAGCCGGCAAATTAAGGGTGGTGGGATGAAATGGAGGAATAAACTGGCTTTCTCATGGCACTGCTGAGCAGCTGAATCAACCCGAACAATCATCTATCCTGGGACTTCATGTTAAATAAGAAAAAGCACCCCTACTTAAAAGCTACTCTTTTTTTAAAAATCAATTAATTAATTAATTAATTTTTGGCTGCATTGGGTCTTTGCTGCTGCGCGCGGGCTTCCTCTAGTTGCGCCGAGCGGGGGTTCTCTTCGTTGCGGTGCGCGGGCTTCTCATAGCAGCGGTGGCTTCTCTTGGTGTGGCGCACGGGCTCTAGGTGCACGAGCTTCAGTAGTTGTGGCACGTGGGCTCAGTCGTTGTGGCTCGCGGGCTCTAGAGCGCAGGCTCAGTAGTTGTGGCGCACGGGCTTAGTTGCTCCGCGGCATGTGGTATCTCCTGGACCAGGGCTCGAACCCGTCCCCTGCATTAGCAGGTGGATTCTTAACCACTGCGCCACGAGGGAAGCCCCTTAAAAGCTATTCTTAATCAGGCTGGTTGGTTGGTATTTTGAGAATCAAGTAAGATTCTATATTTAAAGCTGTGTATCCATACCAACCCAATATCATTTCCACTTTAATTATGGAAGAGTCTGAACTCTTGCAGCCAAATGCATCCCTGATACCTGCTCAGTATTTATGGAATAAATAAATACGTTTTCGAACCATCTTTAAAGTTGAAAGCACACTGTTTTCTGAAGGAGAGTCATGGGTTCTCCTCCACAAACATGCTCTAAGAATAGGGCTCACATGGTCATTCTACCCAGAGCACCTAAACCCCAAAGGGAAAGTGAGTAGTTCTGGATAAACATGAAAGTGAAAAAGGCAGGAAGAAGCAAACAAAAACTCCTGATATTCCATATCAAAACAAACACTTTCAAAGTCACAAATCCTCTCCCTGGCTAGCCCTTGCTAAATCTGCCCCAGCCACATAAATTGCCACCAGCTGATAATGCAATCAATCGGCTCCAATCTTTTGTTTATGTGATCATTACTTCAAAACCAGAGACAATTTGTTGGGTGTGAAAAATGCTACCTATGGCACCTGAATTTACATCTGACAATTGATTTGGGTCCCAGTAGGCTTTTAGGACGGCCTCTTCTGGAAGTCAGTGCAGCCACAAAGCATGATAAAAATGATGATGGGTCTACAGCAGCGTGCTAAACTCACTGTAAATTTCAGGTCTCCAAAGAGCCACAGTTGGTAAAGTATTATTGATGAGATGGTGAGACTTACCTGGAGCCATCTTTTTTGATGATTTAATATTGACAACTCAACTTAATAAAACATAACTTGGGATAGGCAGAAGGGTGTTTTAATAGCCTGATGCCCTTCATTATATTTAGCTTCTGATCAGATGATTAATATAAGGCATGTTAAACAACCAGTGAGCTGCTAAGATTTAAAAAGTTCTAAGCATTGGGGGAGTAGAATTCTCGTCAATTCACAGCTTGAGGTACATACTGAAAAGAAGTTTCCAACTATAGTTCTCTTGAGTTTCTCTTTGAGTTGGCATCTTTTCCAATACCAATTTCATTTTTCATATTATTGGAAGGCGGCATAGAGTAGTAGAGAGAGAAACAGAATTTCAGGGGAGCTGATGTGTTTTGGGATCTGTTACTCACACGTTCTAGGACACTGGGCATGTCAGGAATTCCTCCAATCTCAATTTTCACATCCACAACATGGGGACGGTGATCTTATTCCTCCTCTGGCGAGCGTGTTATGGCTGCACGGTTGAAAACTGAGTGCCCTTATCTTGTCTTCCTTCTAGCTTTCCTAGTCTTACTATCCTTTCTAATTTCATCACATCCTTGTTTATCCTGTTCAGTGTGAAGTTATGTAAATTGTCCTAATGCTTCATTCAAACAGGCGAGACATACAGTGAGTACACATAAAAACACCCGTCGGGAGTTTCCCTCAAGGGTATTCTGAGAATCAAGTAAGATACTGTATTTAAAACTGTGTATCCATACCAAACCATTATCATTTCCACTTTAGTTATGGGCGAGTCTGAATTCTTATAAATATCCAATTACTATATATTTAGTGAAGCGATTTAGAGAGCATGAAAGCATATCAGCTTCTATTGTGGTTTTGAATCATTCTTATTAAGGATCAAGTTAATTGCTTCCAAACTTATTATTTTCCCACAAAAAAATAAACCATCTTACCAAAGAAGTCTGTGGAAAGGGAAGACACCATTCAAAACATACCATCTGGGAATAGATATAAAACATAGTTTTTTCCTTTGCATGCCTTGTAAAACAAATGTGTGAATTCATTATTGCTGTTAAAACAGCAGCATCAAATGCATTGCTAATTAATATCGACCCTATAGTGGAGGAACATTTTCTGGTCTTTCCGATGTAAGCTGTTCTCATGCCAAACCTCCTGATTCTGTACTTGCTTGTATATCCTAATTCTAGAGCTGAAATTTCATCTTCGTGGTTTCAGTGCATTGCTCCAACTTAGTGAGATCTTTATGAATTTGGAAAATTTTCATCTCCAGTATTAGCTAGTACTCTGTTTGTTTAAAAACATGTTCATGCCCTTGTCTTTAAACTCTAGAAATATGATCCTTGGTCTAGGTGGGTGTCCCTGATACATGTCCCAAGCGTCCTGCAACTCCCCTGTTAGCACAATTGTAATCCCTTGTTCAGTGCCTGTCTTCATCTCTATACTATTAGGTTCATGAAATATATACCACATCTGTTTCATTTACCAATGTAACCTCTGGGTCTGCCACTGTGGCTGATACATAGTAAGTGCTCAATAAATACCAGTTAAAGTAATCAGATTGTTTCGAATCTACTTTCTTAAAATTAAAAGACTCTACATAGCCCTGGAGATCCTTCTTTACTAATAGGGACTGCAAAATAACCCACTTTCTGCCAAGCTTCCCTTGCCATTCACTTGATAATCTTCCTTGTGGGTTAGAATAAAGTTCTCCTCATTGCTTCTTCTATATTTTGAGAAACAGACTTTTCACTACTCAAGACTGTGCAAGACACAAGCAGACTTCTTTGATTTTAATAGTGCAAGATTCTTTGCAAGTATGTATTAGCTGTGGACACTGGGGCTGGTTACTATCTGAATCTTAGTTTTCTCAACTTTAAAATGGGGCTAATAATAGGATATATCTTACAGGTTTGTCACGAGAATTGCATTAGACAATCATAGTGCATGCAAAATATTTAGTTGAATACCTGGATGCAGGAGGAGGAGATGTGGTTGAAATCCCTCTCTCATTCATTTACTCATCAATAAATATCTGGAATGAGCATGAGTGGGAGAGAAACCAGATTTTCCCTCCATGCTTTTCACACACAGGCATTCAGGTTTTCCTGGGTTTCTAGACCCAGCTAATCAGGACAGCTGGCTGTCAACCCCAGTCCGAGACTCATGGCTACCCTGAGCCATCTCTAGAGTAGAGAAACCTGGGGAATGAGATAAAGGGCTCTTCCCCACTGTGGATGATCCTGGAGAGGGCACTTTATCATCATGACACTTGACACTCCATCTGCAAAAGTCAGAGCCTCCTTGACCTTCACCCAGGCCACAGGATTGCTGTGGGGATCTTAATGAAATAAAATTGATAAAGCACTTCAATTTCCTTAAAAAGAGACGAGGCAGATATGTCATTTTTATTAGTCCAAATATGCAAGTACTTTTAATGAGCATCCTAGCTTCTGAAATTTGCTACTTAACTTTAGCTGGTTGACATTATTTCGTAAGTACTAGGCTACAATTAGAAATAAGGTTGTTTTGAAGGATTTTTTTCCCCTAGAGGAATTTACATAATACACATATGTAACTTTGATTTTTTTTCAGAAACCATGGATCATCCAAATAAAGAATGACATTTTTTAGTAGACTATTATGCAGCCACGAAAATCACATTCTCAAAAACAACTTGACTGACGCAAGAAAACCCTCATGATATATTTACTTATAAAAAAGGAAGAAACACATTTGCTTACATGTGATGTGTTCTCCGATCTTTTATTTATATAATTATGAGTGAAAGCAAAAATTTAATACCAAGGATAAAGACAACAAGGCCAACAAAAAGAGAGACTAGCATCTGATGTGAGTCGATTACAGGCCAGAGTTGTACTAGGCATTTCAAATATACTGTTCCATTACATTACTACTTGCATTTGGTGGGAGTATTACCCTCATTTCAGTCTCATTAAAGCACATGTGTGGTTGCTACGATTACTATCACCCCATTTCACAGATGGGACAACTTTACCTCAGAGATGTTGTCCCTTGCTTCAGTTCCAAATCAAGTATGCATCAGAGTGAGGTTGATTTTATGTCAGAGAAAAGTTATCCTAACAGCAAATAAGGAAAATAATATGAATAACCATCAACATAAGGTAAATAAATGATGGTGCATCCTTACAAGGGAATGCTCGGAAGCCACTGAAAACTGTAGTGCAGGGGATTCCACTTCAGGGGTAGCTAAGCAGCCTTACTTGATCAACCCTCTGGTAGATAACAGCCAGAAACTCTTGACAACATATAATAAATAACTACCTGGGAGGTCTGGAGAGTGAACCAAAGCAGGAAGAAACTGAAGGGAAGTGAACAGTTGGAAGAAGAAACCGGTACTGGGTGAGTTTCCCATTTTCATGGCTCTCAGTCTGCAGGTAGGACCATTCAATGTCAGGTGGACAGCTACAAGTCTCATGGAAAACCCAGTGTCAGTGGCTTATAGGATACAAAAAAAGGTTCAGGACAACAGCCTGGATGCTGGACAGTAAACCGGGAAACCCCAGACAGGAGAGACTCAGAGGCAGAGACCCCCAACTTCTGTGTATGAAGTCTGCCCATAACTCTGCTGATGTGGCCCCTGAACCATGCATAGATGGGCATTCTCCAACCACCAGTGTCTGAGCTTCCACTCACTGCATGGCAGACAGAGTATGCAAGCTTGTGTTCAGCTAAGCTAAAAACACAACAGAACAAACAAACAAAATGCTCTTTCGGGGGAAGAGAACAGAATCCAGAGTCTCTATATCATATCTTTTACAATGTTCAGGGTACAATCCAATTTTTGATTGACACTAAAAAGAAAACAGCAGAGAAAATATAACCCATTCTCATAAGGAAAGGCAATCGATAGATACTAACTCCAGGGGCCACGCAGATTTTGGAATTATCAGTCAATGGTTTGAAAGCAGCTACTCTAATTATGATCAAGTATCTAAAAGAAAATATGATGAAATGATAGGAAATCTCAGCAGAGAAACAGAAACAATAAAAATGAACCAAATGGGAATTCTAGAACTGAAAAATAAAATATACAAAGTAAAATATTCACTGGTTGGTCTTAACAGCAAAGTGAAGATGAAAGGAAGTCACTCAACCTGAAGACAAATCAGTAGAAATCATTCAATAATGAAAAAAAATAGCAAGAAAGAAAAGGCACAAACAGATCTTTTTAGGGACATGTGGGACAATATCAAAAGGTCTAACATGGGTAATTTTTGTCCCAGAGACTGGGGCAAAAAAATGTTTGAAGAAATAGTGGCTGAAGATTTCTCAGATATGGTGATACAATAAAATCACAGAATCAAATCCAAAGAAGGGTAGATACAAAGAGAACTACATGTAGGCCCATCATAGTCAAACTGCTGAAGACCCAAGATGAAGAGAAAACCTTTACAGCAGCCAGAAATCCACACCACACATGACCTCTATTTTATTCATAAAATTGAAGTCTAAAAGAGTCATAGACCTAAATGTAAAAGTTAAAGCTGTACAGATTTTGGGAGAAAACAAAAGAATATCTTCTCTACTATGGGTGTAGGCATAGATTTCTTAGACTGGACACAGAAAGCTATACCCAAAAAGAAAAACATTAAAATTAGACTGTATTAACATTAAGAAATTTTTCCCATCAAAAAACATCATTAAGAAAATGAACAGTCAATCCACAGACTGGGATAAAACACTTGTAAAATATAAATATATCTGACAAGGGACTGGTACCCAGGATATGTAAAGAACTCCTATAAATCAATGATAAAAAGACAAAAAATAAAAAACGGGTAAAATATGTGAAAAGATACTTCACAGTGGGAGAGGTATAAATGACCAGTGAGCACAAGTCATTAGGGTAACACAAATTAAATCTGCAGTGAGATGCCACTACATACGTACAAAAATAACTAAGATTAAAAAGATCAGCAAAACCAAATGTTTGTAAAAATGTGCAGTAACTGCCACTCTCATGCATAGGTGGGGAGTGGAACAACCACTTTGGAGAAAGGACTGGCCGTTTCTTATAATACCCAGTATGAATCTACCCCAGGACGCAGCAATTTTATTCCTAGGTGTTTATTCAAGAGAAATGAAAACATATGTCCATACACAGATTTGTAGGTGAATGATTATTTATGGTGGTTTATTCATGGTTGCCAAGAGCTGGAATCAACCCAGGCACCCATCAATAAGGAGGGTGGACTAAAAAATGTGCTAAATCTCGGCAATGAAGTAACACTCAGTAACAAAGAAGAATGAACTACTGATACATGCAACAACATGGGTGAAGCTCTAAAACCTTATGCTGAGTGAGAGAAGTCAAATAAAAAATACGTACATACTGTTTGATTTCATGTACACCGAATTCTAGAACAGACACAAGAAATCTATGGTGGGAAAAATCAGCACAGTAGTAGCCTCTGGGGTTGGGGGTAGGGGCGGAGGCAGGCAGCGACTAGGAGGGGCCCTAAGGGAACTTTCTGTGGTGATGGAGACGGTTTCTGTCCTGATGGGGGTTCGGGTTGCACATCTGGGTTGCATTTGTCAGAACGCAAACGGTATACATAAGATTTGTGGATGTATCATATTATATGAAATTTACTTCAAAAGGAAAATAAGAACTGTAAACAAACGTTGAACTCTAATTAATAATATGCATGCAGAAGTACTTGGGGGGGTGTATTACGTATTTGTCACTTACTTTGAAATGCAAAGAAAATGAGATGGATTGATTAAAATATAGAGGGATGGATTTGTGTGTGTGTGTATTTTATACACACACACACACACACACATATATGATAAAACAAGTAAAACGTTCATTGTAGAACCTAGGCTATGAGTATGGTTGTTCAGTATGAGCTTCTTTCAACTTTATTTTGAAAATGTTCATAATAAAATGTTGGAAAAAAAGACGGTTCAGAAACTATTTTATAAAATGGAAGGGCAGGCTCCCATAATGCTGTGAAAGGATCTGCATCTAGCCAAGGAGACATGATACTTGTAGGTCTAAGCATCCCTACCCCTGTAATAAGCGCTAGACGAGCAAGGCATGGTGGTGGGTTTTGATCCAGACCCTTGAAATACTTAGAAGACAGGATAAATGCTTTAGTCATTTCCTGTTTTTATATGGAACATTTGGGAAACTTGGCTCTATTATTTTCTTTTTGGAATATTACCAAACAATGCTCAAAAGCTCTTTGTGCCCGAGGAAAAAAGCCTGGTCATGCCATCATGTTGAGTTTGATGCCCATATGGGCCACTTGGTCTCCTCATAGCCCTTTCTCTTGTTTTCCTTCCAGTTTTATGGTCGTTAGGCAGGATGTCTGGAATCAGCTGACCTCAGTCCTGGCTCTGCCATTTATCAGCTTTCAGCCATTTTGTATACTTTTCTTAACACATTTAGACCATTTTCTCCTTCTCTTTCATGGTTTGGTCACAAAACTGATTCTGCCACGTAAAGGTAAAATCTAGTTCCACAAATGTGTTGAGAGAATTTTTGCAGCAATTCTGCCTATGAATATGTTCAGTATCAAAGAGCTTTAGCTGGTTTGACTTCTAAAATATACCTTCCATCTGCTGAGCTAATTCACAAATCCGCAACCTTTACCAGAAGCACAGGGACATCTGATCACAAAGGAGAAGAGGAAGCCTTCCCAAACGAGATCGATAATCTCTACTGGAAAACTCAGGAAATCCCAAATATAGCATTTCCTTGCCATCATTTTGCAGAGACTCCTGGTGTAATACAATAGATACAGTGCCAAAATCCCCCTGGCAGAGAACATTAAAGGTCATCTGAACCAAACATTCTGAGAGTGCAGCCACGTAGCAAGGCATGCATCTTACGCAACGCTCAGAAACCACAACCTGGCTCCCTTTGCATCCACAAAAATGTTACTGAACTCTGCCTGGGCCATTCTAGCTCAAGAATATTGTCATTCACCCCAAGGTTAAGACAGGTGAAAGTGGCTGGGAAGGAAAAGTGCAGCTTGAGCACTTCTCTTTTTTTTTTTTTTTAAGACTTTTTTTTTTTTTTGATGTAGACCATTTTTAAAGTCTTTATTGAATTTGTTACAATACTGCTTCCATTATACGTTTTGGTTTTTGGCCACAAGGCATGTGGGATCTTAGTTCCCCGACCAGGGATCGAACCCACACCCTCTGCGTTGGAAGGTGCAGTCTTAACCACTGGACCGCTAGGGAAGTCCCCTCAAGCACTTTTGATGAAATGTCACTTCAAGGCTAAGAGGGAGGTCTCAGGTGGTAAACCTTGGTCAGGCTATTGTCACAAGCTGATCTTCCTAAGGTCACTTAGTCTCTCTCCTTGTGGTCCCCTCAAAGCAGACCCTGAGGAAGGACTTGGGTGAAAGTCTTTTATTTGAAAAGTGATGCCAGGAATCACAAGTAGGAAGTGGGGAAGTGAGGCAGAGCAGGGAGACAAGCATGTAGAGGACACAGTAAGGGGCAGGCAACCACTGTGGAACTCAGTCCCGCTGAGACCTTCTGAGGGACAGTGGAGAACATGCCTCGAAATTGTCCACTATGGACAAGGATACTGGAGAGTCAGTCCAAAGATCCTACCTTTCCTTGGCTTTCCCGACTCAGCAAGCTGTCAAGGGAGGGGCTGAGGCAGGCTCTGGAGTGCGGAGGCTGCCATGCTGAGGGGTGAGTCCAGGATAAGGGTGGGACACCACAGGGAGGGCAACAACCTCTGCTCTGCTCTTTGTCTAATTCAGCGTTTTTCAGACAGTGAATTTAATGCCTGGAATCAGCAGATCTGGATACGAATACTGACTTATAACTGAATATTAATATCATTGAATATTGACTTAGCAACACACTTAAGCTTTTGGCATTCATTTCCTCATCTGTAATAATAGTATCTAACGAAGATTAAGGGAGATGATGACTGAAGGGGAGTTCCACAGACCCCTTCACAGAGAAATCATTCCGTGACGTGCAGTTGTTACATCGTACTCTATATTGTATGTGCAGCTGACCTTTGAACAACACGGGTTTGAACTGCGTGGGTCCACTTATATGCAGATTTTTTTCCATAAATATAGTACCTGTATTTTCATTTCATACATGTTTCATACATATATAGGTACACTGTTATATATGTATATATAAATATCTACATGTTATAGTATATGTTATAGTATAGTGCATATAGATCATGTCACACTATAATATATTATGTTATGTTACATTAACTATATTATCATAGTTTACAATTATTATGGGGAGATACAATACGAGGACGACCGATACAGGATCCTTTTGTAACCATGCAGGCCACATTTTTTTCTCTGCTTCCCCAAGATCAATATATTCTCTTTACGTAAATAAGATCTTCAGCAGGGACTCTGGAAGCAGCTTCTTTAAATCTAGCTGGTGTGTTACCAGGGGAATTTTTGAGAGGGCCAATGGGGAGGGAGATGTTAGGAATTCTCATCACCATGTTGGTGACTGCCTGCTTAACTTTTGTCACAGCGTTATTAAATAGTGGTTCCTAATTAAATACACAGAGGAAATCAAAGTTTCAATGCTCTGTTTAATACAAAAGGGAGGTAATATAGTACAGTAACTGAAAAAGGTCACACACACAGATGTGATTCTCACAAGAGCATGCGCAGACACACACACACACACACACACACACACACACACACACACACACACAAGAACCCAGTTGTTGGCACTGAACGTCCTTGGTGGTTTTAGTGCAAGCTCTAGAACCAGACAACTTGTACTCAAATCTCAGCTTCACAATTACTAGCTATGCAAGCCTAACTGAGTTACTTAACTTCTCTCAACTTGCATTTCCTTACCTGTAAAATGGGGATAGCAATAGCACCTTGCAGGTCCTATTATTAGGAAGAGGAAATGATGGGCCGCTCTGAGTAAAGTGACCAGCTCAGCATGTGACACATGCAAGCACACAGGACATCTTAGTGTTGTGGTCATCTGAAATGGGTTTCTTTCAGATCCTAGTAAATGAAACTACTCTCTGAAAGGCCACACATCTTAAAATATCTGCATTTCACTCTCAGGTATATAAGCAGAATTTTAGAGCCCAGTGAAATGTTAGAAATCCTCCGGGGCAGTCTGCCTCCAACTTTTCTCCAACCTGGGGGGTCTCTTTAAAATGTAGGTTCAGATTCAGTAAGTGAGGCCTGGGATTCTACTTTTCTAATAGTGATGGTGATCCTGCTGCTGGCCCTCGGATCGGATCGTGCTTTCAGAAGACGAAAGCCCTCATTTTCCAAACAGGACCCAGAACACTTCCGTTGAGTTGCCCAAGACCACACAACTAGTAAAAGAAGACTCATATTTAGAATTCAGGTGTTTTGACTCCAAGTTTATGGTCTCACTGACCCCTGAACATAAATATCATCTAGCTTCTGACGGGAAATTCCTCCCAGCTGGAAGGCATTTCTATTGATTTTCCATAGAAAGGGGGCCTCCATGATGAGGTAGTGGCCTCCGGGGAGAACTAATTGTGTCCTCAGTCCACAAGATAGGATCGTATTGAGATGCACAAGTCAGACACAGGTAGCATTTCTAGTCTTACACATAAGCACCTCTTCAATCCAGTCGTTGTCAATGGATTAATTCAGTTATTGGAAAACTTTTAAGTGTCTTTGGAATACCTCAGACATGTGAATCTAGTTTTTCAACTGCTCATTTTATGAGCTATGAATACTGATCAAGTATTTCCAGTGAATGTTTAGTATGTAATTGAGATATGCTCTAAATGTAAAATACATGCAGGATTTCAAAAACTACATACAAAAAAGGGACGTATTAATAACTTTTACATTGATTACATGTTCAAATGATCACATTTGCACGTACTGGGATAAAGGAACCATATTATTCAGTTAATTTTACATGTTTCCTTTCCCTTCTTTAAATGCTGATACAAAAAATTTAAATTGCATACGTGGCTTAAATTATATTTCTACTGAAAACTGGTTTAGATGGATGGATAGGTGAGCGTATAGATGACAGACAGAATCAACCCTATGCATTTAATCTATAATCTAATTTATATATGATATAAATTAGATATGTAAATCAACACACATATAAATTATTTCAGAATTCTCTCATGTGTACCTATCCTCTCAAATTGGTTATATATGCACCTATATATGATATGTATTTTTTAACCTTTGTTCAAACATTAAATGTGGTTAAATTTCTCTCACACACTCATGTTAAAAATGCCTTTCTATGTCTATGACTTGAAGCAATGACTACTCATTACAACATGCTTTACTGCATAGTTGATTTCATGAATTACTAGTTCCCCAATGGCATGCGGAGAGGGCCTGCAGCTCCCAGAAGAGAACGTGTCTCCCTCCCTCACTGACGTGTTCTTTAACGCATCAGCGAGGGCAGCGAACTTCCTCCTCCCCTTCAGAGAGCAAATGGTCTGGCGCTCTAGCCAAGGCTTGAGGGGATCCCAGAGAAGAGCAGTGGTAGCCCAGGTTCATAACTTGGCTCTACCACTTAATACGTAATCTTTAGGCAAGTTAGTTAGCCTTCTTGATTCCCAGTCTCCTTATCTGAGAAAAAGGGACTATGAAAGCACATATCTCATAGGGGTTTGTGAGGACCACGTAGCATGCTGCTTGTAGAGGACTCTGCATATTTCCTGGCACAGACCAAGCACTCAGTTCACCCTGGCTACTGTGGTAGAGATGTCTAATGCTCGTGTGTCGTCAGGTCTCCTTTCTTCTGAGCACGGTGATGATCACACTCTCCTGTCCCCTTGGCAACTGGATGGGGCTATGTCATTATTATAATAGATGGATTACAGTAAGAAGTGGGGTCTGTTATTTCCAGGACAGATCATTTAGTTGTGAATGCAGAATCTGGAATGTTCTCTCCCTTTGCCATGGACAACTTACTGGTATCAGATTAAGATGGGGCAGTCATGACGTCGTGGGGCATGATTACACGAAGCAGAGCACTTCTCTAACGAGCAATAAGTAAGCTTTTGTTGCTTAAGCCATTAATATTTGGAGGACGGTTTATTACTGCAGCGTAACTTAACCCAACCTGATTCATATATCGTTACCTAAGGCAACTCCTCTGTGGAACTAGGTCTTTTGATTTGGATTTACAAGGCCTTTCCATAGTTCCTGATCTACAGTCTCTCACAGATAAACATCAAGAGTTCAGTCATTCCCTCCAAAGTAAGTGCAGGTCACTCATCTTGGGTGTTTCCTCTTCATCTAATCCCACCAACGTTTTTCCCTCCTGAACCAAGTTGCTACCAAGGCCTTTTTTTTTTTTTTGAGAAAGTAGATTATATAAGTCACGTTTGCTTTCCTAAAACAACTTCTGCTTCAAAAACGGCTTTTATGACCAAGATACTTTTTTTTTTTAATACTGCACCAAGGCTATTAAAAAGAGTGGAAACTACAGATCATAAAAATGTCAAAAGTGAAACACTCATTTCCATGCAAGTTGTGAAATAAAATCAATATATGTTAAGCTATTAAGAAAAAAGGAAAATAAAGGGAAATTTAAATATGTTTTTGTTATTATTTGATCCAAATTCATGGATCCATTGTTGCTAACAGCTAGAAGGGACCCCAAAGGTCATTATATCCAACACCCTCAAATTGTCACAAACAAATTTATAGTGGTTCATGTCAAAATATTTAGTTGTAGGGATAGACATAACATGTACTTCCAGTATTACATTTTTAAAGACTAGTTAATGATTTTACAGCTTTCCAGAAGCTAAGAAAGCTAAAATTTGTTGCTGCAAGAGCAGAATTTCTTAATAAGCATGCCAAGAAGCAAGAGGATTCCAGAACAGCTAGTATGATATTTAAGGTGAATTTTTTTTCTATCTAGAGAAGCATGGTGTTCCTTAGAAAAAAAGTGAAATTATCTTCAAAGATCTGGGGAATTTTTCAAGTGCCATTGGTCCAATTTTTCCTAATTTCCTGACTTTCATTCCCTTATCTGGTCCACAGCAACCACAATGACTGCCCACTTTACCTGTATCTCAAGAGAGAAGACAAGAATCAACATTTATTTCAAAAGCTCTGTTTTCTTCTAAAAGATAACTGCTTGCTCTTGTAAGGGACAGAACCCAGTATGTAAAACTTGAGGTCTCAGGAGCCCCTGGACCAGGCCCTATCCGTGATGACCAGAGTTATCATCGGATTGGAGGACAAAGTGAGCATTTAGGGAGAGCTAATAAGAATGGTCCCAAGATGGTGAGGCTGGAGGAAACAGTGATAGTGTTTCTGAGAGGCAGCATAGCCTAGTGGCTAAGGTTCAGGTGCCAGACTTCCTGGGTTTGAATCATACTGGCTCTGCATTTTCCAGATAGGTGAACTTGGATGCTGTCTTAACCTCTTCACACTTCAGTTTCTCATCTTTGAGATAAGGATGATAATTAATAGTCTCTACCTTAGAGGGTTGCTATATAAATTAAAGGTCCTAATACTTGTAAAGCACATAAAACAATACCTGAAGTATAGTATGCACTATCTCTATAGGTGTTTCTTAAAAAGAAAATAATGGTGTTGCCAAAGCGATGGAATCATATTTACAAATGGTATTTATTAATCAGAAATCTGAAATCCACCTTCAGCTTCACAGTTCTGTTAGAGAACCACTTCTGTGAGTTGTGGCCTGTACTGGAACCCTGATAAATACAAGTGGCCTTATCTGAATGAGGTTGAGACTCCTGATTACCCTTCTAATGGAAGAAACACACTGACACAAATAATTCAAGATGTATGATTACAAAATCATTTTGTTTGATGTATTACAGGATAATTTAAGAACACACACTGGGGGCTTCCCTGGTGGTGCAGTGGTTAAGAATCCGTCTGCCAATGCAGGGAACACGGGTTCAAGCCCTGGTCCGGGAAGATCTCACACGCCGCAGAGCAACTAAGCCCGTGCGCCACAACTAGTGAGCCTGCGCTCTAGAGCCTGCGAGCCACAACTACTGAAGCCTGCACACCTAGAGCCTGTGCTCCGCAACAAGAGAAGCCACCGCAATGAGAAGCCTGTGCACCGCGAGGAAGAGTAGCCCCCGCTCGCCGCAACCAGAGAAAGCCCACGCGCAGCAACGAAGACCCAACGCAGCCAAAAATAAATAAATTAACTAATTAAAGAAAAAAAAAAAAGAACACACATTGGGGATTCTGAGAATCTACCTTAAATTGTAGCAGTTACTGCCCCCTTATTCTTGGGTACCTGGACACTGAACTGAAGAGCATGGGAAGTGGATAGCTTTAAAAAAAAATTTTTATTGGAGTATAGCTGACCTACAATGTTCTGCTAGTTTCAGGTGTACAGCAAAGTGAATCAGTTACACACACATATTTTGCCCCCAACCCCAAATCTTATAAATCTTGGCAGTGAAAACATTCTGACCAGTGGGTGGCGATCATGTGCCATGATGCAAAAGACCATATTTCCTTTAAAAAGTTTAGATACTGGGCAGAAATAAAAGAACAAGGGAGTAGGGGGTGGAAAGGCTGAAAAAAGTGGTGAGCAAGCTGTGCACAGACCATCCCCTGAACGAGCTTGCAATCTTCAAATCAAATAGTGCAGCTGCAGTGATGTAAAATATTCCAACCCTTCCCATCCCAATTGCCTGCTTAATTCCTCTCTCAGAGCTATGGGAATATTCAAAAATAATAACATTAATGATGAAGATGATGGGGGGCCAGTCTCTGCTAGTGACAGCAAAGGGTCATGGACCAGTCACGGGCACTGTCAGATAGCTGGTTCCGAAGACCATGTCTTAGTCTTTAAATAAAGAGGCTGCTGCAACAAAACAGAGCATTGCATGTGAGAATTCTACTGCCTCAGATTCTTGGCTAACTTGACCTGCCATTGCCAGATTCTGAACGCTATTGCATGAGTGAGAGTGTAGTGTATTCCTGTGAGACTGATCTCTGAAGTTACAGAGTCCTGAGTTTGTCTCACTTAATAGCTATGTGACATTGTATCAATTAGTTTTCATCCATGAGCCTCAGTTCCTCTATCTGTAAAGCAGGGATGGACGTCATTGAGACAATCTGTTAGGGAGTTTTAGAGACTAAGAGAGATAATGCCTATAAAATGATTATGACAATGTCTGAAACTTAGAAAATATGTAAAATTATCATGATCATCATCATCATCCCATTGGAAGCTGCCATCTGCTATGATTCAACCCATAAGATCTGACAGTGGCACCTGTCTCCCATTGATGTTCTTAGTTTCCATTTCTGCCGAGGCTGCCATTTTGCTAAGTACTAGTTGTATCTTCTGTAGAAAGGCAGCAATGCCCCAACTAATAGAGTAGGTGGGAAGATTCAATAAGATGATGGGCTGATCACGCTCTGGTAGCCCTAGAGTTAAGAACAAGGGTGAGGGCTTCCTAGCCCAGGCTGTGAATACTCCTGTTAGGTCCCCCTTCAAGATTTTGGCTTGACTAAGTGGTAGAACGGAGGAAGGAGAATGTGCGAGGCCTAAGACACTCCAAGATTTAGAGGCCAGGGAGAGGAAGAGGAATGAGCCAAGCAGGCTGAGAAGGATGGGTCAGGGAGGAAGGAGGGGAACTAAGTCATATTACTGCTCTGCCTTTTCTTTTTCATTAAAACACATTTCTTCATCCTGTCCTATTCCAGCATTTTCCTAACATATTTATGTTTCCCTTGACTATAATAATTCAATAGCACTAAAAATATTATAGGATGTGCATTTTATCTCTAAAGCTAAACATTCAATCAGGCCTTTGGATCATTAATCTTAGTTTGTCTAGGTTGAAAAACATGAAAACTTCAAAATTTTAACAGAAAGCGATAGTCCTTTGTATGGTTATTTGTTATTGTTTATTAAGTATTGACTGTCTCAAATACTATTTAGGTTAGTCCCTTCATGTGTTTTCTATCGTTTAATCCTTGACACAACCAAATTTGGAAGGTTCCCATTTTACAGATGGGGAAACTGAAGTTCCAAGGGCTATGGTGACTTGCCCAAGTTCTCAGTGGTAGTAGACAAGCAGACAGTAGGCTTGTCTCACTTCTAAGTCTATGCTCTTCACCATTGCCCCACACAGCCTCTCTGCAAACTGATCAAGATGACAGAGAGATATAGTGAGTTGCCTTCTGTTGCCCTAAGATTCAGTAGTAAGGGAATGATGGCTGCTCTTTGGAAGGGAATCTGTAAATCAATAAATAATCAGTAAGAACAAAGATAGGCAAAACTAGGACAAAATGACTCCAGGGAAGTGAAACTCAGCCATCTGTTTGAAGGGGTTAGTACATCTAAAGAATGAGCTGGACCTAAAGAGGGTGGCCACAAATGGAAGCTTAGATAACAAGATGCCATGCTGGCAGTGCCCATCCTGGAGGCAAGAAGTGCTGCTGAGGCAAAGAGCCGACATCCGGGTGGCGAAGGCAGTCTGGGCTCATGGGTGGAATTAAGTTAGCGGGCTTTCTTAGCCCCATTCCTCTGAACATCCACTCTGACCACACTTCATACTCATTAAGCAGCCTTCCAATTATGATTTGGCTTTCCACAAAGAGGGAGGGAGAAGCTGAAAATGTGCTGACCATGTGGACTTTGAGTATCTGGTCTCTTTGACGGTAATTTCTCTTCGTAAATTAGCAGATCAGCTCCATGCAGGGAGAGGATTTGCTGATCATTTGTGCTTTGTGTATCTCAGCGCCTATGATAGTTATTCCCCTTTTTAAATTAATAGACTGGCTTCATATAGGAAAAGAAAATGCTGATCACACGGACTTTGAATGTTCCAGTCCTTGTCACACTCATTCCTCTTTGCAAATTAATAAACTGGCATTCAGGTTTTATAATCCCTTTTGTAAGCATTAGTTGTAAGAGGTGGTTCTTCTCTTTGGATTGACAATATCAGGAGGTCCTTGGTTGGCTGGGTGAGCAATTTGTCCCCATTTGCCCAGGACTTTCCTGGTTTTAGCTCTGTAAGTCCCCAAGCTCAGGAACCTCCTCTGCCTCAGGAAAACCAGGGTAGTTTGCTTAGGATTTTCTCAATTTTAAAACGGATAGCTTTGCATCTTTCTAGAGATCCCCTTAATCCTTGATAACCCTACAGCTTAGCCACTTGGTAAGGAAAGCCCAACATTGCCATGTAGCTGAGAAAAAGCCAAAGTGCTTCAGAAATTACCTACACCTGCCAAATTCAAATTCCATATCTAGTTTTAGAAGGACCTGTAAGCTGTTACTGTCTTATGACTTCTAGATATTACAGCACGGTATAATCCATGAGTATTTTACTTTACAGCTCTTATACCTAAGACATTTTACAGAAGGCAAGCTTTGCACTAACATACAGGAGTTGAGATGATTGTTCTATACCTGGACCTCATCCAAACTGCAGTTCTTTCCGGCTAAAGACAGTCTGCATTCTTATTTTTAGATCCCAAAGCCATTTGCTAGTTGCTGCACAGTGGTGTGGTATAGTCTAGCTGAGGTGTTGAAGATGGAAGTTTCCCCAGCTGTATTCACTGCTGACCCTTACCTCTACTACCCAGAGGGAATGGGAAGAGAGCTTGGGAGACAGCAACACATCCAATGAACAAGCACCCACAATCAGTCTGTATTGTCCATTTCACCTAATTAGCGGCAACTCTGCATTAATTCAATGGCCCACCTCCCATTTCTCTGCTCTAGCATTCATCAGAGCTGACCACTCTCACTTCTCCAGGCTTTCCTTACCTGTGCGATACCACTCTCTCCTGGTTGTTCTACCTTCAAGCTTCTCCTACCCAACCTCTAAATGTTGGGATCCCTCCCAGCTAACCTCTGGGATCTCTTCTCTAAAGCCCTACTGTCCAGTACATAGCCACGAGCCACCTGTAGCCGTCAAGCAATAGGAATGTGGCCAGTCTAAATTGAAGTGTGCTGTAACACACTAGATTTCTAAAACTTAGTATGGAATAAAAATAGCTCATTTTAAAATACTGATTGAATGATGGAATGATAATTATGCTATACATTGGGTTTAAGAAGATATTATTAAAACTAATTGTATTGTATCTGTTTCTTCCTACTTTTCTAACGTTGACTACCAGAAAATTTAAATGTACACATGTGCCTCGCATTATATTTCCACTGGGCAATGCTGCCATGAAGTCTTCTCCTCAACGACCTCAAAAATCCTCAGACAACTTGAGACTGACAAATCCAAAGTGTGTATTTCCAGCTCAGAATGTAATGTCATACATCCATCTGATATTTTTAGAGATCTCTACTTGGACATCTCATAAAATTCTCATACTTAGCCTGTTCAAATCTTGATTCTGTCCCCTGAACTTGCCTCTCCCCAGTTTATCTGACTGTTCCCAAGCCACTCCCCAAAAAAGATGCTACAAAACTGACTTTGAAGATGAAGGAAAGGGCAGCCTCTAGAAGGTGGAAGAGGCAAGGAATGGATTCTCCCCTAGAGTCCTCAGAAGGAACCAGCCCTGCCAATACTTTAATTTGAGCCTCATAAAACTCAGTCTGCCTCCAAGATTGCAAGAGAATAAATTTATGTTGTTTTAAGCCACTATGTTTGTGATAATGTTTTATAGCTGTAATAGAAAACCAACAGAGAGAAATGGCGCAGCCCTTCTCCCTGCACAGCCCTGTCATGAC
The DNA here is from genome assembly GCF_028564815.1 of Eubalaena glacialis. Classification (NCBI taxonomy): domain Eukaryota; kingdom Metazoa; phylum Chordata; class Mammalia; order Artiodactyla; family Balaenidae; genus Eubalaena; species Eubalaena glacialis. Next base: position 5,828,593 of record NC_083733.1, read on the forward strand.
TTCCTCCAGTAATATTTTAAGCCAATCTACTTCTCCCCATCTCCACCACTACAATTTTAGGCTGGGTTTACTATAACAACTTCTTAACTAGTCTTTCCTTAGGATGAATTAAAAAATGGTTGTAAATGCTTTGCCAATCTTCCCATCAAGAGGTGGAGTCTATTTTTACTTCCCTTGAATTTAAGGTAACTTTGGGCTACTTTGACCAATAGAACACAGTGGGAGCGATGGTGTGTAACTTCCTGGGCTGGGCCTTAAGAGAGATGTAGCTTCACTTTCACATGCTTGGACTGATCCCTTTGGAAGCCAATGACCGCGTAAGACCTCTGATTAGCTCTGAGGAAGCCCAGGGTAGCATATGGAAAGAGACCATATGAAGAAGCACTGGGGTGCCAGATTTCTGAGTAAAGCTTTCTTGGATCTTCAGGCTAACCAAGCCAGCAGCTGATAACAGCTCAGTGAAAGATCCACCTGATATGCCATTGAACCCTGCCTGAATTCTTAACCCACAGAAACATGACCAAATAGAATAGTTGTTATTTTAAGTCCCTAAGTTCGGGGTACTTTGTTACACAGCGATAAATAACTGAAATACCTCTCTCCCACTCATGTGATGGCTCTAACCCACCTGTGACATAGCAGCCAGCATGGTCATCTTACGGTTAGTCTGAAGGTCATTCCCCTGCTTATCACTGCACGTAAAAGAAAACTGACCCTCCATCCTCTGTTACTTCCCATTGATCCCTGGAACCCAGCCATAAGACATCAAAAGCATCACTGGATATATATCGTCTAACAGCTATTCAATTAGAAATGCACTTATTAATTCAATACCTCTTTATGCGGTACTATGTTCCAGGCACTGAACTATGTTCCAGGCACTGAAGTATTAAGGACACAGTGGGGAACAAAGTGGCATGGGAGATGGACCCCAAGCAAGAAAAGAAACAATGCTTTTAAACGTCAAACATTGTGACAAATGCTGAGAATGGAACACACACACACACACAAAACACACTGCACCACGACAGAAAATTAACAGGGTGTACCCAATTTAAGTAAGGTGATAAGGGAAGGCTTCTCCAAGGAGATGATGTTTAATCAGGTGTTTGAAAGGGAAAGACCTCGGCACCATTATTCCTAGACCAGGCTCTATCTTTCTAGATGCAAAGCCCAGAACCAAAGTCCAAGAGAGGCCTCACAACTCCCCCTGGTCCTAAAGTCTCAGCAATTGTGATACCATTTATTTTGCTAACACACCTCCTTCTTCATTTTCCTCTGCTGCATAAATTACTTCTCTGGCCAGACTCACTCACTATCTCGGCTGCCAGCCTCCAATCCCAGTCCCCACAATGTCCCTAGAGTGCCCTCCTCTCAGATCATCATCTCCTGGCCTATTGTGACAGCTCAGTGACAACATCAGCACGGACATTAACACAAGCATTGGCAAACCCGAAGTCGAATTACCTTTCATTTCTGTTGGGCAGAGGTTACTCACAATTGCCATATTTGAGAGGTGGGGTAGGGCTTCTTTATTTTTGCTCTATTCCTTTATATATTTATAAATATTATTATATAGTTTTTAACTAATGTTACAATCGCAGGTCCCTGGTTTCATTTAGCTGTGGTGGAAAAAGCAACATGAGCTCGTTAGTATTAAAGTCATTTGGTGACGAGTTTGCAGTGGGTACCCTGGACCCTCTGATGTTGGTCCCTTGGCACATGGGAGAGCATCTTCCCTAGCGCACCAGTGATGGGCGTTTAAGAGGAATTTTCAGCTGGGAAGGACATTTCTCACTCATCGGCTCCTGCCACTTACTCATTCCACTATATGCCAGGGTTGCCACAGGGAGAAGGTCACTGGGGACCGTTTTGGAAAGAAAATTCACATAAACCATGATTCCGGGAATTCATATGATATGGTTTAAGTCTGCCCCCCACACGCACACCAGCGTGGCTCCTCTGCCACCCTGGTGTGGAGCCTCAGTTGTCTACTAGGGACCTTTGGATTTTGAAGAACCAAAGTATTGTATTCAGAAATATGGTGAATCAAGGAGGTCTGAGCTAACTGAATATTTGTTCATTTCATGAAGGATGATCATTCTGTCCCTAAACGCCACTGAAGATGTGTGTGTTAGAGATCCAGAAAGTCAGTCCTCTAAGCCTGGGCTGTCCTCTGATTGACTTGTCATGGAACATCCTGGCTCAAACCACAGCGGTGGCGAAACAATCCTGTGTCCACTCTGAATGTGACATCACCAGAGAGCTGGAGCTCCCTGAGGCAGTGGCGATCTCCTGCCCTCATGCCTTTGCCTGGGTCACATCCTCTCAGCCACCTCTGATTTCAGCGGCAGCTGTGCTGCAGAGTTCTCTGTGAGCACAGACTTACCGTGTCCCAGGGTCCTACCCCAAGTTCACGTTGACTGCAAGTCATTCTTCCCAGGACTTGTTCTGACACATGCAGGAACTTGTTCTAAACACAAGGCAGTTGACACCCCCTGGGACAACTCTCAACCCAAAGGGAGCAGGCAGCCTGTGGATAAAGGCTCCAGCATCCCCATCTTACAGGTGGATGATTCTGGGAGGTATTCCAAAGGGCTCTCACAGTCCCTGTTTAACTGAAGAAATTACTCCTAATGCCCACAGAAGCAACCTCAATAGTTTACCTTTTGATTAGCTTTTTCTCCTTCCCTGTCTCATTCTACCCTTTCGTCACTTCTGCTCCCTTGGACTACCTCCCAGATACATTTCCGGCACCCAGGTCCCTGTCTCAGGCTTTCTGGAGAACCCAAACTAAAGCAGATGCAGTCCAACCAGTACATCCATCTTTGAATGAGAATGGATTAGCACAGAGCAAGAGGCACTACTGCAGGTTGGCAGCAGGGTGGGGAGGAAGCAAAGCAAAGAAAATATCCTTCCAAAGCTTTGTTGGATCCTGGAAGAGAGGTAATCTCATCACCAGACAGTTTCTCTGAGGTCAGAGTGTGTCAGCAGTAATTATTTTTCCCTGACTGCATGTTGTTTCTAGGACCATCCCAGATGCTGACTTCAAAAGCTTTCTAGTTTGTAATGTGCTATATAAGACTTCTTTTGTTCTTTCCTGCGTGCCCAATTCCATTTCTGGAAGACACACAAGAAAAACAGCATTATCATGGAAACATCATTATTCTCTTCTCCGCACTCTGGTCAAGGGAGCTGGGCAGAGAAGACTGGCTCCTGAGGCCCAGCCCTATCCTCCTGGCAGTTAGAACCCTCTGTCCATGCCATCCCTCAGCACCATGGCAGGAAGTCTGAAAGAGCATCTGTCAGAACAAAAGGTATCCCCGTAATCTGTGAGGTCACAAGAACACATATGTTGGGAAAAAGAGAAACATTATTTGACACCCACATGTTGAAACACAAAAATTGCAAACCATCAGGGAAGGACAAGTATTTTTCTAGAAGAATTTGGCCAGTGGCATATATGAGAAAGCCCACTCAAATCAAACATAGAGGCTCTGCTACCCAGGTCCTTTTATTTGATGGGTGAAGTGAAACCTACTTTTTCTCCAATAAATGGTAAAGATGAAAAAAAATCTTCAGAGGGCTCTGAAAAAGGAGAGGGGCTAAAGTCACACTCCAAACCTGACAGAGCATTTAATTGACAAAGAACAAGAAACTAAATTTGTATTTAGGGCTAAAAAATATTATTAAATGATTTGTGTGTTTAAGACAAAAAAGATTTCATGGAGTTAAATAAGTATTCTTACTTTTAAAAGTAAAGTTGCTTGGGAGTCATGATAATCTAAGATACCCCTTTTTCTTATTTCTAAGCCATTTCCCCTACCCTATTTCAATGTCTCTAAAAATTAGAGATGTATCTTGCAATTGATGTTAAGGAAGGACTGTGTCCAAATTTAAGTGTCAGCATTTTTCTTTCTTAGTGGTACCTAAAATACAGGTATGCTTGACTCACACGCTGGTCTCAACTCCTTTCCTCTCCCACTTCTAGAATAGGAGGTGATTTTATCTCAGGGGGTTTAAACTTCACATTGTCAGGTGTCAAGAAGATTCAAGATGGTGCAGGCCAGAAGGAATGGAGGGAGGCTAGGACCTGGTTCTAGCCAGGTTTGTGTGTCAGACTAAGGATTCAGGCTACAGCTTCAGTGGTATGTATGCATTCTTCTTACACCTGGGGTGACAGTAAGAAATATTTGCTAACTCACCAAAAGGAAGAGTCATCCAACTGCCACTTTCCTTTTACTTACTTTCAACTTTTTAATTAAAGCATAATATTTATCATTCATATATTAAACTGCAAGTGTACAGTTTCGTGAATTTGTGTGTGCATGTAGTGAATACTCCTATATAACCACCATGGAGATCAAGATATACCATACTGTCATCACCATAGACACATCCCTCATGCCCTCTGCAGTCATCATGCTTCCAAAGGTAACCACTGTTCTGATTTCTACCACTGTCAGATAGTTCTGCCCATTGTTGAGCTTCACCTACCTGGGCCCGTCTCCTTCATATCTGGCTTCCTTCATGTGATGTTATGTCTATGAGGTTCTTAAGCATAACAGTATTTTTTTATTGCTACATAATACTCATCTTATGTATATATTAAAATTTATCCATTTGCACCTTGATGGGCTTTTTAGGTGTTTCGAGTTTTTAGCTATTATGAATAGTATTCTGAACATTCTTGTACATGTCTTTTGGTGTACATATGTATACAGTTCTTCTAGGTATAGATCTAGAGGTGGAATTTCTAGGTCACAGATGTTCAGTTTGCAGTGTGTTAGAGTTCCAGTTGCTGCACATCCTTGTCAACACTTGGTACTGTCTAAGCCATTTTGGTGTGTGTATGTAATAATATCTCTGTATAATCTCCTAATAGCTTTACTGTGTGTTTCCCTGATGGCTAATGACTTTAGAAACCCTTTTAATACGTTTAGTGGTCATTTGGATATCCTCTTTTGTAAAGGGCTTGTTAAAACCCATTAACCATTTTTAATTGGTTTATCTGCCTTTTGTTATTATTTTGCAGGAACTGTTAATGTATCCTGGATAAATGTCCTATAATAGATACACATATTACAAATATCCTTCCCACTCTGTAGCCTACCTTTTTATTTCCTCAATGGTGTATTTGGATGAGCACGTTTTTTCTTTTTTTTTTTAATTTTAGTGAAGTCCAATTTATCTATCTTCCATTTGTATACATAGGAGAAATTGGCTTATAATTTTCTTTTCTTTTAATGTTTATGTCTGCTATTTTGATGAAGGTTATACTTGCCTTAATAAAAGAAGTTTAAAAAGGTTTCACTTTTTCTATTTCATAGATGATTTTTTTAATTGATTTAGTTTCTTCCTTAAATGTTTGGGAGAATTCACCATGAAGTCACCCAGCCTGGAGTTTTTGTAGGCTATAGAGTTTTTAAATAATAGATATAAGACTATTCAGATTTTCTATTTCTTCTTGTTATGTTTTGGTAAGTTTGTTTTTATTTTTTGAGAGAATTTGTCAAATTTATTTAATTTTCAAATTGATTTTCGGAAGTGTATTCACAATGCCCTTTTCTTGTGTTTTTGTTTTTGTTTTTTTTTTTAAATATTTGGAGGATCCCTAGTGATATCTCCTTTTACATTCATTTGATTGGTAATCGCGCCTTTTTTCTTTTTCTTGGTCATCCTTCCTAGGGACTTACCAACTTATGAATTTTTCTAAGAACCAACTTGTGACTTTCTTACATTTTTTCCTACTTTTATCTACTTTCTATGTTAGTTTTTATTTTTATCTTTATTATTTTTATTTTTATCTTTATTATTTCCTTCCCTCTATTTTCCTAGGGTTAAATTTGCCATTCTTCTTTGATTTAGATCATTTACTTTCAGCCTTTCTAGTTATGCATTCAAAGATATAAAATTTTCCTTTACTTGATCTGCATCCCACAAGTTTTGTTATATTTTCAAAATATTCCACTGAAAATGTTTTCTACCTTCTACTATTATCTCTTATTTTACCCATGGAATATTTCAAAGTATACTGCTTAGTTTTCAAACATATGGGGATCTTCTAGTTTTCTTTTTACTATTGATTTCTGTTTTAAATCCACAATTGTCAGAATACATATTCTGTATGATTTCTATCTTTTGAAATTTTTTAGATGTACTTTATGACCAGCATATGATATATTGGAAACTATTCCATGTGTTCTTGGAAAGAATGTGTATTCTGAAGTTTTCGATGCCGTGTTCTATATATGCTATCGAAATTTCCATTAACCTTATTTCCATTTAGACTAATATATCAGTTACTGAGAAGCGAGTTAAAATTTCTAGCTATGATTATGGGTTTTTCTATTTTTACTATTAGTTCTGCTTTATACATTAGTTTTATTTTACATTTGTTATTGAATGGAGCCAAATCTAGGATTGTTACATCTATCAGCTGTATAGTTTTATAATTCTGAAATAACCCTTTTTATCTGTAGTAATACTTCTTTAACATCTATATTTCCTCTGATAATAGCATAGCTGCACCAACTTTGTTTTGGTTAACATTTATATGATGTTTATTTAAATTTGTTCACTTTTCATCTTTTTGTATCCTTACATTTAAGGTATATCTAATTTAAGCAATATATAGCTGTTATTTTAAAATCCAGTGTAATAATTTTTGCTTTTAATTGTAGTATTTATCAATTTATATTTCCGGGTCCTCATGTTATTCTATATTCCACCTTACCTTGGTAAATCATCTCATTGTAAATAGGTCCTGTTTGCATTATCCTAAAATGAGTATCTTCTGATATACAAGGAGAGAGAACGTCTAAAAATGAGGACACATAAAAAGCCAAAAAAAACAAAGGAAAACTGGGTTCTTTCGACACATACTGAGGCCCTACATTAAGTTTATGGTACCCATTTAGCTCCTATACTAAGTTATAGTTAAAGCCAGAACTCCCTACCCTGTGCACTTACTGTATGTACCATATTAGGACATGGTCATTCTCTCTGTACTAGGTAATAGTATTTAGTATTTACTGTGTGCCAGGCGCTGTTCTAAGATCTTCACACGTATTATCTCATTCAACTCTCATATTAACCCTAGGAGGTACTATTTTTATTCCCATTTCACAGGTTTTTTTTTAAGTTAAGTTTTAAAATGGTAAAAAAGAATTTATCACAAATCTCAAGGTCGATGAATTCTAGAGCTGAGATTTAAACCCAGGAAATTTGACTGCAATGGCTTAAGTATTAAATGACTCACTTTTTGGCCTTTCCCAGTAGGTTGTCTTATGTGGAAAGAAAAACCAGGATATCTTTAAACTCTGGTGCAACGTAAACAACCTATTTACTTTGCCAAATACTACTTTATAAAATGTCTATTTTATTAATAATTGCTGATGGTCTATCTTCCATTGTTCTTACTTAAAGTTTTATTTCTGCAATTTCCATTTTTGCTTTTCTAAATATTCTTAAATGTTTTATGAGTCTTCATAGCACATTTTCTATAAAAAAAAATATGGATTGTAGTTTTTTGCCATGTGTGGCAGAATTCAGGGAGAGGTGAAAATATATGAACCTGAATTGTTAATCTTACATCTTATTTCTACAGGATGCTGTTCTTTTTCTTGCCAAAGAAATGTTGACAGTTTGGATTTATAACAATGCATTCAGAAACCTTGAGGTTTTATAACAGAAGATAATGTATCATTAGGCACTCTGAAAGGATAATGAGGCATTTACTACTACTTGCTCATTTTGGTAAAGGTTTCTAGAAATAAACATTAACTTGTATGGACTTGGCATATGGATCATTCATGAAGTAAGCAGAGAATGCACAATATAGTTAGCTGCGTGAATTATTTCTCCATAAATTATTCATGCTTCTAATTTATCTAACCATTTTCCCTCTCATACAGTATCTGAATTTTCCTCATTTCCACGTGACAGGAGTGCATTAGCATCAACAAGGACAAAGTTAACCAAAAAAAAAAAAAAAAAAGATTAAATGGTTGACCAAAGAAGCCATAGTCAAAATAAATCAAAGAGTGAAGTCCTAGAAAAGAGAGCTATATCCCTCAGAGGAAACAATCCAATTTTGGGTCTTAGTTTCTCTCAGGAATTTGAATACTTCATTCTTAATGAGATGATGAATAATATGATAGGTATTGTAAATTCTACCTACAGCTACATTTGATGGTAGGTAGGATGAAGTTCGTATCTGGCTGTTGTGGTCAATAAGCAGAGATTTCCTGAGAGCTCTCACTGTAAGTGGTAACCCTAGCACATTTGTAAAGGATTCTGAGCATCTTAATGAGATCCAGATTATAGAGCTCCCAGCACCCAGTCATTGCAAATTATGTAATTTGTACGATTTACAAGTATATCATGTTTCATTATTAATACTGTAGCATTATTTTCACCATGATTACTTACAAATCTCAAAAAAAGAGAAATTCATAGCAACTGATTAACCGATTGGCATTAGCATTCGTTTGGCTAAAATATACATCATTTAAAAATAAATCAATGGTTCTGCTAACATCACAACTCCTAATCTGGTCTTTATTCCTGTAAGCCTATTGCAATCGATTTATACCACCCCGAGAGACAGATGTATAAGAGACCGTATCATATTAAGTGAATGTGGAGGATAAGAGCTTACTTTGGTGGGAGAATCACATGAGTGATGAAGAGCATCGAAGGGTGAAAATGACAAAGCCAGTTTGGGGTCAATTTGAACGTTGCTCAGTAGGCATCAGAAGCCCCTGGTGGCCTTTGAATAGGGCATGATATGATCCTGGCTATTCTTTGGGAAGAACAATTCAGCAGTAATAGGCATGTGGATTGGATCAAAAGGGAAGAGAAGAAGTCAGACTTAAGAGAAATGCTATTCACAAAGCACCATCACAGGCCAGGTAAGAGGATGTCATGTCTTAACTAGTTGTAGCTACTATAATGGAGAAGGCGTACAGGTAAAAACCTCATGGGAGAGAGAAAGAATGAGAAGTGCCACTGACTTCTCAGGTGATGAGGCATCAAAGACAAATCTAAGGCTCAGATGCCTGAGAAGACAAGGATGCCACTGTAAGAAATAGAGAATCCAAGAAGATGAGGTTTAGAGGTTCACAAGAGTAAGTGTTTGTATACACACACACTAACCTTGAGAGACAAGACATACAAGTGGGCATGTCCTGTAGGCAGTAGACATGAGCAACCTAAAGTCAGAAATGGAGCTGTGAATTTAGAGACATCCTAAAGAGGGGATGTTTAAAGCCACTTGGTTGGATGAGATTGTTGAGAATGGTAGAAACCAGCAGAGGAGAATCAAGACAGAAATCTGAAGGACACCTCCAATGACAGGAAGAGAAGGAAGAGGAATTAGAGGAGAAAAAATATAAGGGGTCGCCATATACATAAAGAGTGGGAGAACCAGGAGAGTACGATGTCTTTGAAGGCAGATGAGACAGCATTTCAAGGAGCATTTCAAAACTGTCAAACGCTCTGGTGGGAATGTAAAATGGTTCAGCTGCTATGGAAAACGGTTTGCTCGTTCCTCAAAAAGTTAAACATAAACCATATGACTTAGCAATCCCATTCCTACTTCTAGGTATAAGCACAAAAGGATTGAAAACTAACACTTAAACAAGTACATGTACATGCATGTTTGTAGCAGCACTATTCACAAGTCAAAAGGTGGAAGCAACCCAAATGGCCATCGATGGATGAATGAATAAACAAATGGTGGTCTATCTATACAGAGTAGTATTAGTCAGCCATAAAAAGAAATATAGTAGTTATACATGCTACAACATGAATGAACCTTGAAGGCATTATGCTAAATAGAAGAAGCCAGTTGCAAAAGTCCACATATTATATGATTCCATTTATATAAAATATCCAGAATGAGTAAATGCTCAGAAACAGAATGCAGATCAGTGTTTGCTAAGGACTAGGGGGATCAAATGATTACTAGATATGAGGGGTTTTTGGGGGCAGTGATAAAAATATTTTGGAACTAGAGGTGGTGGTTGCATAACATCATCAATATATTAAATGCCACTGATATGTTCAACTTAAAATGGTTAATTTTATGTTATATGAATTTCACTTCAATAAAATAAAAATTAAAAAAATTAAAATAAGTTGCCAAATGCTTCAGAGAATTCAAGTGGGCTCAGGACTTAGAAAAAGTTTAAGGAAACCAGCTCTTTTCTTTCCATGATCTTCAAAAGAGAGAAATTTCAGCAAAATGTTGAGGGCAGGAGGCCCATTTTGGAGTATTAAGGTGTGAGTCTGTGATGGAATAGACATTTTGAGTGAAGACTTTGCTTTCCAGGAGACTGGTGAAGGGAAGGGCAGTGATGAGAAAGTGAAATCGCCCTATGGAAATTTGTTTCAACCCGGGGAGATGGGAGCATGTTTGAAGGCAGAGGGGAGGATTCAGAGAGGAGGAAACCACTGAAGGTGTAAAACTGAAGGGGAGCATACGATGAAACTGAAGCAGAAAGGAGTGGGGTCAAGGGCACAGTGAAGGGTCAAAAAGAGAAGGAAGAGTTGGTCTTCCTCTGAGAGGGGAGGAAAAGATTGGAGGTGGGCAGAGATGGAAGAGGGAATCAGAAAAGCTCAGGTTGGATGGTATAAACTTTTCAGCAGAGAGAAATGAAGGGCCAGCTGCAGAAAATTGCAGGCAGTGGGGTAGGGCTTATTGCTTAAGGAAAATGGAAAAGTCTTGGAGTAGTGCTCAAGGTGATGAGCGATAAATTAAGCGTGAATAATCACAGAGTAGCAATAATGGCAGGGACCTGGAGAGAGGAAGTTGCTGTGGTTCCATGAATGTGAATGCCTCATCAACCAAGTCTTTTCACATCATGCCTATCCTGTTTTCCAAAATTTTCTTTTTGTCTATAGATGGGGCTTCACATCTATACCCACTGATGTTGCCTTATTAATTTCAGTGCATCCTTGTAGGTACTTGAGTTCTTTTTGAATCTCGAGTTTACAGTCCAGTTAGGACCCCAGAGCTGTGAAAGTTACAAATTAAAAATCATGTCTTCATATCTTCATCTCCATCACTGGGACGAACTCAATCAGTTAGGGCCATTGACTGCAGGCAGAAGCCATTCTTTAGGCTGACAGATTATTTTTCAGATCTTTTAGATGCAGCTATTCAACTAATCTGAATCTACTTTACTAATATTCAGTGATAATATTCAGCTCATATTTCTCTATCTTGACAAAAAAGGATAAAATGTTTTGATAAATGCTTTTTGAACAGTCTGAGTACAAAGCATAGCTCTGAAATATTCCAGTTGTATAACTGTGGGCAAGTCACATATCTTTTTCATATCTTACTCTGTTCATCTGTAAAATGAAGATAATAGTACCTGTGTCATAGAGTTGCTGTAATGATTAAATGACTTAACATAAGAAATGCACTTAGAGAGGTGCCTGGCACAGAATTTGAGCTAAATAAATGTTGGCTATGATCAGCATTATTAACATGAATATTCATTCCATCTCTGGCATTTGTTTAGTCATTCAATAAGTATTCATTCAGTGCCTGGTATTACATTAAGCGCTAGATTTATAGCAATGAACAGTTCAGTCACAGTCTCTATCCTTATGGAGCATATAATTTTACTTTACCTAGTAAACCAACACCAAAACTGTAAGATTTATGTAGAATTTGAAAATATACATATAGGGGGACTTTCTTGGGTTTTTTGCATTTATTTTTCTTTGATTCAGTTTCTGGGTCATTTTTTTTCTATGTAGAAAAAATATTCTCCAAAGGCCTGAGTGAAAGAGGAAATCACAGGAAAACCAGGCAAATAAGACTGACGGTCACACTCGTAGGAGCTAGGCTTTGCTAACAAGGTCCAAACTGAATAAGAGACTTGGAGTAAAAAAGCAGTCAAGCCTCAATTATCTGTGTTAACTGGGGTTTGTGAGAATGGACAATGAAAGGAAGAAGATAATGCATCCTGATTTGCTGTCTTAAATCTCACAGCAGAAGCTAAAAAAAATAAGTAGCATACAGGGGCATCTGGAATGAGAGTGATGGACAGGGTGTGGTCTTCAGGAAAAGCCTAGTTATAGTTATTCAGACCATTCCTGGGGTCTCTTGGAGAACTACCACTGTTTACAGCTTTTTAACTTCAAAGGAAAGGAGTTGTAAAAAGTTGTTGTCAACAGAAGCCCAATTTGCCTGATATGATGAAGGGATTGGTTGACAATGCACACTTTTTGTCAAAAGGATTTGCTGCACAAAGATAGAAAATTGAAGGAACCATCTAATTTCCATAAATAGCTGGGAGGCAGGAGAAACCATGTGGACAACAAGGGAAGGAAAAGCCCCCTCTTGAACCTCAGGTCCAATTTTCTCTTATTGGTGTAAGAGACAAAGAACAGTGAGGAAGACTCTGTAATCTCCCCTTCTGAATTGTAAGAAGGATGGTGGCAAACCACTGGGGTCAATGGAGTTAGAGCAATACACTCAGGCCAACTGAAGGCTGCCTCTAATCAAGAAGGATATTTTTTAACTGTTGCCTGGAAGGCAGTCTCACATTTTTTGAGCCCTACTGGACTTGAGTAGCCCTTGAATATTTGTATTTCTCCATCCCTTAGGGAAGCTCTTTCTCCACCTAAAGGTCTCTCCAACTGGCTATGTTCACCAGTATTCGGAGATTGGGAATTGCCAAGAGCAGTAAGAGGCCATCTTTGTTAGCATTTGAAATTTCTCTGCCTATGTGAAAGTCTATTGATAAGTCATATTCTGAAATTGCATATGGGATATTATTTAAAGTACTTTTTTGATAATTTCTCTCTTTGCATGATAAAGAAGAGCAAGTGTTAACAAAGTCTATTTTCTGTTAAAAAAAATCATTTTGATGCCCACGTACCCACAGTATTTGCTTTTTGATTGTTGATACTTCTGGCCTTATAAGAAAGAAGCAATTCAGCAAAGCGTGGTTCTGTTGTGGACCCCACTAGGATGTAGGCACTCTTGTTGTTGTTACAGTAAGTTCCCTACACGTGAACCTTCAAGTTATGAACTTTCAGAGATGCGAACGCGCTTGCGCATATCCAGTCACGTAAGTTAGTTCACATGTCTGGCATACATTGTCACGTGTGTGCATCCTCTACGAGTGGTTGTGCTTTTGTGTACTTTACTGTACAGTACTGTATAGAGTACAGTAGTATAGTATCTTTTTTTAAAATTTATTTTTGGCCGCGTTGGGTCTTCAGTGCTGCGCACGGGCTTTCTCTAGTTGTCGTGAGTCGGGGCTACTCTTCGTTGTGATGTGCGGGCTTCTCATCGCGGTGGCTTCTCTTGTTGCGGAGCTCGGGCTCTAGGCGCATGGAGGATGAGAGCTACTACCCAGACATCACTGGATCGTTTTTTTAAGAGGGCAGATAGAATTGAATCCAGCAAGGAACCAGAACCTGTGCCATCAACATCAGGTGTGAGTGAAATTGCAGCTTGCCCTTTGTCTCCTTTTGCTGACGATCCTTCAGCTCTACCATCTTCCACCTCCTTCCCTCCTCCAGTTAATAACTCTTCTTGCCTGTACGCTTGATGCCAGCCCCTGGATGCCAGCTGTTGTATTGTACTATTGTACTTTTCAAGGTACTGCACTGTAAGATTAAAAATGTTTTATTTTTTGTGTTTGTTTTTTAAGAATTATTTGTGTGAAAAGTATTATAAACCTATTACAGTACAGTACTATATAGCCGATTGTGTTAGTTGTGTACCTAGGCTAACTTTGTTAGACTTAGGAACAAATTGGACTTACGAATGCACTTTTGGAATGGAACTCGTTCATACGTAGGGGACTTACTGTATTATTATTACTGTTATTATTTTGAAGTAGCATCCCTAGAAGGTAGAACTCGAGGGTTTCTGCTTCTGTTAACAGGAGCAGAAAGAAGACAAAATAAGCCTGATGAGGTTGGGCCCTGGCCAGAGGCTCATTCCTGTTTGTCTGTGTGATAGCTTGAGACTAGACTTGGCTTTGTCTGAACAAGCAACTGAGTTGAGGATCAAACAGCATCAAAGTGTGGCCCAAGAGGAGTTGCCACCCTGTCATTTACCACAAATCAAGCCCGGCTCACAGAAACCTGCATGGGCAGATAGAGGATATGGTTGGCTGGAGCCATAATGCTCTTCTTTGCTTTATTTTCTCCAGATGCTCAGGCTTCTTCCTTAAAAGTCTGGGTGAAGAACATGTAATTTAATTAACCCACGTGCTTGGTGGAGGGAGACTGAGTAAGTGGTACATCCTCTCAATGTTCCTTTGCTACCGAGTTTTCGAATATTGAGACCAAAAAACTAAATAGAGACAGTCCATGGTCTGTATCAACAACCGTGCCCTCTTATCATTGAAATGTTTTTGTTTGTTGTTTCAATCAGAATTGAGAACCAGGCTTTTACAGAGTGGCCGAGGAGACATTTACGTTTGAAAATCTTGTGCTGTTTCCAAGTGGTTCTACTTCCAAAAGCTTTATTCATGAGGAAAGTTTTTAAAAAGTGTCATGACAACACAGGGCTCCAACTACCAAAAATTTCCTTAGAATTCTCTCTCAGATTTATATGATTTTTTAAATTTCTAATCAGTTTGAAATTTTCCTACGTCATTTCATCTCCAATAAGAGCAGCTGTGCCAACTGGCAAAGACCACGGTGATCAGGTATCTAATTTCCATGTGCCAGATAAGAGGCAAGTTTAAAAAAACAGGTTACCACCTCAATACTTACACTTAGAATTCACTTGTATTTCATTTATGGTAATATTAAAAGATAGGAGGTTAGAAGTATATCAGAGAGCCTAGAAAAATATGCATTCTATCACATTATCTTATCCCATCAAAAATACTAGGTGAAAATTTCTCTCTGATGATTCTATATTCCTTTTACTTGAAAAGCCCCAAGCAGCTGTTGGAAAGCTAGCTGTGGATAGAACACTGGGCCTAGGGAATCACTGTCAGTTTGAATGCTGAGGCTCCACTTGACCTGCTCTACCACCTGAGACTGACTGACCTCTTGACTACTTTGAGTCTCAGTTTCTCGACTCATAAAACAAGAATAACACCATCTGCTTCAAGGCGTTGTGGTGAGGATCAAATCCATATAATAAATACTAAAATAAAATTTTAAATTATAACTTAAAAAGTATAAATGTAACACATTTTCACTAGACTCTAGGACTATGAAGATGAATGAGATAAGGTCTGAAATAAAGGAACTCAGGGCCTAAGGGACATTTGTATTTAGAAACCTTGTGCTGTTTCCATGAGGTTCTTTCTCCAAAGATTCTATTCACGATGAGAGTTTTTAAAAGTGTTGTGATAACACAGGACTTGTCCACCTACCTAAAATTTCTTTAGGAGTTTTTGCTCAGCTCTGCATTCATTTTTTATTTTCTAACCACGTTTTAATTTTCCTATGTCATTTCATAGTCTTTACAGTAGAATAGAAAAGCACTAGTTCTGCTGTAAATGTCAGTATTACTAAAATAGCAGGGACTGCATAGAATCAGAAGGCCCAGGCCCAATTCCCAATTCTGCCACTTGCTGACAGAATGATGACATTGGCTAAGTCACTCAACGTCTCTGAACCTGGGCTACTTCTGCATCGGCAAAGTAGGAACCAGATTACCAATGGCACAGGCTGGCTATGAGGATCAGAAAAACAGACGTATGTGTGAGAACATCTAAGACAATGTCCTGACATGTAGTAGGCCCCCAGTGAATGACTCTTTCCATTTCTCTTTCAAAATTTATAAATATTCCAGCAGAGTTCCATGGCAGCCCTGTCTAACTGATAGCCAATTTCTACTTGTGGCTATTAAGCACTTAAAATCCAGCTAATCTACATTGAGATGTGCTGTAAGTGTAAATACATACTGCATTTCAAAGATTCAGTATAAAAAGAATGTAAAAAATTATTAATAATGTTCACCTGATTACTTATTGATATATCTTAGATAAATTATGTTTTAGGTTTTATATATATTGGGATAAATTTATTTATATATATATATATATACACACACACACTTCAAAGATACTCTCCATATCTATTTAGATATATCTCTATATGTATATATGTATATGTAGAGAGAGATATATATACAGAGATATATCTATATCGATATGGAGAGTATCTATATAGATACACAGAAATAGATATAGAGATATATCTATATAGAGAATATCTATAACTACATCTGTGAAATTTAACCTAATATGCATATATTGGGTGTGTGTATGTGTGTGTATATATAAAATATACAATATATACATTGGGTATATTTATGGTTAAATATATATGTTAAATATATACTATATATGGTTTAATATATACTATTTTTTATTAGCTTTATTTATTTTATTTATTTATTTATTTATTTTGGCTGTACCGTGTCTTAGCTGCGGCATGCAGGATCTTCGTTTCAGCATGCGGGCTTCTTAGTTGCGGCATGCAGGCTTCTTAGTTGAGGCATGTAGACTCTTAGTTGCAGCATGCATGTAGGATCTAGTTCCCCGACCAGGGATCAAACCCGGGTCCCCTGCATTGGGAGCAGGGAGTCTTACCCACTGGACCACCAGGGAAGTGCCTGGTTTAATATATACTATCAAAATTAATTTCATCTGTTTCTTTTTCTAATGTTACAATAAGGAAACCTAAAATTACATATGTGGCTCACATTGCTTTTCTATTGGCCCACACTTCTGTACAGCATAAAATCTTGAATCTTCACAAGCCAAAAAGAAGCTACTTTTAGTTATCTAGAATTTCTATGAGATCAGTTATTTTTTCCCCAAGCATTTCAATTAAAATTAATCTTCAGAATATAGTTTTCTTAGATTCTGATCCACAAAGCAATCTGTTATCTACTTAAATTAATGAGTCGAAGGATGTCTCTTATCTATATTTGAATAGTATCCTGGAGCTAAGAATCATAAACATAACAATTTAGTTGTGTGTCAAAATGTAACAGCCTAATACCCTGTTCTAGGCCCAATTCTTGGATCTGTACCAATATAATTTTGGAGCTATATATTTTCCCCAATTTGGGTGACAGTTAAATGGATAGTAATTTTCCTTAATAGTAACTGGGGAGGCATTTGCCATGGACAGTGGCCCTCTGCAGGTTTTTGAAGTTATCACTCTTGTTAAATCAGAGCATATTACATATCTACAGCTTTAACTCTTCATTTCTTTATGGCCACAGTAAATGCACAGATTGGTTCTCCACCATGGCGGTTATAAAACGCATTTCATGGGAGCAAGATCGATACCATTGACCAGCTTGACAGACTCCAAGCCCCTCCCAGTCAATATGATAAGATCTGGAGACAAGGCTATTAATTTTACCATAAGCTGGCTGCTCTCATTCTCAGAGATGCTTTAAACAAATGAAGTCAGGTCACATGGATGCAATGTGACAGGCACTTTGGGAGTTAGATGGTATAGTGGCCAGAACAGAGAAGATTCAAATGGTTGGCTCAGGGATGATAAAAACCGGAGTTTATCTCAGTAACGAAAGTGCAAAAATATTTTTGTCTAGAATGTGTGAGATTAGGAAAAATGGAAAAAAATATGCATAAGTGACACCAACTGGGTACTTCAGTGAAGAATAAACAATTCGTGATTGAGAATCCTCTGTTAGCACTGGGTTAGGTACAATACATATTTTTTCAATTTCATGTACCCCATTATGGTATATAAGCAAGGCCAGGGTATCACTGTACAGATGAGAAAACCAAACCTCAAAGGAGTTAGGTGACTTTTCAGTGCCACATGACTAATAAGTACTAAATGTTTGATTAAATCCCAGTTTGGAGTCATTCCAGGTCCCGGTTAATTAATATCATCCACAACAATTCAGCTAAATGTCCCAGAGCACATAAATATGCAGGAACAGAGGGGCACTCAGCCACTGCTTTTGAGCTTCTAGACTCACCGTTCCAAGAGGTACTTAACAAATGGAACCTTAAGATTCTGCAAAGCAGTGGATTTAAAAGGGATAATCCCCCTGAGGATCAAGATACATAATTAACAGCAATACTAATATTGGCTTCTGATCAGTTGATGACATATTTTATTTTAAATATTAAAAATAAAATCAATGGTTTCTCCCAAGTTGTTCCTTCCTCTAATTGCTCCTTTTATTTTACTTTTTTGGAACTATTTCCATCATGATTCTTGGAACTGGATTAGGAGCCAAACTTATGTCTTTTAAATTGCATGTTTATAGTGGTAATGATCAAACAAGGTAAACAAGCCTTAAATTTTGCCTTTTCAATTTCTGTCATAACTTTCTCTGTTCATCTTATTTTTTTTCAGGAATTTTTAAAATGGCCAAAAAAGGGGGAAAATAATTTTTTTTTTTTGCATCTAATTTAAGCAACTTGATTAAGAGACCAGTTTCCCTTTCCTGAGAATACCATGCACTGACTTCCAGTTAAGAAGTGTAAATTGTTTGTAATTACTTCTACATACTGTAAGTCTTTTGATGTCTGTTAAGTGAACCCATAGGAATAAAGAATCCTCTCTCGGAAGTTTAGTCAGTGTCTCACGTAAGTTCACGCATAATCTTGAATTCTCTAGGTTGTATAAGTGACAGAATTTGGTCTTATTGGAAGGGGGAAGGATTGGGTTGTCTGAATTTGCCCAGTTCACTCACTGTGCATGTATTACGGTCTGACTCTAATGATATGAGGAGGAGGAATAACTGGCTTTTTCGTGGCCCCTACTTTGTGCTCGGCACTGTTCTAAATACTTTGCATACGTTTACTCATTTAATCCTTGTGACATCTCTGTGAAGTTGATACTATCCTGAGCCTATTCTACATCTGAGGGAACTGGAGCAGAGGTGGCAAGCGTGGCACCGGGAATCATGCCAAGGCATCCAGCTCCAGGGCAGTGTTCTCAGCCTTCCTGCATGGAAGCCAGGGCCCTGAGTTCCAGAGCTCAGAATCGAGACGAAAACAAACACAGAAAAATGAGATGGTTAAAGTTTAAGGCTATGATGTGGGGCAGCCAGGCAGGGCTCTCTGAGGAGCATGGAGGAAAAATCACTTAACCAGCGAGGGGACAGTCAGAGAGGTGTCCCTGAAGAAGGGAAATCTTGGCAGGTCCAGAAGTTTCAGAAGAGTTAGCCCTGTCAATTGGTGCTGGCCATGGGGCAGCTGGGGCCATGGCAAAGAGGGCATAATCCAGACAGAGGAATGGCCAGCATGAACGGGAGGGAGAGCTCGGCCAGTTCAAGAAACCACGTGTGGTTTGGTATTGGGGGATGAGGGCAGAGTTCAATGCAGGGAGTGGTATGAAAGGAGGGACTCAATCTACTCATGCATTTATTCAAAAGACATTTACTGAACACCAACTATATGCCAGCACTGTGCCAGGTGCTGAAGATAGAGCAGTGGACACACCAGGAAGAAAGGAAGGAAAGCAGGGAGTGAGAGAGGGAAGTAGAAAGCAAACAGACTATATTCCTGCCTTCAGGGAGCTTATAGTCTCATCAGGGAGCCACACTTTAAACATCTAAATAAGGAAGTAAATGCTTAATTACCAACTGAGAAGAAGGCCAGGAAGGAATAGAACAGGTGCTAGAAGTGAGACTAGCAGGGGAGACCTTCCTTTGGAACGGGTACCAGGGAAGGCTCTTGGAGGAAGTAACATTTCAGCAGGTCAAGCCACTTAGAAGTGAAAAGGAATCAGGCTTGAGGGAAGGCTGTAGAGACCAGGCTAGACTGTAAAGGACCTTTTCACACATATATAAAGACTTCAGGATTCATCCCAAGGGCCAAACAGCCTGATGAGGAAGTAAGGGCCCATTAGGCAGAGGAGTGATGGGATCAGATTTGCACTGATAACCCCAGTCTGGGGGCAGGGAAGCCTGATTCAAGCCTGTAGCCTGTGGGCCTCCACAACTCTCCCTTCTGCTACATGCATGTCTCCTGCTTTGCCCATGAGACCCAGCTGCCTGGGTCACAGGTGTCTAAATTCTAGAGTTGCTTAGAGCGTGAACTCCCACATTTCAAAATGTAGCTGGTAGGTACCGTCTCTTTAGCTCCCAAACATCAATTCAAAATAAATTCCTGCAAGCTCTGTGATGTTCTTACTTCCCAGCCTGACTTTATTGAGTTCTTATTTGATGTCAGAATTCGGTGCCATAATCTACAGTTATGGAAGCTACAAATTCTTAAATTAGAAATAAATAAATAAGTGGCATATTTTTTTCCCCAGGCTTGAAACGTGTAAATGAGGTTGATGAGTCCCATTTACACAGCAGGTAAAGACATCTCTATCCAAGATGCAAAAGGAATGAAACACAGAGCTTTTCCATGTAAACCTCTGGAGTTCTATATTCAAGGTAAAAATAACTAGCCAATTAATAAGTAAGTAAATAAAAGCAAATGCTCTCCTGTCTTCACGTTCACCATTGCCAGGCAGTGAGGGACAGCAGATCTGGTGGGGACAAGCTGCAGTCCTGTCCAGACATACTTCTGTGAGTCAAGTTCAGGATCACATTCCACAGGCTAGAAAACGCCTTTGTGCACACATGGTTAACCTCGGCCCCCTCCTTAACCATCCCCCCTCGTCTGTCCAAAGACAAGGGATTCAACTGCTCCTCCACCCATGCAGATCTAAGATGATCTTACACGGACCAGGCAGGTACTAGCTTCTGGGCAACCCATTAAAAAGGCAGCAATAGCTTGAGCGTCTATAATTAAACCATGAACAATCAGACTTCACAGATTTGGGCTACAGGCTTTCCCGTGAAACAGGGTCGCAGGGAGCAGGTAAGGTAAGAGAGGCACATCCTTTTATTAAAGAATTGCTGGGCTCCAGTTAATGCACCTGAATTGGGCTTCACTGGGGTTACATTTGTCTTAGAGAATCCTTCCTTCCCAAACACAGTGATGTGAAACCAGCCACTGTGACATCTCTCCTGTTTTGATTGTGCTGGGTGCCCCAGTGCCCTTGTTTCTCTCTTTGGCCTCACTTTCTTCTTCTACCTCTAATCTCTGGTTTCTGTGTCATGGCCTCAGAGAGGACATTTAGCCCATGGTTCCTTATCCTTTCTCAAGAGGTTCTAAAATAATGCCATTGATGGGACATGTCACCTGGTGTCTGGTGCTGAGCCCAATGGAATGATTCTGTGATAGAGGCTCTATTCTTATCCCTGCTTCGTAGATGAGGATGTTGAAGTGCAGGGAGATGAGTGGCTTGCCCAAGGTCACATAATCATAAGTGGTGGAGCAGAAATTTGAACCTGCTTAAGTTTGACACCAAAGCCAAAGCCCCACCACTATGCTGCTTTTCCCCCAGATGTTTACCCAGATATCCATCCCTGTCTCTATCAAGATGTCCCCAGGAGCCGCCAACTCAACTCATCGAAGCTGGACTATTCACCTTTCCCAACCACTCCTTCCCTGACTGGTCCAATCCATCTCCATCCTCCTAGGCTAGACAATTTGGAATCATCAGGACGCTGAATCTTGGCTCTTTTCTTCCTTCAAACCACACCTTCCACTGGTTGTTCCCCTCCATCGCTACTGTATTGCTCTAACTCATGCCCTCACCTTTGGACCCATGGGTAGCCACCCAAGGGGCACAGTCTTCTGGTGAGCAAAGTGGCAGGAAGGAGAACGGGTGGAGAGGCCAGAATCTCAATCTCATTTCTGCCAGTTTCAAGCTAGCAGATCTTGGCCAAGTTCTCACATCTGTAGGAAGGGAGTGCCATCAGCAGCCTCACAGGGGGTTGTGAGGGTTAGAAATAACGCCCATTAAAGCATACCCTGAGATGCACACACACACGAGAGTCCCGCTAAACAATACAGGCTCTCACTCACCTCTTTGTGCCTCGGTTTACCCCAGTTTGTAAAATGGGGACAGGAGCATGTGCCTCATCGGTGGTGGGGAGATTAGATGAGTCAGCCTCTGTGGCCCGTGAGTGCAGCACCCGGCACACAGCAAGTGCCATGCACGCATTGGCTGTCGTTACCAGCCCCACCTCCCCTGCCCTCTCGCTTCTCTAAAGGCACAGAGCAGCCATCACCACTGCCTCCCTACTTGGTACTTAATCAACATACACATTCACTTTCTCTCTCTAACCAGGAGCTGAGCTGACTAGTGTACTTATTGCTTTCCTTCTCTAGCAGCTGGCCCACTTTGCCACACAGAGTAGGGCTTCAAAAATACCAACTGGGTATCCGTTAAGGACTGTGCTTTCCTTAGAGGGATTCTCTGGCTAGCTATTTTGTTTTCCTAGCCTTTTCTTTTTTTGGACTTTTTGTATTATGGACACATCTGGGCAACTTCACAAGGCCAATTTTCAAACCTCATTGAATTACTGGAGGCGGGAGATGAATATCCCGTTCAGCTGGAGCCTGGCAAACTGACCAGGACAGCAGCCTCCATTGTGCTTTATAAGAAGCAAACGATTGCAGCCAAGCTATGTGGACGGTGTGTTCAGAAAGAGACAAATGAGAAACAGCCGGGGCTCCAAGGAGCTTTGCCTCCAGAAGGGTGTCTTTCTGGAACTCAAGAGACCAGCTCTTCAAGACGGAGTCTCTTGGTAACGATCCTGGGTCTCCAAGCCCATGAAAGCGAAGTTTTGTCCTAAGAAGTGCCTCCAACCCCTCTGCTCTGCTTTGGGCTCAATACTATGACGCTGTCTGTTCCAGATTTAAAGACGAGCTGTCAATCACGATGAACAATATCCATCTAAATACATCCCATCCTGCGTGTGAACCCCCTTCTGTGAATCTCTGAGCCATTTACTTGTTCCCAAGAAGCACTTTGTGCTGCAGGTTCTTGCAGTTTTGTTGCTTTAGATATTTGGAAGTCATTTATATCACGCGTTAGTGAGATGCTGTGAAAATGACCACGGCTAAGTGAGAGATAAGCTCGCTTTTGTGGTGCCAATGGATTTCCACACTGGGATGTATTCACCAAGATCCTATTTTCTTTTGAAAACATCAGTGGCACACTGTGGGTTCATTTGTAGCTTGCTACCTACCCTTAACTCACATTCACAGATATGAAGGGGAGTTATGGAGCTTGTCCAGTCCAGGGATGGCAAATATATTCCAGCCCTAGAAACATCTCTAAATGACCAATGGATAGTAGCTTCCAGAAGCACTGTATTGGGAGAGATACTCAGGTCAAGCCAGGGGTGATTAGCAATATCTGCCACGCATATGGTGACAGAGTGGGGCAGCACACATGCCACTTACTTGCCATTGCAGACTGTTTAACCCCTCTAAGTCTGCAGATATATGATTCTTTCAAGATCACACAGACAGCATTGGCAGGAAAGCAACACTCACATTGTCATTTGTACTGTCTCTGCTCCCCAGCTGTGGAATCGGTGTTCACTCCACCACTGAACAAAATTAGCAGATAAAGCAGGGTTATGGGGAGCGTGGTAGATGGAGAAAGGCAGTGGGAATCACAGGCTTTAAAAAACTGAGTAAGAGCAGGCCAGCAGCAGGTAGGAAAAGGCTAGCCACACCAAGCTGGGGACATGCCATTATTATTGTTATTATTTTGCCTGGGTCTTGCTGTGTGTCTTCCCTTTCTATAATCGAGAAGCCACAGAGTCTCTGAACTCCTGGTGAAGCAGGAGTAGGTAAGTCCATTGTACCAAATGTTTCTGGATGACACAATCAGGAAGCCTGAAGGGCGCTTTGTGGCATTCCTAAAGTCACATGTGTGCAGGGGCAGAGATCTGCATACACGTGCATGTGGAAAGGAATGGGCACCAGTGCATGGCAAAGGGGCAGCGCCATATGCCATGGTTGCCTCATATACAACTCCAGTGGGCGACTCTGGTTCTTGCCTGCCCAACATCCATTTCCCTTCCTTAGATGACAGCATCTTAACTTACTTTGAGTAATTAACGACCCTTTTTTTCACTCTCAGTCCATATACTTTAGGTGGGGCTGAGTCTACCCTGGTTTTGGGGCAAGGCATGTGACCCAGACTTAGCCAGCCAGAGCCTCAGGACCAAATGGACACAGTAACTGGCTCAGGGATGGACACACGCTCTAAGGAGAGCCAATGAGATTCGATTTCAAGCTTGGGTTGGCAGTATCAGGAAGAGATGCTCTCTCAGGTGACATCAGACTGAGAAAATGAAGTGGAGCTGCTGAGACCTCCACACAGGGAAGCAGGGATGGTTGGGACTGTCTAAGAGTAAAGACAGTAGAAGGAAAATGGAACCACAGATGGATAAGACCAAAGCTGATGCCGTCATCTGGGCACAGATACATAGCCATGCTAGCAGGCAAAGCTATCCCTGAAATATTTGTCACATGACCCCCAAAATTCCCCCAGCCACACTGTTTTTTGAGTTAGGTTTCTATCATTTGTAAACAACAAAAGAATCTTGACCAATAATAAACCAAAGACCCATTTTCCCCATAAGACATACAGACCGCAGTGTTCCTCCTTGGACCCAACTTATCCCAAGCAGTTATATTACCTGCAAGGAGCCCCGGATGTCTTTCCCCCCGTCAATCACGAGTTCTGCCATGTCTTCCGCATGGGGAGTCCGGGCGTGGACGAATAGAGTCTTGCCCACTGCAGTTATGTTTCTCAGGGCGACTAAGCTGCCATCATTGTTCACCTTGAAGTATGGGCTTGAGACCTCATAGTGTAGCTTGTCATTTCCCTTACAGTCGTTGAAGGTCACTGGCAAAAACAAAACACATGAACAGAAACAGGAGTGTGAGTAGGTTGGGCAGCTCGGTCATGGAGCTATCTTTGACCATTAAATGTGGATTGCCACTCTGCATTCCAGATCCACGAATGCTGCCCCTCATCCCACAGCACCCTCTTGTAGCCATATGGCTTTGACTGTGCTGAAGGACCTCACTCAATCAAGAATCGTCCTTAATCACCTCCCATGGCCCAGGCAGGTGCAAAGCCCTTTGATGCACAAAGAGAACCTCTTCCCTGCCCTTGAGTGTAGTCAGTTAAGCGTATAGTCAGATATGGTGGAGTGATGTTTGAGGACATGATCTCCTCCCTTCTGTATGAGGTGCTGTGGCAGAACCAGAGAGTTCAGGAGCCTTGAGGGACAGCTTCATAGACACGATATTTGAGCTGGGTCTTGAAGATGAACGGGAAATTAGAAGGCCCCTAAGAGGGTATTGGGGTTCTAGGTTACTCAAAGGCATGGAGGTGGTGAAGTAACAAAACAGACTCAGAGAAAGAGAACTAACTCAGTGCACTGGGACCAGAGGTGGACTTGAAATGATGCAGGGATGGGGAGGTGGAGAGGCTGGAAATGAAGCTGAACATGCCCTTTAGATACAAATTAGGAAATGCCGCTAAGTTAGGAGGCTGCCTCATAGCCCTGAACTATTTTTAGTGTGGACAGGGTCAAGGTCAGGTGTGTGTTCTGGTTCCAGTGTAGATCAGTGCTTCCCACGGGGCTGGGGTATATCGGAATCACATGGGAGATTTGTTTTTGAAGTACTGAGCACCCAGTCCAAAGATTCTAATTTAGTAGCTCTGGGTTCTAGAGAGCGGTTTGGAGAAGGGCAAGAAGAGAAGCCAAGAAAACTGTTAGTTTGGTGTCATACCCATGATGCCTGGCCCAGATTAGGACAGTGGCTGGATAGATGTGAGGGCACTTCCTACAGCTGCATGGCTAGGTCGTGTCCGAGAAGCAGCCATCCTGGCAGAACCGCATGGCGCTCAGGGCCGTTACCATGAGCAGCAGCTGTGACAGCTGATCTATCACGCTTCCCTCTGCAGTGCGTCTTTACTTAGTGCACGATTCTGTTACTACAGGTTTCACCACTTATTGTCTATACGTGTGTGTGCCCGTCTGCCTTCCTCTGTAAACTCTGGGGACCCTGGGGGTAAGCATGGAATTGTATTACCTGCTTTCTTCCCCACCCCCACTTTTGTTTTCTTAGCTCTCTGCTAAACAGGCTCGTTTGTTCGTTTACTAAACCTTTAACTGGAGCATAACACAGATACAGAAGAGCACATAAATCAGAATGTACAGCTCAATGAATTTTCACAAAGTGGGCACATCCGTGTACCCAGCGCCCAGCCCTAGACACAAAATATTACCAGCCCCCCCTTCCTCCCCCTCCCTGAGTAAAATCCCTACCCTCCTCCCCAAAGGCTACACTATCCTAACTTCTAATACCATAGATTAGTTTCATTTGTACTTGCACTTCATGCAAATTGAATCGTAGAGTGGGTGCTCATTTGTGTCTGCCTCTTTCACTCAACATTATGTTTGTAAGATTCATCCAAGTGGCTGCAAGTAGCGCCGTTTATCCTCGTCAGTGTATAGAATTCCATTATGTGGCCATACTGCGTCTATTTATGTACTCTACTGTTGATGGGCATATGGGCTATTTCCAGTTTGGGGTTCTTAAAATATTACTACCAGGAACCTTCTTGTGTGTCTTTTAGTGACAATATCTACCTGGGTCCAAGTATACTGTTAAAGCCGTATAACAGTCTGCTGAATTAAGCTGATATTTCTATTCTGGGACCATAATTCTTATGGTGATAATAACCATTTTAGCTGATCATTATAATGGCTAATGTGAATTGAACACTTTCTACACATGAGACTCAGTGCTAAGGATTTTACGTACATGACCTTATTTAATCTTTACAACAGTTTTGACCCCCTCCCTCCACAGTCTGTAGATAAAGTAACTGAGGCTTCTGAGAGGGCGAAGGAGGTGCCCAGCACTCAGTCTATAAATCATAAAACCAAGATTTGAACCCTGGTCTGTCTGCTTTTCACCACTACCTGATGTCAGTAAAGACGAAGCCCTGTTGTAAAACACTCCCCTCCTGAAATCCCAGCAGAGCCTGCATATAATGACGTGCGTCCCCAGCTCAGTCCTGCTCCCACGTTCCCCCCCCAGCCCGGAAGCACTTCACAGGGTGCCAGTGCCACCTCGAGGTCCCTGTGTGTCAGGGCTCCAGCGCCTTTCCTGGCTGCCAAGTCAGCTCTAGGGGCTTCTCTGTAGTGTACACACATGGGATCTCTTGGGAGTCTGCAGTTCTCAGACACTTGTTCACTTCCTCTGACCATCTTCGTAGCTAAGAGTGATTGGGCGTGGCTGGGTTCAGGTTTTGGAAGTGAACTATGAAGGAGAGACATGGAGGTTGCTTTCATTGTCACCATCAGTTAGCATCAATCCACTGAAGGCACACTGCTCAGATGACAGGGCCCGCTTGGGAACTTGTTGTCTATTTTGCCAGGATGCTGGTTCTGGCCTTAGTCCCTGGGCAGGATCAAAGAAGACAGTCTCAGCTGGGAAGGGATGGAGGCTAGGGAAGGCATACAAAGGCTAATATGGTTATTATCAGCACAATAATTATCTTCCCAGAATAGAAAGACTCTGTAGGGGTTCTAGTTTCACAGGTAAATTCCTTCCTTCTTTCCTTCCTTCCTGCCTTTTCTCTTTCCTTCCTTCCTTCCACAAATATTTCCTGAGCCCAGGTTATGCCAGATGTTGGGGTTATAATGTTGAACAAAGATGGACACAGTCCCTGGCTTGAAGTCTAGTGTGAGGGTGGAGGGGTGGGGATGGGCATTAATAGGGGACTTATTACAGGCAGACAGAACCACAACATGTGGAACGCCCCTGTGGCATTCAGGGAGCTGCAAATAAGCCAGTGAGATGGGCACAGAGAGCAAGGGAGAAAGCAAAGAAGAGATAAGCTGGTCCAGGAAATGTGGGGTCTGGAAGGCCACATAAAGACGTATTCCTTGAAGGAAATTTGGACCCGTCCATCACAACTGTAGAACTGACTTCCCTCCTCTTGAGTCTCATACAGCTCTGGCTCCCCATGCAAACTAAAGCTCAACACTCAAGGCCCTCCCTGTCCAAGCTGTCCACTGGCCCCCCACTGGCATCCATCTTCACTCTGTCTCCCACGTTACCCACTTCCGCACCTCCCGACAGCTACGCTACTCTCCTACCCCTTCGATGAATTCTATTGCTCCCTCTGTGCGGAAGGTAGATACTTCCCAGCTTCTTCACCCTGTTAACTCTAGCATTACCGCTATCATTAACTCTATCATTCTTGGAGAGTCAGCTTGGGCCACTTCTCCAAATATCCTCTTTGTGTTGCCAGCGTTTCCTGTACATAGTGAATTTTACATCATATCATATCAACAGTCCACTCTATCTATCTGTTTTCCCCATCAGAACCAAGGGCAGAAATTGGATCTTATTCTTTTATTCATCTCCAGTAATGAACAGAAAGCTTTTCCATACAGGAGGCCATCAATAACAATTCCACTTAATTACTCTCTCGGGGCTAAATGATGCTCTAGTGGTGGTGGAGCAGGGGTACCTCTTCCATACTGGGCTCAGAAGATACTGCAGGCAAGGCTGGGAACTGAGAAGGAAGGTCCCTCATCACCTCTTGTCTTGGTTGAGCCCAGCAGTGGAGCCAGGTAGGAAATGAAGAACTCAGCCATGGTCTCCCTTTAGTTCCCCAGGCTCTGTGTGCATCCATTCATGACAGTACTTAGCCTCCTGTGCTTAGCTTTGACTTAGCTCACTGGTGGAAGTCAGGGGTGGTGCCTTATCTTCCCTCATAATCCCAATAAAGCTTCGCATAGCCACTAAGCATAGTTGGGATCGGTGTGTGAGTGTTGAATGAAGTTTTGACAAAGAACAGTAACTTGTTATTTACTGAGTGGCATCTGAGTGCCAGGCTCTGTGCCCAAGACTGTACATTCAGTCTCTCCTTTTAGCCTCATAGCAATTCTAATCTATAGCAGCATTTCCCAACTTTTTTTCATTATCTCCCCTGACCCAGGAGCGTTTTTAGATGTTTTTGTCTAATTGCCACCATTCTCATGAATTGTCAATGTCATAGACATACTGTATACCAGTTTATTTACTGCATGTATATCTGTACTCTACACACACACAAAGTACAATTTTTGCCTCTCTCCCAAGAACCCATGTCACCCCTTTGATGACATATAGCCCCACTGAGAATGCATAATCTATAAGCATCATTTCCATATTATGGGAGAAAAGACTGAGCCTTGGAGAGACTGACTAACATGCTTAAGGCCACACACCCAGAAAAGGCAGACACCTGGTCCCAGTCTGATCAGTCTGCATCTATAGTTCAAGCTCTCGGCACATCCATTTCCCAGAAATGATAAATGAGAGGAAAAAGGGCAGCTGCCCCCATCCTGTCCCCTCAGGCCTCTCACTGATCCCTCCAGGTCGTCAGAGGTACCAGGTGAGGGCATACTGAGAGACCACATCTACATTCAGGACCTGGCACACAGTAGGCCCTCAATATATTCTAGCTCTCTTCCCAACTTGTGCTATCAAGTAACTAGGGTTGCATAATTGAGTCTTATATATTTTAGACACCTTTTACCAGTTCAGGAGTGAGTGCTTTAGACTGTGGGCCTTTTTCAAGCCTATGAGAATCACCTAGAGAATATTTTTAAAAAGTAGCAATACCTGTCCCAACTCCGAACCGAGATTCTGACATAGCTAGGCTGGGGTCCAGGCACTAGTATCTCTTTAAGACTCCCCAGATGAATCTAATGCAGCCAGGGCCAAGAACTAGGACCTTGGACAATGGATTCCTTGTCAAGATGCCAGGTTTCCACATCTCCCAGCGATTCCTGGCACAGAGAAGAGGGTGGGGACCTATCATGCCAGGAACTGCTATTCTCGTGCCCTAAGAAGAAGCAGATTTAATGGTAGGTTTCTAAGCCCTTTTCCAATCCTGGCTCATGTGTAGTGGCCCTGAGACCTGGGGAAAACCACCTGTCCCTTTAACCAAGGAACAAACAACAGTACCTCCCCTCATAGGTACTATAATTCTTACGGTGAGCATTAAACAAGATATGTACCTAGGTACATAAAGCACTTTGGACAGACCCTGGTGCCCCATGAATAAGAACTATTCTCATCATTATTCCTGTAATCCTGGACATTAAAGGAGCTTCACTTTCCTTTTCTACACAGCTTCCTTCTTCTAGCTGGTTTTCTGCCTGCCTCCTGGGTCCTTCCACCTCCTTCTAGTCAGGTACCCATGTTCTGGCCTATGCGGTTACCATGGGGATGGTTACTACAGACATTTCTGCTGAGGCTAAAGGAGTGAGGCAGATGATTCTGATCCAAACTTGCCCATCTTTGGATCCTCCCACTTTTCTTGGCAAAGCCCTACCTGTCTCACATGAGAAGTCATGAAGGAAAAATGACATCAAAGGAGTGAAATTACAGTGCCTGCCCATAGTGGACGCTACAAAGTGATGTTAAATATTCTTCAAATGGATTGTTTGTAAAGATAACAGGCCAAAAATCCAAGTCATTCTTTTTTCTAAAAGAGCGACGCTGTGCTGAGAGTCTTCTATTCATGATTGCGGTGAATCCTCACATTACCCATTTGAGGTGAGGACTTTTTTCCTCTGGCAACCGAGACCTAGCGTGGCCGAATGAGGTTAAGGCCAGTTAGTCTAGGCTAGTCTGCCTAAGCAAATGTGCTCCTTCCTTCAACCAACTAGCTTCCAGATTCACAGTCTAGCCATACTTTCATACCTGATCTATTATTCATTTAATATTTTTCTTTTAATTAACTCACATTTTCCTTTACAAAATTATTTGAAGATAATCTTTATAGTACGTGATGAATGTGCCAAATGTGTTTTTTTTCTAAAAATGTTAAAATAAATTTAAGAAGTAAAAACATATGTTTGTCCATGTATGCACTAAAACCCTCACAATGATGTGTGTTCCATTCTCCAGAAATGCTGGCTTGGGCTATATTCCTCCCTCATTTGAACAAATGCATGCCTGGCTCTACCCTACTCAGGCTTAAAATCTAGGAGGGCTCTGATATAATTATATATGATTATCTGATATAATCTAGGAGAGCTTCTGATATTTGAAATAATATATACAACATGAGTAATGAGGTCATGAGAAAGACACAAACCTTAGAAAAGGCACAAATCTAGACCACGCCGACGATCGTGTTTTAATATTAATCAAAACAGAAATAGGTCACAACACTCTTTGTTTCTTCTTCCTCCTGAAGGAAACAGACTCTACTTCCCCACTGATTGTAATCTCACCTTAAATTTCCTATTACAGGGCACAATTGATAGGATCAGCCCGCATTGTCTTACATTGTGAACTTGGTTGACACAATCAAAACGTCAGTGATTCTCAAACTTTTAAATAGAGATCAAGCCAGTGCATGTTTCAGGGTGCAGAGTTCAAAGAACATATGAAGGATGAAATTGAATAGTCTATGTCTATTTTTTAAAAAAAAATAGATGTTTCTATAGAGACAACCTCCTAAGTAGCTCAGAATAACACCATGAAGATAATTGAAAGGAAAAAT
Organism: Eubalaena glacialis; assembly: GCF_028564815.1. Classification (NCBI taxonomy): domain Eukaryota; kingdom Metazoa; phylum Chordata; class Mammalia; order Artiodactyla; family Balaenidae; genus Eubalaena; species Eubalaena glacialis. The sequence continues at coordinate 5,859,994 of NC_083733.1, forward strand.
TCTAATAAACAATTAAACTTGTGAACAAATATTGAAAACCTCTATCTGAGGGGGAAAAGGAGCTATCTGTACTATTCTGAACCTACAAAGGACTTCCTTACATAGTTTATCACTGGCATTTAAAATAGCTTCTGGAAAAAAAATTATACATATAATATATAGTACATGGGGATTTATTGGAATCAATTGCACAACATCATTCTTTGAGATAATCTTTGAACACCCCAGGAGACGAAAGGGGGGAAGTAAACAATCCCCACCTGGGGGAAAAATGCAAATTAGGCGAATGGCACCATTCAGAGTTTCAATTATGCTTTCAGCATGTTTCCACTCAAAATGTCCTCTGGGCTTAATGCAAATGTCACAAAAAGACAAACTTTAGCTGGGAGACAAAACCACAATTGAAATGGGAAGTTTGGCTTGTGAATTAAGGGGCTTAATCTTCCTGACCTTGATTTTATGCTTTTCTATTTCTTTCTTTTGAATGTGGTTCTTAGGGATGGAAATGAAAAAGGCATAGAATCCTTACCATCTAGAAAGTGTGAGGAAGCAAATTAAGCCATATTATCATCCCAGAAAATATCACAATGCAGATGGATTTAAATTTATCTGCAAAATATAGAGCAGGCCTGCTCATGTAGATAGGTATGAACTAAATATGGAATCTGTGTTATTCTTATAAGTGTTTTGGGGTGAGTCTGTGATCCATGCACTCGTATCTTACATGGGCAAATGGTCCTAAATACATTATTCACATTTGTAGAGACTGGTCTACACATAACTTTAGGGCCTCTCAGAGTTGGTGGCCTGGTGGAGTCTCGGTGGCCAAGACTCCACTTGTACACATGTGTGGGGATATGTGACGATCAGTAGTAGTGTGGGGTTGGAACCAGTCAACCTGGGAGGTGTATTCCTCCCACAGTCAGACGCACTTGGATCTACTTCTGGCAATCTATACTTGCACACAGAAGAGAATGGCTCTGTTTCAGCAGTATGCTGGTTAACAAAAAGAAAACAGACAAAACAAAAATGCAGAATGTATGTCGTTTACTCGCTCTTAAGACTGTACCACGTATCCTGGTACTCACAGCTCAGTTAGTCAAACAGAATTCAACTGCTCCATTCAGCATGAAGGGCCTGCATATCCACTGATCTGCAGAGTCTTCGCTGGGGCATGGAAAGCCATGCCTTTCTAACAACTGAAATAGCACTTAGTTCAGAAACATCAGGTGCACTCTGCCCAGGACACAGACCATCACTTAATTGCTTTTCACATCCTCAGTAGGGTCCAACTTTCTCTGAAAGAACTCAAAGGACTTTAGTCCAGAGGCTCTTTGGATTTGCCCAAGTGAGAGAAACAGAAAACATTTCCTTCGGTTTCTCGGAACACCCTCATTACTCAAGCCTTCTAGTCAATCTAGGTTTCATTAACATATGTTCAGTCCCACCCATGGTGGACCAGATCCCTGTATGATACATCCTCCAGCCTTGATTCTGTGTACCCTCCTGATTGCTGAATGCACGGAACCATATCCTGTGTTCCATGTTTGGCCTGGAGTCAGCACTGACATCCACAGAGCTTCTGTAAGGTTCTCGGCATGTTCCTAACCATGACTGATTATCCCAGCAGTGGATTTCACCTCCAAAGGCTTTGTAAATTTGATAGGTGCAGAATGCACATAAAACGGTCTTAATACATCTCATGTGTCAATCCCAAGTTTGATAAAATAGAGTTTCAATTCTATCATGTCAGCCAAAGACATCATAATGAATGATTCCATCAAGTGATCTTCAGCAGAAACCTATTTTTTGCCGTGTAAACCCTTAAGGGGCTCCTCCTGGAAAAAGAGCCCACATCTGCTTGCAGGGGATTTTCTCTACCTACCATTAAAAACTGAGCTGCTAGCTCTGGATTTAGTCTTTTCTGCCAGGGTCTTACATTTTCCTCTTGCTACTGATTTTTTTTTAAAACACAGCAGGTTGTTTTCTGAAAAAATGCTACACATTTTCTATCCCATGGTGGTTATAATCACTATGAATTTGTATCTCAGGTTGGAATTTATATGGCACAGTGCCTGACACAGTACATACTCAATCCTGTTTGTTGAACGAATAAATAGCAGAACTGTAATCTGGTAGATAAGCAAATTTGAAACTCCCCAAACAAAACTGAGAAGGATGGCCCAAATTCATGTGAAGATTTGAGTAAGGTGACTTGAAAGTCACCTGATCATTGAAACAGGAATCACTGATTCAGCAACTTTGAGAATCACCAAGTCTCAGATTTAGAGAGATTCCCTCTGATTTCATATAACTAGCCTATGTCTCTTACTTAGTCCTTAGTTTTTGATTTATCTAGTAATTATGTGCACATATGTCTCCCTCTCTGAGTATCTATAGGGTAAGTTAATGAGAAAAGAAATTTGCTCCACTATAACTTATACTTGATCTTGTTGTTGGAGCTGTCTGGAGACATGTAGCAGAGTGTCCTGGCTGAGCCTATATTGAGATTCAGATCCTGACTGTGTGTGATGCTCTGGCAGTACCATGATTTCCCAAATACCTCTATACCCCATGAGCAGACACACATATAGAGAAAGGGACCTTTAAGAAGGTGGACCACAGAGGTGGCAGAGTCAAGATGGCAGACTAGGAGGACATGGAGTTCGCATCTCTGCAAAACTAGGGCACCTACCAGGCACCAGTGGGGGACCACAGACACTTAAGGGGATGGGAGGAACCCCCAGCGACTGGGTAGGACTTGGGGGGGAGTGAGTGGGGAGGAGAAGTGGAAGCGGGATGGGACCGGCGCCCCTGAGGGGAGGCTAGGGGAGGGGAAGGGATCCAATGCTCAGAGGGGGGAAGTGGGGGCACCACTGGAAGGGCAGAGGATCAGAAGGGAGCGTGGCCGGCATTTCCCCTGCCCACCTGGGCCCCGGGAGCCTGCTGAGATCCCGGGCCTGATCCTCTGCCCACCGAGGCCCCCTCCGGCTGCATGGGTGCCGAGGGAGTGGGAGGGAGGGAAGGGGGAGCAAATGTAAAGGCCGGACAGACGGGACCGGCACCCCTGAGGGGCGGCTGTGGGGGGAGGAGTTCCCACACCCAGCGGGGCACACCCATGGTTAGGGGTTCAGTGGTGACTGGGGAGATCCTCAGGAGGGCGGGGGAACAGAAGGGAGCACGGCCAGCACTTTCCCCGCCTGCCTGGGCACCGGGGAGCCTGTTGGGCTCCCGGGCCTAAACCCACGCCTTCGGAGGCTCCCTCCAGCAGCACAGAGCCTAGGCCCCGCCCCTACTCCCCCACCCAGGGCCCTACCTCTGCACGGGGCACTCCGAGACCCCCTCTGAGACCCCCCTCCAACCGCCCACACACCCTCAGGCAGGGCCTTACCTCCAAACCCTGCAACTCCACACTCAGAGGCCTGCCTCAGACCTCAGGCCATACTGCCTTTCAGCCCACCAGACAGGTCCTGAGCCTAGGCCACGCCCCCAAGGCCTTTTCTGGCCAGGAGTGTCCTGAGCCTAGGCCCCGCCCCACACTTAAACCCTAGGCCCCTGCCTAAGTTCCACCCCCCGCCCCACCCTTCTTTTTTCTGTTGTGGTTCTGTTTTACCTTGCTGTAGTTGTTAAAATTATATTTTTATTTTTCCTAATATATTTTTTATCTTTCTAATTTTGTTTTATTTTTTTATTCTTTGTTATTGTATTGTTCCTTTTTTTTTCTTTCCTTTTGCAGCACCGCATGGCTTGCGGGATCTTGGTTCCCAGGCCAGGGGTCAGGCCTGAGCTCCTGTGGTGGGAGAGCTGAGTCCAAGCCACTGGATTAACAGAGAACCTCAGACTGCAGGGAATAGTAATCGGAGTGAGGCCTCCTGGAGGTCCTCATCGCGGCACCAAGACCAGGCTGTACCCAACTGCCTGCACACTACAGTGCTGGACACCTCAGGCCAAACAACCAGTAAGACACAGACGACAACCAGTAAAACACAGACGACAAAAAAATATGTTACAGATGAAGGGGCAATGTAAAAACCTAAAAGACCAAATAAATGAAGAGGAAATAGGCAACTCACTTGAAAAAGAATTCAGAGTAATGATAGTAAAGATGATCCAAAAATCTCAGAAACAGAATGGAGAAAATACAAGAAACGTTTAACAAGGACCTAGAAGAACTAAAGAGCAAACAAACAGTGATGAACAACGCAATAACTGAAATTAAGAATACTCTAGAAGGAATCAATACCAGAATAACTAAGGCAGAAGAATGGATAAGTGAGCTGGAAGATAAAATGGTGGAAATAACTGCCATGGAGCAGAATAAAGAAAAAAGAATGAGAAGAATTGAGGACAGTCTCAGAGACCTCTGGGACAACACTAAACACACCAAAATTCAAATTATAGGGGTGCAAGAAGAAGAAGAGAAAGAGAAAAGGTCTGAGAAAATATTTGAAGAGATTATAGTTGAAAACTTCCCTAACATGGAAACTGAAATAGCCACCTAAGTCCAGGAAGCGCAGAGAGCCCCATACAGGATAAACGCTAGGAGAAACCCACCAAGACACATATTAATCAAACTAACAAAATTAAATTCAAAGAAAAAATATTAAAAGCAGCAAGGGAAAAGCAACAAATAACATAGAAGGGAATCCCCATAAGGTTATCAGCTGATTTCTCAGAAGGAACTCTGCAGGCCAGAAGGGAGTGGCAGGATATATTTAAAGTGATGAAAGGGAAAAACTACAACCAAGATTACTCTACCCAGCAAGGATCTCATTCAGATTCAATGGAGAAATCAAAAGCTTTACAGACAAGCAAAAGCTATGAGAATTCAGCACCACCAAACCAGCTTTACAACAAATGCTAAAGGAACTTTTCTAAGAGGCAAACACAAGAGAAGAAAAAGACCCAGAAAAACAAACCCAAATCAATTAAGAAAATGGTAACAGGAACGTATATATCGATGATCACCTTGAATGTAAATGGATTAAATATTCCAACCAAAAGACTCAGACTGGTTGAACGGATACAAAAACAAGACCCGTACATATGCTGTCTACAAGAAACCCACCTCAGACCTAGGGACACATACAGACTGAAAGTGAGGGAGGGGATGGAAAAAGATATTCCATGCAAATGGAAATCACAAGAAAGCTGGCGTAGCAATACCCATATCAGATAAAACAGACTGTAAAAGACTGTTACAAGAGATAAGGAAGGACACTACATAATGATCAAGGGATCAATCCAAGAAGAAAACATAATAATTATAAATATTTATGCACCCAGCATAGGAGCACCTCAAAATATAAGGCAAATACTAACAGCCATAAAAGGGGAAATCGATAGTAACACAATAATAATAACACCCCACTTATACCAATGGACAGATCATCCAGACAGAAAATAAATAAGGAAACACAAGTTTTAAATGACACAACAGAACAGATAGACTTAATTGATATTTATAGGCCATTCCACCCAAAAACAGAAGAATACACTTTCCTCTGAAGTACACATGGAACATTCTCCAGAATAGATCACATGTTGGGTCACAAATCAAGCCTTGGAAAATTTAAGAAAATTGAAATCATATCAGGCATCTTTTCCAACCACAATGCTATGAGATTAGAAATCAATTACAGGGAAAAAACTGTAAAAAAAACACAAACACATGCAGGCTAAACAGTGCACTGCTAAATAACCAAGAGCTCCCTGAAGAAATCAAATAAGAAATAAAAAAATACCTAGAAACAAATGACAATGAAAACATGGCAATCCAAAACCTATGGCATGCAGCAAAAGCAGTTCTAAGAGGGAAGTTTATAGCAATTCAAGCTCACCTCAAGAAACAAGAAAAATCTCAAATAAACAATTTAAACTTACACCTAAAGCAACTAGAAAAAGAAGAGCAAAGAAACCCAAAGTTACTAGAAGGAAAGAAATCATAAAGATCAGAGCAGACTAGAGTCCGTGAGCCACAACTACTGACCCCACGTGCCACAACTACTGAAGCCCACAAGCCTAGAGCCCATGCTCCACAGCAAGAGAGGCCACCGCACCGCAACAAAGAGTAGCCCCCACTCGCCGCAACTAGAGAAAGCCCACGTGCAGCAATGAAGACCCAACGCAGCCAAAAACAAAACAAAACAAAAAAAAGATCAGAGCAGAAATAAATGAAATAGAAATGAAGAAGACAATAACAAAGATCAATAAAACTAAAAGTTAGTTCTTTGAGAAGATAAACAAAATTGATAAACCTTTAGCCAGACTCATCAAGGAAAAAAGGGAAGGGACTCAAATCAATAAAATTAGAAATGAAAAAGGAGAGATTACAATTGACACCACAGAAATACAAAGGATCATAGAGACTACTACAAGTAACTATATGCCAATAAAATGGACAACCTGGAAGAAATGGACAAATTCTTGGAAAGGTACAACTTTCCAAAACTGAACCAGGAAGAAGTAGAAAATATAAACAGAACAATCACAGGTAATGAAATTGAAACTGTAATTAAAAATCTTCCAACAAACAAAAGTCCAGGACCAGATGGCTTCCCAGGCAAATTCTATCAATCATTTTCAAACTCTTCCAAAAAACATGGTATCACCATGATACCAAAACCAGACAAAGATGTCACAAAGAAAGAAAACTACAGGCCAATATCACTGATGAACATAGATGTAAAATCCTCAAGAAAATACTAGCAAACAGAATCCAACAACGCATTAAAAAGATCATACCATGATCAAGTGGGATTTATCCCAGGGATACAAGGATTCTTCAATATACTGAAAACAACCAATGTGATTCACCATATTAACAAATTAAGGAATATATATACTAACAAATGTAAAATGGTCAGCTAGCGGAAGCAGCAGCATAGCACAGAGAGATCATCTCGATGCTTTGCAAAGACCTAGAGGGGTGAGATAGGGTGGGTGCGAGGGAGGCTCAAGAGGGAGGGGATATGGTGATATATGTAGGCATATCATTGATTCACTTTGTTGCACAACAGAAAAGAGCACAGTACTGTGAAGCAATTATACTCCAATAAAGATCTATAAAACAAAATGAAACAAAACCATATGATCATCTCAATAGGTGCAGAAAAAGCTTTTGACAAAATTCAACACCCATTTATGATAAAAACTCTGTAGAAAGTGGGCATAGAGGGAACCTATCTCAACATAATAAAGGCCATATATGACAAACCCACAGCAAACATCATCCTAAATGGTGAAAAATGGAAAGCATTTCCCCTAAGATCAGAAACAAGACAAGGATGTCCACTTTCACCACTATTATTCAACATAGCATTGGAAGTCCTAGCCATGGCAATCAGAGAAGAAAAAGGAATACAAATTGGAAAAGAAGAAGTAAAACTGTCACTGTTTGCAGATGACATGATACTATACATAGAAAATCCTAAAGATGCCACCAGAAGACTACTAGAACTAATCAATGAATTTGGTAAGGTTGCAGGATACAAAATTAATGCACAGAAGTCACTTGCATTCCTATACACTAACAACGAAAGATCAGAAAGAGAAATTAAGGAAACAATCCCATTTACCATTGTGACAAAAAGAATGAAACACCTAGGAATAAACCTACCTAAGGAGGCAAAAGACGTGTACTCAGAAAACTATAAAACACTGATGAAGGAAATCAAAGATGCCACAAACAGATGGAGAGATATACCATGTTCCTGGAATGGAAGAATCAATATTGTGAAAATGACTATACTACCCAAAGCCATCTACAGGTTCAATGCAATCCCTATCAAATTACCAATGGCATTCTTTCAGAACTAGAACAAAATATCTTAAAATTTGTGTGGAGACACAAAAGTCCCCGAATAGCCAAAGCAATCTTGAGAAAGAAAAACGGAGCTGGAGGAATCAGGCTCCCTGACTTCAGACTATACTACAAAGCTACAGTAATCAAGACAGTATGGTCCTGGCACAAAAAGAGAAATATAGATCAATGATACAGTATAGAAAGCCCAGAGATAAACCCACACACCTATGGTCACCTAATCTATGACAGAGGAGGCAAGAATATACAATGGAGAGAAGACAGCCTCTTCAATAAATGGTGCTGGGAAAACTGGACAATTACATGTAGAAGAATGAAATTAGAACACTACCTAACACCATACACAAGAATAAACTCAAAATGGATTAAAGACCTAAATGTAAGACTGGACACTATAAACTCTTAGACGAAAACGTAGGAAAAACACTCTTTGACATAAATCACAGCAAGATCTTTTATGATCCACCTCCTAGAGTAATGAAAATAAAAACAAAAATAAGTGAATGGGACCTAATTAAACTTAAAAGCTTTTACACAGAAAAGGAAACCATAAACAAGACAAAAAGACAATGACAGAATGGGAGAAAATATTTGCAAACGAAGCAACAGACAAGGGATTAATCTCCAAAATATCAAACAGCTCATGCAGCTCAATATCAAAAAACAAACAACCCAATCAAAAAATGGGCAGAAGACCTAAATAGACATTTCAGCAAAGAACACATACAGATGGCCAAGAAGCACATGAAAAGCTGCTCAACATCACTAATTATTAGAGAAATGCAAATCAAAACGACAATGAGGTATCACCTCACGCTGGTTAGAATGGGCATCATCAGAAAATCTACAAACAACAAATGCTGGAGAGGGTGTGGAGAAAAGGGAACCCTCTTGCACTGTTGGTGGGAATGTAAACTGATACAGTCACTGTGGAGAACAGTATGGAGGTTCCTTACAAAACTAAAAATAGAGCTACCATATGACCCAGCAATCCCACTACTGGGCGTATACCCTGAGAAAACCATAATTCAAAAAGACACATGTACCCCAATGTTCATTGCAGCACTATTTACAATAGCCAGGACATGGAAGCAACCTAAATGTCCACCAACAGATGAATGGATAAAGAAGATGTGGTACATATATATAATGGAATATTACTCAGCCATAAAAAGAAATGAAATCGGGTCATTTGTAATGATGTGGATGGACCTAGAGTCTGTCATACAGAGTGAAGTAAGTTAGAAAGAGAAAAACAAATATCATATATCAACGCATGTATGTGGAATCTAGAAAAATGGTACAGATGAACCTATTTGCAGGGTAGTAATAGAAAGGCAGATGTAGAGAATGGACGTGTGGACACAGCGGGGGAAGGGGAGGGTGGGATGAATTGGGAGATTAGGTTTGACATAAATACACTACCATGTGTAAAACAGATAGCTAGTGGGAACCTGCTGTATAGCACAGGGAGCTCAGCTCGGTGCTCTGTGATGGCCTAGTTGGTTGGGAATGGGTGGGGGGTGGGAGGTCCAAGAGGGAGGGGAATGCGTGTATGTGTATGGCTGATTCACTTCCCTGTGCGGCAGAAACTAACACAACATTGTAAGGCAATTATACTCCAATGAAAAAAAAGAATAATAACAACAACAACAAAAAAGAAGGTGGGCCACATACATTGCTCTGGGGCCTTCCAGAAATAACCAGAATAAAAGCCAAGGGAGGAAGGTGGGTTGGTGTCCTACAATTGTGCTTGTGGGAGCTATAAGCTGCTGCAGTAGAAATATTACTATTTGCATGATCTTGTCATTGTCCAAATATTAGAAAAGCCTGATGAAATTCAGGGTACCATTTGGAAGGTCTGGTTATTTCCGAGTGAAATAATTTGCTGGTCATTGGATACTTTCAAGTAGAACTTAAATGACCGTTGAGCAGTAATGTTGTAGAAGAGATTCCAGCATTGGATGGTGTCTCTTACAGCTGGGAAATTCTATTATTCTAAATCTCAACATATTTATACATTAATCCATAAAAGTATCATTTGTCCACTTACAGTATGAAAGACAGTAGGCAGTAAGGGATAAATGCCAACATAAAGACAAATAAGGTGGATTATCTGCCTTCACGATATTCAGAGTCCAGAAGGTTGGAGCACACAATCATTTGGAGGGCTGTCCTGTTGAAGCACGGGTGTTCCATTTCTTCATTATGTCAAAAGGCCAAACACCACCATAGGGTAGATCTTAGAAGCAAGCAGATCATAATTCCAGGTAATAAACTATTTCTAGCAGCAAGAAAAAGTCAGCCAATGAACAGGTTTATAGTTACCAGAAATATCCAAGGTGAGGGGTTATCAACAAGTATATCTCACCTTACTGAAGAGTTGTACTCTCTAAAAATTGCTTAGAAAGCAAATTTCTCTATAATTTTTCTACATTTTATTATATAATTGGATGTGTTCTTCTAGACAATGTTTTGGCCTTAAGTCACAATAAAATTATATTTAAGAATGCAGCTACACATTAGGAACATCTGAAGGGATGAATTATAACTTTTAAGGTAAATATTGATACTAATCCATAAACCAAATGGTAAAAGTATGCAAATCTTGTGGGCAAACTTTTTAATTGGCTATGAAAGTCTGAAGATCTAATTATAATGATGACCATCATCAAGTCAGCAAAACTGAGCAGCACAGACCTAAAGGTCCTTTAGTTTTGACTCAGTCTCTTCCCTAGAATTGTCAGCAGGATGATCAACTCTTCTCTTTCTGGGCTCCCACAGAAGCTGTTGGGTTTTAGAAGAAATGAGGATGATTTGGAGATGAAGGCAGGTGAGAGTGTGGCAGGGGTAACCCAATTTTAGGAATAAATTAAAATATCCAAGCTGAATAAACAAACAAAGAATGAGTCTTCAGGGAATGTGTATTGAATCAGCTTCTGATTTAAAAGACTGAAACAGATTTTAAAATGCTACTGTGAATAGAGAAGATGGTCTATAAAGAGTTTATAATCTATAATCTGAAACGGTACTCGGTAAACAGTGATCTGTAAGTGTTCCGAACCTGGAGGAGAGGAGAAGCTAACCACCCAGCTATTAGCAGAGTACTGGGAACATAATAGATATTGAGTCAGTGATGCTCCCCACCCCAGTCCTTACACGATATTTCAGCTGTTTTACAGAAGGAGAAATGAGGGCCACTCCCATGAGGGGAGAGGCTGAGTTGCCTATCATGCAGAGGTTAGTGATAGAGCTCAAACTGAGTTCAAACCCAGTTCCACCACGCTCCAGGCTTTTCACTGCACCACTCCGTGTCCTTTAATTACTATATTTGAAAAAGTCTCTGAAAGCTAGTGATTAAAGACAGGAATTTTTTCACATAAAATTTAACAAACCAATCTTTACTGGGTTAGCCTACCAACCTACTTGATGCACAAAATGGACAAACTGACGGGGTAACAAGAATTTGTAAAATGTCAAACTTTGGTTTATGACCTAGTTGTGAATGTCATGTGAATATGATCATTCCCTCCAGTTCATACTAGTTCAGTGAACGTAAATGGCTGTGGCATCAAGGGTTAAAGAGTTTTGATTCATATGAACATGCTTTGGGAATTATCCAAAGCATTTCCCTAGATCTTTAAGACACCCTGCTAAACCATAATGCTGATTTTTCATGGTTGATGTCAACCTTCTGTAATAGTTACCATTTACAGCTAAATACCTAATAAACATTTCTTTTAATTCTCCAACAGTCCCATGAAGGTAGTATTTTATAGATGAGGAAACTGAGGCCCAGAGAGATTAAAAAAATTTCTCAAGGCCACACAGCATTAAGTAGCAAAGCTGGAACTCTGCTTTTTACTTCTATTCTAGAGTCCTGTCCCAGGTCGTGGGGAAAGAGGCAAGGTTATTCCAGGATGGTGAAATTCAAAGTAAATGTTGGAAGTCATTCTACAGTTAAGGAACACTTGGATTAACAGGAAGTTAAATTGTCTGTCTAGAGGTGAAAGAGGTGTCAAAGATAGAGATGCGTAGAATCTTGAAGTAAATGATTAAATCCATCAGAAGGAAAGCTCATAGAGCAGAAGCCAGAAGACCCTGTAGATCAAAGCTCAGGGAATGATTAGGCTCCGAAAAAGGTTTAGGAAAATACATGAATGGGACCCAGCCAGATCTTTATGAAGACCCAAATCATCTAAAAGTATTCAAGAGCTTTTATTAGCATGGTTTCTTTAAAGGGTGAAAGAAAAGATAAGTGTGAAATTTGCTACCATTGATCTATCTATAACTTTTATTGAAGCACTTTAGAGATTTGGACTTTCTGCAGACCAACGCTCTGCTATTCTACTACAAATTCATCACAAATCCCCAGATTACAGGAGACAGCACATGGGGGAGGGGGAAAAACAGCATGGAAGTTTGATCCATGATCTTCAGAGTGGTTTGATTTTCATGAAGACTCATAAATAACCTGTAGCCAGTGTGTGGATGGGCATCTTGTGTATTAAAAATCCTGAGGCATTTTGAACATCCCACCCTGCATTCCCTGTGGATACCTAGAGTGTTTCTATGCAGAGATGTCCTTGTGCTACCTGCAGAGTTGTGTTTGGGGGCTCAAGTACACTGTCTGTGGCAACAATGAGCATCCTTCCTAAAAGGTATGCCTGAGGTATTGACGAGGTTGGCGGCTTGTTAATAACCAGCAGGGATGCCAATCAAACTGCAACACAGGGCAGAGCACCAACTTCTATACCTTCACAATTTTTTCCTGACCTATCCTTTGGTAACCCGGGAGCCTCCTATAGCTTCATCTCCATCTCTCTGGCTACACTCTGCACTAGCCCTGGTAAAAGCTGGCAATCAAAAATATTAGTGGACTCTTTTTGGTTGTAACCAATTAATTCATTCACCTCCTCCCTAATTGCAGTGGGTGAGATGCTCAGACAAATTGGTTCTGTCTAGTTGACAAGACCTTATCTGGAAATTAAAATAAAATGATCTGGCTTACAATACATGAAGCACAATTAATTCTTGTATGCATATACGGGTTTCTGATGTAAGCAAGAAAATGATCAGCCCTCTAGGTCATGCCTATTCATCCTCCAGTTGCCAAGAGATTTTTTATTGCATCCCTTATGCCCTATGGCATTGTATCTAGCTTTAGCCTCATGGGAATGCAAGAGGATGCCTGCCAAGAGTATCTCATCACTTGTTAAATGTATCCCATTTTCCTGTGATTTCTTCACTTGACAACAATAGCCCACATTCATTTCCTTAAGAAGTAAAAGCCAGTGCAGCTGAAGGCTTTTGTGCTGTTTTCCACCCTACCTGAATTATCATGGGAAGTGCATGAGCCAAATGTAAATCACAGCTTTCCATCAAAAGTGGCAACTTTTGCAATTGAAGGATTCTTATAGGGGATCTCAAGCATATTACTGTGATTACAGAAGGCCCCACGTGTCTGGAAATGTTCTTTTTGCACATACCCACGGCAAGTCTAAGGTTCCTGAAATTTATTGCTCGTGCTTTTTCTTTATGTATATGTGCTGCAAGCTGAAGCATATGGTCCCACACAACTGTGATATTTATGATAATGAATCACAGATGTTTAAAAGGATATAATCTGAAAACACTTAAATGTTAAGATGCTGAAATCTTACTGCAAACACTGTGAAGAGAGGACCTTTGGATTATGTTGATTTTCAGATACATCACTAGGAATATGACTTGACATATCCTGGGATAATATCAGGCAGAAGGGAATGACTTCTTTCCACTCTGAAGAAGTATGGTGTTCAAAGTAAGTAAGGCACTCCAGGGGTGTAGATTGGCTATTCTATAGATAACTGAATTGCAGCCCCTTCTATAATTAAGGGTGAACTTATACAGTGGATAATCTTTTACTATGCACCCATCCTACAGCATGTATTATTTTAATGGCCATTTCCAAATACAACAAAATGTTTTTAATTTCACTGGAGTGAAATGGGAAATGCACCCATTTACCCCCCATCCATCCCTCACTTATCCCATTAACCACACGGTTTGGTGTATATTCTACCACATTAACAAACTGTATACACACGGATACGGTACAGTAGTTTTGTTCTTATACCTATTACAAGCTTTTTATGTCAGCTCATATACAAATACTTCTTTTTCATGACTGGATAATTCCTCTTAATATGAATATGCTATCATTAAAGCAGTCTCCTATTGCTGGACACGGGTATTTCCTGTTTCATAATTACTAACTGGTTAGTAATAAATACATTTAGACCTGCCTTTTTGTGCATATGTGCAAGTATTTTTCTACAGTTGAGACCCATCTTATAAACTGCTGATTGAAATTAAATGCCCATTTAAAATTTAGTTAGACACTGACAAATCGTCCACCAGAAAGATTTTATGGCCTCGGACCCTAATGCAAAGTGGAATAGAGTTCTCTTTCCTCACACTAACAGTGGATAATATTTTTTGCCAGTTTGATAGATGGAAAAAAGTATGGTGTTAATCTGCATATTTTTGATGAATAGTGAGGTTAGGTGTGGTCTCATAGTATTGGCCATTTAAATTTCCTTTTCTGTGAATTTCATGGTGTGCCAGAGTACTTAGGAATTCAAATCGTCATCACTTGTTCTTTTGCTTTTCTCCTCACTAGTCTGTGAGCTTCTTGAAGGAACTGTGTCTTGCTTGCCATTCTATCTCCATTCTGTCTTCATTCTCTCTTTACTCCGCAGAGACTAGGCATATGCTTTGTGGAATGAATACAGGTTTGTATGGATAAGGCTGATATTTCTGTTTGCTACCACACAGCTGCTTACCAGAGTCCCATTTTCAAAGAGGAAACTCAGTCCAACCCCTCCCTTGGTCCCCCTTCCCTTACCAGAATAAAACCTTCACACTTGCAGGGGCTTTGTCAGCCTAGTAACCCTTGTATCTAGCACAGAGCCTGACAAATAGTAGGCACTCAGTAACTATTTTCTAAATGAATCAGTCTTTGATGTATGACCTGTCAGACAGTTCCTATATCAGATACCATGCTGGCACCCAACTGTGAAATGTGGACTGGAGGTTTTGATGTTATTTCTGCTTTTCTGTTCATCTCCTGTGCCAATGGATAGAGGGAGCCTCAAGGCTCTTAGTGCGACTCTTAATCCCACCTTGCAAACCAGGGTTTGGGGTGTGTATAGAAACTGTGAAAGGGAAATACTATTATGACACTAGCAAATGGGCCTCATTGCCTTGGTTTGTTTTTGTTTTTTATGTCAGCTGTGTAGAGAAAGCTGCACTGCAAACTTTCTAGAGTTGAGATGCCCAGTTGAGATGCTGAACACATGAGCTGAATTCACACTCATATACTGACATAAAAATCTAAAATCAGCTGAGAGAAAGGAAGAGTTTGTAGGTCATCTTACGACCACATGTCCCTCTAAACCAGGAGTTAGGAATTTATGGCCTGAAGGCCAATTCCAGCCAACTTCCTCTTTTATAAATAAAGTTTTATTGGAACACAACCACACTATTTGTTTACATGTTGTCCATGTCTATTTTAGCCTGTCTGGCTCACAAACCTTAAGTAATTACTCTCTGGCCCTTCGCAGAAAAAGTTTGCTGACCCCTGCTGTAGGGGGGTCAGCAAACCATTTTTCTCCCCCATTTTTCAAAAGACCTACTCTAAGCCACCCGAGTGCTAAGGCAAATAAACTCTCCCAATGTATTCTGCACTCTCAGTTGCGTGATTAGCCACAAAGACTATCAGCAGAGTGGGAAAAATGACTCACAAACACTCAGTTAAATGTTATCTCAATGCCCGTGTATTACTTTTAATTTTCAAACATAAAATCTGCTGGGAGATATTTTCCATTCAAAATAGAATCCCAAGAGGTTTAACTTTTTAAATACACTTTTAAAATCCATTATCTGCAGTCATTAAATATATGGACAAGCACTCATAGAGAAGATGAATATACCCAGAAGAGCAGAGGGGAATTGTATATATCTATATTTTTTATGTCTCTAAAGCAATAATTTAATTTAGAGCCAAGAAATTAGCTGAGAATCATGCTTTTGATCAAGCTCACACACAAAACTCTTTGTCTTCAAGGTCTGTTTCACACACATAAAATGATCTGTCATTTTCTCATGTGATTTGTCATTAATTTTTGTTTCTTTTCTTGTAGAGGGTCTGTCATTATTTTCCCCAAAATGACTAAGATGTCTGATTTTCTTCACTCTGTAAGTGAAGCCATTTGAAGATTTAGCTTCCTGGAAAATGAAATGGGAATTATCCAGCCCAAAGGTGGTAAGGAAATAGTGATTTTATTTTTTTTCCTCTGATGAGGGCTTGGTTCATTAGCAAGAAGCAAATCACCATTTCTTTGAGCAAAAAGGCAAAAAAGAAAGACAGAAGCCAAAATCCCTCAAATTGTTTTAACATCTCCATGAGGTTAGTAGCTATATTGAAGCAATGCAAAGGGATGGTTACTGTGTATTTTAAGTAATTAAATACCAACGAACTCAGAAAAGTACCACATTTGAACTATAGCACGTATTTCCTCTATAATTTTGTAAGTTTGAGTTGGATGGTTTCCTGAGTTCTTAATGCCTTCTAAGCCTGGGTATCACGGATACAAATTTTTGTTCATATTGTTGTTCATTCAAAGGGTACTGAGTAAGGACGACACAGTTCTAGGCTGAGGAATGGGTATAAAAGTGAAATCTGGTGATAATTAACAAGAGTGCATGAGGAATGATGGGAGCATGAGGTAAAGTCATTCTCTCACTCTTTCACCAGTAACAACTTCGAAAACGTTCATAATAGCTGTAATGAATAAAACGGTTGCTAAGCTCAACCCCAGTGCGCTCTGAGGAAGACGGGCAAGGGCAAGACCCTTGGATCTACTGAGCCTCCTACTGGGTTTGGGTGGGAAAAACACAGTGGTTGCTAAAGAGCTCTGCATAAATGATGAAAGGTTAATTGGGAGAAAACAGGAAATCGGGCAAGAAGATGTGAGGAGCAGAATTGGGGTTGGGGTAGGGGGGGAAGAAAGGGGAAAGCTGGAGAGGTGGTGGAAGATCATGAATGACTTCCCTGATCCTCAAATCCTTGGTAAAATCTACCCCGTTCATAAATGATGTGTATGTGTGTTTGTTGTGCAAACTGGTTCAGGAACCATGTTTTACTGTCTGCTTGGCGTAGCTCAAGAAAGAGGCAGCCTTTAAGGCACAGGACCCAGAGGCAAGGCAGGTTATGAAGACACAAGCCCCCAGAAATCAGTATAAATTAGGGGGACGGTTTTGGATTTCCACAACGTATTGAAGTTAGTAACTCAATTCCCATTTAACTAACCCTCCAGAGGTTAGAGTGGGTCCGTGAACATTGCATTTACATCTAATATTATTCAGCTCTTTCTATGAGTCAGGCAGTGTGTTAAGACTTTGCATGCATTATCTCAGTATCTTATTAATTTTTCACAACTGTGTGTCATATTGGTATTATCTCCCCACTTTACAAATAAAGAAACAGAGTCCAAATGGAGACTGTGTGACAGGTATATCTGTGAAGCTACACCTGTGTGACAGGTGTAGAAGAACCTAGTGTCCAAACAAATCTGCACAACTGCAAAGCTCACACCTCTTACTACTTGGCTTTGCTGTCTCTCACCTACTCAGCAAACTAGTCTCAAGGATTCTATGGGTCCCATACGCACAAAACAGAAGAAAGATCAGACCCTATCTTTAATGACGAGGCAGTCAGTGAGTCAGCCAGCCATTTAAAATCAGGTGACAATGTTGCATAACTGGGAATACAGTTGAAGTGTGAACTAAGTTCTCTGGGAAGGAAAAAAGAACAAGTGGTCTGGTTTGAGCCTGAGTCCTAGACGGTTTCATGGAAGAAATGGCCTTTGCACTTCACCTTGAAGGATGAGCAGTACCAGAATAGCTGTTTTCTACAACTGACTGCAAGTAAGCACCACTACTGTGACTGACATCAAAAATGGACTGATAGATTTCACCGACGGATGTTTCTAGCCTCAAATGCACAAATTATCTCTAATTCCTTTAAAAAAGAAAAAATAAAGAAAGAAAAGCAACGCTGATTCAATAGGGGTCTGGGTAGCTATCTAGAGCCTTCACCAGCCATGTTTGTAACAGATCCATCCACGTGATGATGTTTTTTAAAATATTCTGAGCAACTACAAAGCACAACACAAATTTCAAAGTGAAAAGGGGAAAGAAAGGGCAGCAGAAGTGGAAAGTGTGTGAGGGACAGAGCTCCTCTTGATTAAATTTTCAAAAGGAGATAATAAATGAAGAGAAAATGTGAGAACAAAGACATCCTATGGTTTATACTCTTGAATTAAAATAAGCAAAGAAGCCAACAAACTCTAAATGTCTACTTTTGAGAGTTAGTTATCTATCTCTGTAGTTCAATTTTCCTTGCAGAGTTAATTCAGGCGGGAGGGGGTTTTCCTGATCGTTAAAAATAGTATTAACCTCCCTGATCTTCAATTTGTTCACTGCATAAATGATAGGACTGGCGTAGACTAGGGATTCTCAAAGTGCGGTCCCAGGACCAGCAGCAGCAGCACCATTTAGGAGCCTGTGAGAAATGCAGGTTCTTGGGCTCCATCTGAGACTAAATCAGCATCTCTGCAGACAGAGCCCAGTGACGTGCAGGTCAACATGTCCTCCAGAAGACTCTGGTTCATGCTCAAGGGTGACAATCCCTGACATAGATAATCTTCCACATGATTGAACAGCTACATGACTCAGTGATTTGATTAAAAACACATTATCCAGTATTAACTATGCACTGTTTGATACTTAATTTAAAAATACAAATGTCCATTAAATATCCAGAAAGAATATCAGCTTTGGAGCCAGAATGCACAGATGTGAAGAGTCCTCCCTCCCAGCTCTACGAGCTTTTGCACAGAATCTCTGACACTCAATTTCCTGATCTTTAAAATGGGAATAATGATGTCTATTATCTAGAATTATCTTGAGAAACGAAAATGGGAAGTATCTGTTACTACATAGGAAGGCACCTAAAATACTTGCATGCGTAATTTTATTAAAATAACGGACTTAACTACAGTTGGTTCACAGCCCTCCTTTTTTAATAAACATCATAATTGAAGCAAATGAAAAACAGCTCTTATTGATCCACTCTGCTTAAATTGAGAGGGTTGTTTTTCTGCAACACCGTCTCCTAAAGGAGATACGTCTCAGAAAATGTAATATAATGGATGCTAATATCAAAAGGCCTAATTAAGTGTCATTCAGTGACTCATCCTTTTGAATGAGATAGACATGAAACACAAATCTATGAAGTCTAAAGAAAGGAGGGAGGAAGGCCTCTTCCTTCCTGGGCTATTGCAGCAGGTCCTGCACTGGTCTCCCAGTTTCCCCCTCCATCCACTCCCACCTGCAATGGTCTCAACACAGCAAAGAAAGGTCCAGATAAAGCTTTCGGTTTATGTCACCACTCCACTCAAAATGTGGCGTCAAAGCCAAGTTCTTACTCTAGTCGACAATACCTTATGTAACTTAGTCCATGTTATGCATCATGCCCTGCTATTCTTGCCCTCAGTCACTCCAGCCTCACTGGCCTTCCAAAAGAGCCTCACTGGCTCTTTCTCAAACTCCCAGGCATGCTCCTGCCTCAGGACCCTTGCATTTGTTATACCCTCTGCCTGTGATGCTCTTCCCCTACATATCCAAGGCTCCCTTCCACATGTCCTAACTTCTTTTAGGTATCTACTCAAATATCACCTTTGTCACAGGGCTTCGTCATCTAACATTTCAATACTTCCCCACCTTGGCATTTCTTTGCTTTTTTGTCCTTAGCACTTCCCATTATCAAAATGTACACACTGTACGTTTTTGTTATTTATACTACTTACTGTCTTCCTCTTTCTCAAGAATGCAAACTCAGGGTATCTCAAGAGCCAGCAACAGTGCCAGCATTCATTGATTCAATCAATGAATGGATTAATTCCCTTCATTTGCATTCCTTTACTTAGCTATTATCATCTACCAATCACTTAATGATGAATAAAAGTAACAAAGTAAGTAGGCAGGTAACCAATTGGAGAAAAGGACAAATACAATGTGACCTTCTGTCGTTGTTGTTTGGCCAGGTATGGATATGGAAAAAAGAAAAAGTTAGATGCATAATAATTTTAAAGCATTTCCTCACCAGATATTTTTTTTGCTCTTAGGGAAGTTTCTCAGGGCAGCAATATAGTTTATAGAATCAGAGCTCAGAACTTGACAAGTCATGGAATCTTAGACAAGCTAAGCCACACTTTTGAACTGTAGTTTCCTCGTCTGTGAAATGGGTTGCAGGTTGATACATATAACTCACAGGACTAGGATGAAAATTAAGTGAGAGAGATTTCACAGATCAGTTCCCATAGTGTCTAGTGTAAAGGGTCAAAAAACACTGCTGGCTATCACTGGAATTTAAGTCACTCAAATCAGGAGAAAATGGAACAGGTGCAGCATTTTAATGGCAAATCAGACCATTCCTATCTGAGTGAATTTCAGGAACTGGAGTTTCTACTCTAACTCACCCAAACATCATATTGGGGTAAAACCAGTTTCTGAAAATCCAATTGCCATCATTTTGAAAAGACCCACTTTTTAAACGTTAGTAATGGCTCCTGACTCCCCTCAAACTCTTGCTGGAGTTATGGCTCACTTCACTTAGTTTCTTGATTAGATACTACCAGAAGCAAACCAGCGATTACAAAAGTGAATAATCCTCGTTCGGTTTTGGCCTGTCAACAAAGACTGAGCAAATGACATGGCAGAGAGTGGTGTCATTAAAGCCTCACCAAGCAGCGAAGCACTAGGCCAGACTTCCCCAACCCACCCCATCTTTCCCAGGCTTAGCCTTTGATTTGCCCAGAAAGGCAGGCTTTGGCATTTTTCACAAAGGAGCTGCCTTGGGGGAAAGTAAGTTGTGTCAGTCCAAACTGTTTATAAGATGTGTCTGAGTTTTGTTTTCTTATGCATCAGGGAGAAGGCATCTCAGATCACATTTTTTTCTCTCTCTGTATTAATGAAAAGTTATATTATCACTTGCATCTAAAAACATACACCTAACATGGCAATAAACTCCTGCATGGTAATTAACTATTACATTGAGCCTTTTTTGAATTAAAGATGTGATTCAGACTTGAAAGTACCTCCACTGAGCATCCAGAAGATGACAATTACTATAGAGTTTCATGTTAAAGGACACTTGAGTTCAGCACTGTGCACCTAAAACACCAGCCGTCTTAAGCTACTGACCTCAAGGACATAAAATGCAATGCTGACCCTGGACTGAGTACATTTCAAAATGATTTTAAATTATACTGTGAATTGCAAATTAAGGACTTTTGCCTCATTAAAAATGAACAAACAAACAAACACCAATGCTAGGAAGAGGATGATCTGAATAATATAACAGAAGTCATATTTTAATTGAAGTCTTTCAATGTCTGCTATTCATTTTGATCCACTATGCATGAGGCTGACCCTACAACTTGCTATAATTTTAGTCAGGCCTCATAAATGCCCTGGCAGGAATTATTTTAAAGATACTAAACCCACTGCAAATATTTAAAAAGAAACAAGTCAAATCAAAACAAAGCAAAATCCAGAGAAGCCAAGCCCTCCTGTCCGAGATAGAGAACCAATTAAGATGCTCCTGGTGAGAATGTGAGCATAAGCTGTGATGAGAATTCAACATTGCTTCTAAAACAAACTACATTGTGAGACAAGTTCTGTGTATCTGGGAGGAAGAGGAGATGAACACACACAACTGGAGATTCTCCTTTGTCTTTGTCCTTCACATTGGGAAAACACTGTTCAACACTCTCCCTAGAAACCGGACAGGTGAAGGCCTGAGGCTGTTGGTCAGAGTAGTCAGCTCAACTTGTGAGACACACTGAGCTATACGGGGGGGGGGGGGGGGGGGGTGTCTCTTGCCTGCAGCCAAGGGACTTCAGAACAGTGCTTTAGTATGTCTATGTGTAGCAGAATGTAGGGAACTGGAAAGAAAAGAGATTTGAAAAGGGAGAAAGAGTGAGAAGGGGCTGGGCCCTAGAGTTTACAGGCTTTAGTAGAGAACATCTCTCTTCTTCTGACCTAATTTTTTTTTTTTTTTTTTTTTACTGACCTAATTTTTAAGTGGAGACAGCAAAGCAAAATATTGATCCAGCAATGAAGGGTAGAGCCTTTCTCTGTCTGACATACTTCGCTTAGTATGATAATCTCTAGGTCCACCCACGTTGCTGCAAATGGCATTATTTCATTCATTTGGCTCTGGAAGAAACTGTGTGTCTTCCTGTGGTAATGGAATCTCATCTGCACTCTCTGGGTTTTACCTCCGCACATAGCTACTTGGCTAGAAACTATACTTCCCAGCATCCCTTGCAGCTGTGTGGTCATGTGACTCAGCTCTGGCCCATGGAGAACAAAGTGAAATGAGAGGAAGACTTGCAGCCAATGTCCTTTAAAAAAAGATGCTATCTTCTCCTCTTCCTCCCTGCCCCCTTCCTGAAGGCTGGAGCATCTTTATTACAGTTATTAGCCAATAACTTAATTAATGTGGGTGCCCAGGTCTGAGTTGACATGATTGCTGTTAATTCAGAGTTCTTCCAACTCACATCCTTTTTTTTTTTCTTTTTATTAAAGTATAGTTGAATTACAATATTGTGTTAGTTTCAGGTATTGGTCATACATATATATATTACAAGATATTGAATATAGTTCCCTGAGTCATACAGTAGGTCCTTGTGGTTTATCTATTTTATACAGTGGGCATCTGTTCATCCTATACTCTTAATATATCCCTCCCCTGCTTCCCCTTTAGTAACGATAAGTTTGCTTTCTATATCTGTGAGTCTGTTTCTGCTTTGTAAATAAATTCATTTGTACTATTTTTTCTTGGATTACACATATAAGTGATAGCATATAATATTTGTCTTTCTCTGTCTGACTCATTTCACTTAGTATGATTAATCTCTATGCCCACCCATGTTGTTGCAAATGGCATTATTTCATTCTTTTTTATGGCTGAGTAATATTCCATTGTATATATGTACCACATCTTCTTTATCCATTCATCTGTTGATGGACATTTAGGTTCCTTCCATGTCTTGGCTATTGTAAATAGTGCTGCTATGAACATTGGGGTGCACGTATCTTTTCAAATAAGAGTTTTCGTCTTTTCCAGATATATGCCCAGGAGTAGGATTGCTGGATCATATGGCAACTCTATTTTTAGTTTTCTAAGGAACCTCCATACTGTTTTCCATAGTGGGTGCACCAATTTACATTCCCACCAACAGTGTAGCAGGGTTCCCTTTTCTCCACACCCTCTCCAGCATTTACTTTTTGTAGACTTTTTGATGAAGGCCATTTTGACTGGCCAACACACATCCTCTTGAGCCTGCAAAGCCTTTTGCAGCCTTCCCTGTCCCTCTCTTTCTCCTTCCCCATCTAAGTCCCTGCCATCTACCATGATGGCTGCAAGAGAAAGCCAGTATCCACTGGGTCAGGAATTGGGTCCAGCTCACCTGAGTATGTTTCTGCTGGCAGACTCAGTGTTCCACTGTTGCATTAATTAACCCATGAATACATCCTCACTGAATCAGAACTGCCCTCTCATTAATAGAGATCATTATTTTTTCCAGAGAGCATTTAGTGAGTGTCTACTTTAGGCTGACTCATTCAATTGTGTTGATTCTTCCACATCCTCCCTTATTAATGTGATGAAGTACAGTATTTACATCAAGCAAACCCACTTGGAATTTCCTCAAAAACAAACCAAATGAGAATATAAAAGAAGTGGCAGAGAAGCGTCATAAATATGTAAGTTCCTGCTTATACAGAATTATTTAGGAGACACAGTATGCTGATTAAGCACTGTTCATAGATCTTTAACTACTTCCATCAAACATTCAGAGGCTCCTTTGAAAGGAACAGTAGGAATCGCTCATGAGGCTTAGTAAGCCCCTCTGTGCTCTAACGCTATGTTGGAGCAGTAGGTAGAGCTCACTTTTGGTTCCTTCACCTGTCTTTGCCTGGCTTCTTCCTGTAACATCCCAGAACAGAACATAAAATGATCAACATGAGAGGCCAATGTGATCAAGTCTGAGAGGTTTGCAACTGGGTTGCACCTGTTTGCATAAGAAATAAGGTACCTTCTCTGTTCTCTTTTCCATGTTCAGCGGCTTCATCTGTGATCATATGTGACTATCCTGATTTTACATGTATTTATTCTCCCTACACAGCATTCCTTATTTTGTCCCTGTTTATGAATCTGGCTTTTTGAGATATTAAATGAAAAAAAAACCCCACAATCCATTTAAAGAGATAAAGTATCAGTCATATCAGTCAATGCTACCTGCAGTCACAAAGCTACTGCAAGATTCTGAAGATATCGTGAGAGATAGCAATTCACCGCCCCTGACCTTTGCCAAAGTAGCAGACCCCTCTCGCCTCCCAACAGCAATTTTCAACTCAAACCACATTTGCATTAGCCTCGAGGCAAGCTGGGCTTTTCAAGACAGTCATATGGGACTAAACACTTATAGAAGAATTTTAAATGAGGTAACAGCTATTTATCTAAATCATTTCCTTGTTGGGGAAAGGGCTTTGAATTTGGATTCCTATTCCAGTGCTGCCAAATAAGAGCTGAGTAATCTTGAGCAGAACACCAGTGTTTTCATCTCTGAAGTGGGAATTCTATACCTACCTCTCTGGGCTGTTGTAAGAACGTCATGAAGTAATACATGTAGTGTATGCTCAATAAACATGTGCTGAGTAAATGGATACACACAAGTAAAAGCTCTACGTGATCTGCTCTTCTCACCCTCGCTTCCTTATCATTCCTTCAATACACCAGACACCTCTCGTCTCAGGGCCTTTGCCGTTGCATTTCCCTCTCTCTACAGGGCTTCTTCCTCCGGACACCTACGCGATGCGTTCCCTCATCTCCTCCAAGTCCTGCATCAGTGTCCCCTTCTCGGTAAGCCCTTACCTGGTGATCACTTAATTCACAACCACAGCTCTTCCCCTAATCCCAGTCCCCTTGTTCTGCTGACTCTCTACCACACCGGTCACAATCCAACATCCAATACATTTTACTTCTCTGTTGTCTGTCTGCACCCAGCTAAAATGAGTACATCACGAGGGCAGGGATTCTTGTCTTTTTAGTTCACTGTATCAGTTTTTCTAGGGCTGCTATAATAAACTACTACAAACTTTGTTGCTTACAACAACAGAAATATATACACTCTCTCACATTCTGGAGGCTTCAAAATCAAGGAATTAACAGAGTCCCACTCTCTCCAAAGGCTCTGGGGCAGATTCCACTCCTTGCTTGTTCCAGCTTCCGGTGGCTCCAGGCGTTCTTTGGCTTGGGGGTGCATCACCCTCATCCCCACCTCCATCCTCACAGGGGCTTCTCCTCCTCTCTGTGTTGCTTCTTTGTGTGTCTCTTATAAGGACACTTGACATTGGATTTAGGGCCCATCTAGATAACCCAGAACCATCTCATCTCAAGATACTTAACTCAGTTACAATTGCAAAGGACCTTTATCCAAATAAGATCATTTTCTAGGTTCTAGGGGCTATAATGCATGTGAATGTATCTTTGGGGGGCCACCAATCAACAGACTACAGACATTTTTATATCTTCAGTATCGATAAGAGAGGCACATTGAGGAGCTCAGTTCATATTTGTTGAATAAATGCCAACAGTCCTTGGGACATGGTTGGGACTTAAGGAGATTACTTTTCTCACCTGAAGAAGTGCAGTTTCGGGTGTATCTGAAATGTGCAGCTCTCCTGAGAGGAATTCAGTGAGAGAGCAAAGGAGAACACAGTTGCCCCTTGGTGTCTGAGGTATCCACAGGGGCTTGGTTCCAGGACCCCTGCCCCCACAGACACCAAAATCCAAGGATACTCAGATCTTATATAAAATGGCGCAATATCTGTATATAACCTATGCACATCCTCCTGTATACTTTAAATCATCTATAGATTACTTATAATACCTAATACAATGTAAATACTATGTAAATAATTGTAAATACAATGTAAGTAATATGTGAGTAGTTGCTGCTATGCAGCAAATTTAAATTTTGCTTTATGAAACGTTCTGGATTTTTTTTTCCGAATATTTTTGATCTTTGGTTGGATGTGGAACCTGTGGATAGCAGAGTCAACTGTATTCTGCCACTTGGAAGGCCTTCCCATGACCCCCCAATCAAAAGTGGTCCCCAGTGTGGCTTGAGTGAGCCCCCTGACTGGCCAGGACTTGGGTTCCTTGCCATGTATGAAGGACATCAAGCATCCTCAGTCACCCACAGGCATAAAGGACCACACTGAACCCCTCTGACAAGAAAAGCGAAATATGAGATTCATTTCTAAGAACGGCACATCCATTAACCCAGTTGCCAGATAATTCCTCAGAACCTTCCTGATTTGCATAAATACCTCCCAGCCAATTTCTTTTTTTTTCCTTAAATTAAAACGAAAGTGGCAGCTCTGTGGCTGAGGCCCTGGCCATGGTCTGCCGGCTCCACATTCGTGTGAGCAATGACGGTTTGAATACTGGATCAATGGAGCAGGAAGAGATGAAAAATATCCATTATCAGCACTGGTCACTATCTCCTTGAACATATAGAATAACCCTCACTTACACGGACAATAAACTCACTTAAATGGGTTATAGGAATTTAAACCAGTGCACGATTAACTTGTGCTAAGTGGTCCAAACAGAGGGCTATAAATGCATTCTCAATTGCAAGAATGATCAAAAAATGGAATTGTTAAGTGGTTCACATGGACAAACATAAGTTGCTTGCCTGCTCTGTGCAGGTTTCTATGCTGAGTAGGCACGGTGAGGGTTTTTAAGAATGAATATAAAACCATCTTTCCTCATAAGAGATCAGGACAACAGTTTTTCATAACCAGATTAAAAGCAGAAAGTTAGATTGACACACACACACTGCTATATTTAAAATAGATAACCAACAAGGACCTACTGTATAGCATAGGGAACTCTGCTCAATATTCTGTAATAACCTAAATGGGAAAAGAATTTGAAAAAGAATAGACACATGTATATGTATAACTGAATCACTTTGCTGTACACCTGAAACTAATACAACATTGTTAATCAACGATACTCCAATATAAAATAAAATTTTTTTAAGAAGTAGAAAGTTAGAGTAGTAGAATTCACAAAGGAAGTGCTCTAGATTTTGAAAGGAATACATGATTCATCTGGATGGTAATAAAATTCATGAAGTTTTTTTTAAGGGGAAGCTGGAAATGAAAAGTGGTGAGTTAACCGAGAAAAGAAAATGGGTGCACAATGAGTAAGATGTACCTCAAATTATGTTTTGTCCTTAAGAGATAACTGGTGACAAGTGAATGTACCTAGGACACGACATGCACACAGAGGTGACTGATAGGGAGAGATGTGTAACGGTAACATTCACTAAGCACTTACTATGTGACAGGTACTCTGCAACATCCTCCATATAGACCAGAGTTTTTCTACCACAATAACTATTGACATTTTGGGCTGGATAATTCTTTGTTCTGGGTGGATGTCCTGTGCGTTGTAGTATGTTTAACATCTCTGACCTCTACCCACTAGACACCTGTAGCAATCCCCAGTTATGACAACCAAAAATGTGACCAGACATTGCCATATTCCCCCATGGGGAGCAAAAATGCCCCCAGGTTAGAGCCACTGATAAATACTGTTTTACCCCATCTGCTTCTTAGGAGAACTCTGTGAGGCACCATCACAAGCCTCATTTTATTGATGAGGAAAGAAAGCCATGTAAAGGTTATAGTATGTGCTCGACGACACTCTATTGGAAAAGGATCCTTGTCCGTTGAGATATGTGGTACAAATACATTTTTTTCAGTATGTCATTTGCCTTCATACTTATAGAGTTTTTCTTTACTGTCCAGAAACATTAAAATTTTATGTAGTCAACTATATCAATTTTTCAGCTTATAGTTTTGACTTTTGGGTGACATGTTTAAAGTCTGCCTAACCACAAGATTGTAAAAAAAAATCACCTCTGATGGATTTCTTCCAGTTTTTTATGGTTTCCTTGAACACTTATCTTGGGACCATCAGAATTCACTTTGATGTGAGGATATGTATATATACATAAACGTGTATTATATGTCTATATACAGTATTTGTTTTTTGTTTAAAATGCCAAAAAGAAAAGGGTAAGAAAGATTGGTATTATTCTAAATCTTATTACTTGGAGACAGCTGCACACATTTTGCTAAACATTCTTCAAATCACCTCTGTGTAGGTACATGTACCAAGAGTTGAGCCACAGGAGTTTGGGGACTGACAAGGGAGGAAAGAAAATAGCCAAATACAAGCAACTTTGGCGGATATTCACAATGAGGAAGCAGAAAGAGAAAAGGGGGATAAAAAAGGAGCTAGAAAGTGTACAGTTAGATAAGGAGGCGAGTCAAAAGAATATAACATAATGGAAACCAAGAAAAGAGATGTTTTCATGATAGTGGCACTCTTCAAGCATTAAATGCAGCAGTAAAGTTACTGCTGATGGAACATGAAAGGATGTGCATTTGGTGTCTGAAGAGATGTTTCTGGGAGAATGAAGAGTTATCAGTGTGCAAAAAGATTAAGATAAATAGTCATGTGAATAAGACAAATTCTAGGATCACAGAGTAAAAGCTTCTTTATCAAGAAAAGTTCTGGTGAAGGTTAGGAATGAGAAGAGACAATATCCTCAGGAAAAAAGTATCAAGGGAAAACTACATTATCAGGGCTTCTAACCTTAGGCTCCACCAACATTTAGGGGGTGCGTGAATAGGATTTAAGGGACTCTGTAAAATCCTGTAAATTAAATTTAAATTTTGTGTTTATGTATGTTATTCTGAGGATGTGGAACACTTTTTACCCAATTATCAATAACTGCTGAGAATTACTTTGTCATAGGATAGGGGCAACTTCTGTTAATTTATAGCAGAGGATAACGACCCAATAAAACGGCCTAGATTGGGAAGTTGAAAGTGGTAGCAGATATTTGATTGAACAATGTCCGAGCAGAGGTAAGAGTAGATGGAGTCAAAGGTATGCCCTTGGCAGAAAAGTCTAGTCCTGAGATATTACTTGTTCTTCTATCATCATTTTCTATTATCACTAAGAGGATGGGTTGTCCAGAAAAAAGGCAAATCACTCTAAATGGAAACAAAACAAAAAATTAGGAAAGAACATCACGAAAATTACATCCCTGCTTATTTCTGAATGATGGAAATACTGTTTTCTTTATTCTGTTTTTCACTATTTTCCAAACTGTCTTCAGTTAATACATACCAATTTTGAAATCACATAAAACACAAAATGTTATTAAAATCAATATATTAATGCAATTAAAAATAATTCTAGGAAAAACCATGCATGATACAAGCAAAATGGATTTCTCCAAGGAAGATCGCTATGCTGAAATATAAAGAGCATTGGGGCTCAAGAGACAAATGTAGACAATTCTGGAGCAGTAGAAAGGACAGGATTACATCAGCCTGGAAGATGAGCGGTCACTAGGTCTACCATGGATTGACTTTGGTTCATAACACCCCATTCTGAGACTGTTTCCCCATCTGTGAAATGGAACACTGATGCCTTCTACATAGAATTTCTAAGCAGGTTAGATGGATTACTTATATGAGTGGATATTTAATAAATGCACATTCTTGGGGTTCTCTAAGTTATCAGCGTCCCCTTAGCTGACATAGTTGCCCTGATAAGAGCTGTAGCTGGTAATCACTCTCTTTCTACGCTCCACCTTTTAAAAATGACCTAGAAAGTTACAGTGGCTATTTTAACGATACGCAGAAAGTTATTTTAGAAGCCAGGTAGACGAATGCGAAAAACCTGGACTTCTGTGTCGGACAGATTGGAGCTTAGATCCCAGTTCTTCTGCATATCAGCTGTGTTAATTGTGAACCAACCTCTTGAGCCTTAGTATCATCATCTATAAAATGGGGATAACAACTTGGGCTCAGGCTTGTTATGAGGATGGATTGAGAGTAACATCAAATGAGAGACTGCAACAGGATTGGGGGAGGTGAGTGGGGCAAGTTGTACATATGTGAAGTCTGAACTTCATTTAACATGCTGATGTTTTGTTTACCACGGATTTTTGCATGAATTTTTATTTTTTTTTATAGAATATTGCATTAAATATTATTTGTTTTGATTACTGAGCTTTTTGGCACCCCTTCATAAATGTTGTGCCCTAAGAGAATGCCTCACTTGCGTCATCTTAGTCCTGGCCCCCAAAGCCGACAGTTCCTGAAAGTGTACAGTGAGTCAAACACTGCACCGAGCACTTTAATTGTCTACATTTGCCTGTAAGTAAATGTTCAGCATGGTACCTAATCTAGAGTGAGGCATCACCATCATTATCACCATCACTATTGTCATGACCATCACCACCATCATCATCATTACTGTCATTGTCATCATTGCCATCATCATTATAATCATTTATTATGATTTTCTAAGTCACCTTAAGGAAATTCCATAATATTTCTGAGTTGTAGTTCTCTAATTTTTAGAAGGCTAACACTACCTCCTCACAAGGTGTAAAAGTTAAGCAAGGTTGTTTTTGTTGTTGCTATCATTAGTGTTACTGCTGATTCCAATGTATGACCTGCCTCCACAGAAAAGCCAGCAAGTGTTTGCTAAGAAATCAGATGACTCTAATGAACATGGAGACCAGTCAGGCAGAACAACAAGGCAGGGACACTCTTTGTCCTGGATTGGCTTTTATAAGGCTGCCTAAAATTTTCCCACAAAGAAACACACACTGTTCTCTGAGCTGACATTTCCATGCTCATAAAGCTTAGTCCTGTTCCAGTTCAGGAAACTGATGAGTCACTGGGTAGAGGTGCTGGGAAGAGGAAGGGGTTTACTCTGCTTTGCGTGTGTGCTT